>NC_142247.1:35404594-35709829 GCF_052056855.1 Sturnus vulgaris | reverse complement strand
CAGGGCTGTTGTGTGATCATGTATACTTTGAGACCTCTTACAGGCTTGTACCAGCTTGAATGCTGAACCCTAAGAAACAGTCCAACTGATCAGAATGGGTTTTTAAATATTTTTATATCTATAGAGAGAGAGAGAAGACGTATATAGGTAAAGCTTTTTATCATTTTGGCCTTTCCAGTAAATAACTATACTCTTGCTAGTGATATCAGGATCTTCAGGCTTCCACCAAATCCAGTAATATTGGGGCAGGGGAGGAATAGGTTTAAAAAATAAGAAAAGAAAACTAAATATTTGAAACCCATTTCTCGCTAACTTTATTGACCTGCTAGACTCTCTTCAATCATGGGCAGGGCTGCCAGGTTTTGTGGAAAGCTCTTACTGTCTTGTCTTAATGCTTTTATCACTGAAGCACACATTTATCCACAGAATGGGCATCAGAAGTGAAGCTAGAAGAGCCCCAGGGATTTATATCTGCTCCTTGCTCATCACGTTATGTGGGAAGCACAGAGTGCTCTTGGATACTCTGTCTCTGAAGGGCACGGCAAAGATTATTGTAAAGTATCTGTCAATAACATCATCACTGAACTGCCAAGAGGACTTTCTTGGGATTTATGAAGAGAGTCAGAAAGGAAGGAAAGTTCTGGGTAACAACAAACAATCCAGCTGAGGACATTCAGTCCTAGAAATTTCCCACTTTCACTCGAGCTGGTTTCAGAAAGCCCCAGTTGCACGGCTCTGATGTGTTGGCAGCCTTAAGTTAAGCTGCAGAGCCCAGGCTAAGCTTGGCTGAGGAGCTTAATCCCTGTGTCAGTGTGCTGCATTGATCCAGCAGGAGTGCAGCCCTCTTAGGGCCTCAGAGAACAGTGAAAGAGACTACAGAGAAAGAAGCTGTGATGTTTGGGCATCCCCTTAGGGACACTTGTCCATATAAGAGATTTGTGTCTTCCTGTATGCTCAGCTTCATTTTCAAAGGTGGGCCTTCATCCTCCATATCCTCTGAGACAATGATGGTACATCATTTGCCTCTTGGAGGTGGAATGGATAGCACTGAGGGATCTGGGTGTGAATCTTCATGCCAAAAGGTGTATTAACTTCCATGCAGAAGGCTCTATTTTCCTCACCTTGACTCTGCTGAGGTGCAATCCCATCACTGAGACAGTAGTCTAGATAAACACAATTCACAAATTAAAAGAAAGCTAAATTAAAAAGAATGTGAGATCTTTAATGCTGTTTACTAGCAAGTTAAAGTTTCTGGAGGCCTCTTTATCTGCATGTGTACAGGATGCTGTGCAGTTAAATAAAATCTCTGGAAATGCAGTGAGGCAGGGAGCAGGAGTACATCGAGGTAATTTCACTCTTAAAATACATGGAGGAAATGCTTCTTGTTTCCTATTTTAAAGGGTCTGTACACAGTGTAGGGGAAAAGGAGAAAGGGGAAAAAGTGCTGTATCAAGCAGCAACTTGGAAACTGAAGGAATTAACTGGAACTTGTTGGCACGTAAGGTAAATGGGGAAGAAGGAAGTAATAGTAAAGGAGTGAGAAAAAAAACCTCAAAGAACTTGATCTTGCAGAGATTTTATTTGGTATGCTGAAGCTGTTCCTTCTCCCAGCATCTCCTCACACCATTTCACTGTGGGTTTTTTCCTTCCCTTCCTTTATCATCTCCCTTTATTCTGCCTCTGTGTGGGATTAGTATATAGCGTTTGTAGATGTTATACAGAAGAATTTCATCTCTGTAGTTATTCACACTGATTTGCTGGTAGACAAAGTGTGGTGGAGAAACTCACCCCCAGCATTTGGGAGGATTGCAGGTGAATTTTAGTGTACGTGTTTCTCCAAATATTTTCAAAATTAAGTGATGGCTCTGGAGCGAGTTTTTGGATAGTAACTATTCTGTGTAGCCCCTCATCCTGTTAACATCACAGCAGTGGTGATGGCCACTGCTCTAGAGAAGAGGCCCTGAATGGGTGTGGTTGAGGGCTATGTGCATGTTCATTGTAGCTGACAGATATGGGGAAGAAGCTGTTTTTTCCCCTGACACTTGAACAAGAGCACTCCTTTGTTAGCAAATGCAGTAGTAATGCTTTCTGCTGAAGGCTATTAGGGTAATGGAACCTGCTAGGAATATTATTTTCATCAAGAAAACACCCACCAAATCTACAGTTTAGCATGTCAGTTAACTCCAATTTGGGAGTGAAAGGACAGGAGAGGGGGGAAGATAGAGGAGATGCTAGGGAGCTCTTGAAGCACTCCACAACTATCTTCTTCCAAGAGCTTTTTTATAAAAGCACACAAAAATTTCTAAAATTATATCTATTACAGCTGAGAATAGCAGTTTAGCTATCATAACTATTTACATGCAGTATAGAGGAAAATACTATCAGAAATGAGACCATCAGTCAAACTTGTGCCTGAATAGGAGTCTCACAGACAGCTCCCTGGAGCATCCTCCAGCACACAGACTCGCTGCTATGTAATAGCATTTGTTATGTCTGGCAGTTTTTCAAGACTGGTTATATTAAACTAGAATCCAATGTCTGTGTGCCAGCATATTGAAACAGCCTGTTTTCTCCTCTCCCCCCACCTCCTTCTCTAGAGCTGGTGAATAACAGAAGTTTGTGGGTGCCTGTCTCTAAACTAAATTACTTTTACCCAGCAGCTAAAACATAGAATTAGATTTTAGGATCAGGATGAGTTAGAACTTTAGGATGATGTTATGACAGAGGAAAAAGAGGCTGGGAAATTGAAATAATCAGAAAGTAACCAGAAAACAGTTTAGTGTGCATAACGTGGGAAGTACCTATCAGTGGACACATAGTAAGGGCAAAATGCTGAAGCTTGAAACAAGGCTGAAGTGAGTCTGAGTTTTATAGGGTTATAATGAACAAGGCCTGGCAACATATGAATGTGGTAGTCTTCCTAATTGGTTTGCCATCTAATTTAACACTTTTTTTTTTCCAGATGAACTTTCAAAATGAGTATTTTAAGGTTTTGCTCTTTAGACTGTCTTCAGCTGTGATCCATGTGTTTCAGTGAGGGTCATATATAGAAATTGTTCTAGTTCTAGTACCTGGTGAAAGTCCTTTTAAAGCTGAATTTAATGCTCTACATTCTTATTCTTTCCTGGACAAAACCTATCAATGCCCCAAAAATTCCCAAGATGAGCTTGACATGGATGTCACCCTTCCAGATTGGGAAGGAATCGTGCAGTCATTGGGATACCCCTCTGAGACACAAATGCCACCAGGTGAGCATCCAAGTTCTTCTGGCTTTTGTAACTCCCCTGTGAAAATCTGAAAAACATCTGTGGTGTGGCTTTCATTGAATCCATGGGTGCTTCAGTGGGTGTTAGAAAACTGGGCACGCTCCTCAAAGAGAGTAAGGAAAGCTGGTGGGTTCCAATATCCTGCTTCCAACAAACAGCAGACAAACCTGGCACCTCTGGGAAAAGCTCTCACCACAGAGCATGTCAGAGGTCTGAATGTGGCAGAGCTGAGGGGCTAAAATAGCAATGCTAAACTATGCTACTAAAAATCTTCTGGCACTTTCATCCATTTCCCTTTCTTCCTCCCTTATCATGCCTAGTTAGGGTAAGAGATAAATTTTCATTCATGTGGCAATACCATAGACTTCTAAACCATATAAAAGGTTAACTTCAGAAGTAATGGATAATGTGACCAAAATAGATTTGGACCAGTATCCCGTCTTTGATATTTTTTCTTTTCTCTTTTTAAACGGCATTACAGTCCCTTTTGCTTTTGCTCACATTTTGATAGCTATCCCTAGGAAATAAGAGCCAATTGTTAAATATGCAGCGTTGTGACTTTGTTCTTTGCTTTGTGCTGCAGCTGCCACAGGAGACTTGTAGCCCCATTAAAATCTTTTACTCCCCCTGAAGTCCTGAACTTTCTGGACTGAAAGAAATCTGTCTAATTGTCATGGGCAACTGATGGTGTGCAAAGGGTTTGAACTAACCAAAGAGTTACTAGGTGAGAGACAGCTCACATTAATGTTGGGGTGAGAGAAATGGAGGAGCTTAACCAAGTTTTTTTGCTGACAGACAAGGGATTTTTACATGGCACACTTCCATGCTCCTGGAGGGATTTCTGATAACACTCAAAGTTATGTCAGCTAGCTTAATACCTTTCCCTTCTAAGAAATATTTTTGCAATCGAACTTGTATGATATGAAGTCCTAATCATGGCATGGCTGTGCCTTGGAACTATGTGAGTCTTTGTAGAATACTCTTTCCCAGACCTCAACTTTCAGGAGCACAAATTGTGGTGTGTGTCCAAAACTGTTTGTCAGAGACAAGGCAGCAGGTCAAAGAGAGGGGGCCAAGGAGGGGAGAGCTTTTCCTACAGCTCTGTTGAATGTGAGGAGGAACCTACCTGACTAAACGACTATTGACTTGATTATGAAGAACATTATGGGGAAAGTGAAGCTGTACAAATATCCTCTATACATAGAAGAAAAAGCATAGACTGGAAATTTAAATTGTTAAAATACTTATGAATACAAGGTTCTTCAGTGTCAGCTCTCAGTTATGTGAGACACTCCAAATGATTTATTCCCCAGGGGATGTGGATGTCCTGCAGTCTTGTGAGCATTGCATGGTGTCTGGCACAAAGGAGCCTGAGGAAGGGGCTGCCTGTCAGGGCAGGGATTTCTTCTGATCAAAGTGGTCCAGGCAGAGAGCATTTGCCACTAGTCACTTGTAGTGGTTACAATGGGTGTCTGTAACTATTTTTCTGTTTGAGGAAAGCCACCATTCTAGTTACAAGTATAGCCAGTTCTCTTCTGGCCATGTCTGCAGCCTAACACATGTGCTCAAAGCTGAATGACATGATGATTTTGTGTTAAGGGGGTTTTAAAGAGGGAAATATTTTCTGACACTGCATTTTGAGACTATACCTCACAGCTCTCAAGAAAAAAAGGTTCACATCCCATTCTGGTCTTTTTTACAGGCACCTTCTGTGGTGACACTCCTGCTTGTCCCTTAAAATCTTGAGGTTCAGCAGTGACAGTGACCTTCCTTCAAAGGGCTGTGGCAGCCATGAAAGGTTTTCTCTCAACTTGCTCTATTCAGAAAACATCATCTGGTAAGTCTGTTAGGATATTGGTGTGAGGATGGAAATGTAGAGCTTAGAGTATGCCTGTTCTATTAAAAAAAATTAATCTGTCTGTTCTGAAGAGAAATAGCCATTAATAAGAAGAGATCTGTTTGAGATCTTGAGTATGAATGCATGAGTAGTGATCTATTTACTGTATTCAATTCCCAGTGTAAACCTGTAAAAATGAGATACTGCCTTAGCTGTTGCTCTCTGTCTGCCCCTTTGCACTCTGCTCTACAAAACCAGAACCCCTTGTCCCCCTGTTCAGTCTGTTAATGCTTCTATAATCTCTCTTCTGCTTCTTCCCCTAGTTAGGCATTAATACTGCCAGGTGCTGCTGTTACCGATGCTCACCTCCCCAGCCTCCACCTCTGCCACATGCTCAGGGACCCATGAAGTTAATTGGGCTCTGAGCTAAAGACAAAAGCAAACTTCCTTGACTCTCTTGTTTCCCAGGCAAGGGCGCAGCTGCTGACACGGGTGGGCAGTTTTCTCTGTGAAGAGCAGAGCTGCCTTGGCATCATTAAGCAAATTAATACTTTGATCCCTCAGATCAGAGAAACTTGGAGTTTGGAAAGATGTGTCCAGTCTGTCCCTTCTGTTTTGTGGAAGTAAGCTGTTTTGCCTTTCTAGCAATTTGAGCCATGTCTAATCTTCCTCTATCCCCCTTTCTTCTGTCTTACCTGTGTTCCTCTCTGCTGTGTGAATGAGAACATCTGCTTGGGCAACTGTCTTGGGCTTCAGAAGTAAAGCACAGCAGTTAAATTTCTTGTATTAAAATGCACCAGACTTACAGCACCATCAGCATAGATCTGTTTGCTTTTCCACGTGCACACGCACATTTCCAAGGTGAATTTCAAACCCTAGCTCTGAAAATTATGAGATACCTTCTCCATTCACATATGCCACTGTGCTTCTTTTGGCTGGGGTAGTTTTCTTCACTAGCTAGGAAGTAGTTAGTAAGGGGCAGTGTTTTGGATTTATGCTGAATAAGGTGTTGGTAACAGAGATGATTTTGTTGCTGCTGAGCAGGGCTTGCCCATACTCAAGGCCTTTTCTGCTTCTCACGCCTCCCCGCCTATGGGAAGTGTGAGAAGCAGGAGGGGACACAGCCAGGACAGCTGATCCTAACTGACCCAAGGGATATCCCACACCTTGTGGCATCATGCTCAGCATATAAAGCTGTGGGAAGGAGGAGGAAGTGGAGGAAATGTTTAGAGTGGTGATGGTTGTCTTCCCAAGTAGCTGTTACCCATGATGGAGTCCTGCTGTCCTGGGATGACTGAACACCTGCCTGGCCATGAGAAATAGTGAATTAATACCTTGTTTTACTTTGCTTGCATGCATGGCATTTGTTTTACCCATTAAACTGCCTTTATCTAAACCCAGAAGTTTTCTCACTTTTACTCTTCCAATTCTGTCCCTGATCCTGCTGGTAGGGAAGTGAGCAAGTGGCTGCATGGGGCTTGGTTGCCAGCTGGGGTTATGCCATGACAGCCACAAAGCAGCGCTGCTGTTATAAAAATGTTTATTTGCTGGATGTGCTTTGCCTTAAGCTACTGTCTGAGATCATTCCAAGATACTCTTCCGTGCTCTGATGTATGCAAAACTGCAGCAAGATAATTCAGTGCTCACCCCAGGCACTCCACATAGGTTTAGTCCTCATACCTCTGCAGTTTGCACTGCCACCTAATCGAGTACAGAAACATCCCTGAAGAATGACTGATTATTTAAATTTGGTTTTGGTTGTCTTGGGTTTGTTTAAAGCAGGTGCTTATTAGGAGGAGCGATTGGTCTGAGCATGGAACTGACCTCTGATTAATTAATAACCACTGTCTGGAACCTGACACTCTAAACAGGAAGTAGAAAAATAAACAGCTTAAGCCAACTGTGGTAACTTTTGCTTGAGAGCTTGGCTACTCTTATTAGATGGTTGTGCCTTTTCCTGGGGCACACAGAAGGCGTAGAGGGAGCCCACTGTAAATAGGTCAGTTCCCATGACATGACCCAGAGCGCTACCAAAAGAGGGGAAGCAGAGGCATGTGTTGTATTTTAATATTCTCAGTAGATTTCTCTGAACCAGCTCTACCAATGATAATATTTAAGTGGATTAATTTTGCTAAACTTTATTCCCCCCTCCAGATTCATCCTCTGCTTTACTAGTTTCTGAGGAAAGTAAATATTCTTCACTTCCAGTTTTGTTCCTTTCTTTTCTCATGCCTCTTTTGATCAGTGGAAGCTGGTGGGCATGCAATACAGGCTATTTATATACTGTTTAATTTGCTGTTGTTACTTGAGATGGTTGGAAACACTTTGGCAAACTAATTTTGGAAAATGAAGACTTACTGTAATGGAAACATTTTATGAACACCATTTTGGCTGAAAGAGTCAGGAAATTATTCTTACCTGTGGAACCTGGCTCCCTGAAAAATCTGTGTAGAGCTGTTTACACAGGACATGTTGCTAGGCTGTACACATCCTGCTAGCCTCCAAATAAGGGACATTTCCAAGCCATTTTGTCAATCTTGGTGAACAGATGGGCTTACTCTTTCCCACAGGTCTACATACATGCAGAGCTGCTCTCCAGCAGCTTAAACCTTCCTGTGCATCGTCCTGTGCTGCTGTAGCAGTGGTGGCAGCAGAGATGGAGTATGCACTTTGATGTGTACCTGGTAAATAATATTAGGCTGAGGTACTACAGGCCTCTGTTGAACCTTGGTCTCTGTTTTATGGGATTACCCAATGGTGGTGACACAGGTCTAGGATGTTTCATCGGGATCTGTGGATTTGATGTAGGCTCTGTCAGTGTTGGGGTCTGGTGGCTGAGAAGGTGAGAGACTGATTCACCTCTGGGCTCTCTGTGTTGATCATAATAGCAGCAAAATTTTAGAGTACAAGTTAAGGTTCTCTGTGAGCACAGCACAAAGAGTACTGGGACCTGACTGGTATTCCCAAAAGCGTCCCTGTGATGTCAGGTTGTAAGTGTTGAAGCATGAGTGTTGTTTGGCAGCAGATGTTAAAAGTGAAATTTTGACTCTTCCTGTTGTCTGAATTATGGGGGGATTTAAACAGAAAAAAAATATACTCGTTTTGCTTCTTTTTTGGCCAATGTCAGAGTAGTTCTGGGGAAAAAACCAAAAACATGTTGTCAAATGTGAAGGATGTCAACCCCTTGCTTGTGAAAGCTGTATGGACACACAGTGGTGGTTTTGGTGGGTTTCCCCCTGGAAGTGGCCTGGCACCCCTGGAGCTGCAGAAACTCATTGCATCAGGTACCATTTGGAGTCCTACCACATTCATTGTGGAGGGTTAATAATTATAATAACACTCTGACAAGGGGCCCAGTGCTTGTGTGTGATGCTAAGGGTGAAATGAACAGCAAGTCTTTGGGCAGGCTTGCTTCCTATTATCTGGTTAAAACACAGTGTGAGGGTCAGGAATGTGACTTTAAGGTATAAGTGTAGGCTAGACATAATCTAGAGAATAGCAAAGATCACCTATTCTACCTGTCTTCCCAACCTGTCAGAGCTGTGCTATGACATTAAAGTTAATGAGCCAGAAATGAGCAGGCATGTCCCTAGAGAGCTGTTCTTTTTTTTTTTTTCCCTCCATAAAGGCTGGTATGCACAGCACTAAAATAATATGCATCTCTGTGCTGGTAGTAAATTAATGTCTGAGATGGCAGGAGCTGAAATTTAAATAAAGCTTTAAAGTTGAACCCATTGTCTAAACCCCAGGATATTCTTGTCTTCTGTGGCATGTAATTTAGATTTTACATATATGTGTGTGTGTGTGTATAAAATGCCAAGATTGGACAGAGCTGAGAGAAGTTGCCCCTTTCAGTTTGCTGTGCACAACTTGGGGCAAGACTTGGGGGAAGGAAAGGAGAAGAACTGAAGACAAACATTAAGCAGAGGGAAATGTGATCTAAACAGAGCCAGTGCATGAGCACAGGGCGTGTGAATAAGGAGGCTGTAGAGCACATGGATTTCACCATATCCTCCTGGAAAATTCCACAGTTCTTCTAACAGCTCTCTAACTATATATGCACGGATGATGGGAGGCTTCTGCACCGAGCGAGTGATGTCCTGGGTCAAACTTGCCTGAGGAAAGTGTCTTCCCTCAAGTCCCCGGATCTATGTCTCTTTGGAGGGTCTTATCTCTCTTCTTCTTAAAAACAGCCTTCAAAATATGTTCAGTTTGACTGTGCTGTGGCCCCAAACAATGGGATTAGTAGAAAGCCTGTTCTGATTCATTAAAACAGTGCTCTCAGGCATCCAGCAAGTACAGCGAGGGAATGTATACATTATTAAAGCTGTCTCATCTGTTCTGCAGTGTTGATGTGGGATATTTGGTGGGATGGAGAGATGAGGCAGTGAGCTAAGAAGCAAGAAAAGCAGTGGGCTGACAGAAGTAAGAGCAGGAAAGCTGTACCTGGGGTTGATGGGAATTTGCTTTCCAACATAGGCAGATCTATGGCAAAAAGCTGCTTGCAGGTGGTGGGGATGAAGCAAACACTGCTGTGAGATGCTTAACAGGATGGGGAGAGACAGGAGCTGGCAGTAAGTATGGGTTACTCTGACATGGAAGAGTACCTGTGACTGATTGAGGGCAGTGACAGCTCAGCCTGGGAGCACTGCCAAGAGAGATTTCCCCTGCTCCCTAAATGCTGTCTGTAGTGTGTGAAATATTTTTTACCTGGAAGCCAGGCTGTCTCTTCTATTGGGAAGCTGGGAAACTTTGGTGAAGGCAAAGCCAAGACGGAGGCTAAGCAAAGAGCAATGAACTCAAGGGAGATGAGATCACTCTCAGGGTATATCAGTGCCCAGGGCTTCTGGCCCGTGTCACCCCTGCTGCTGCTCACCAGCATGGTCACATACCTCTATGTGCCAGTGTCTCCTTGGGGCACCTCAGTGTGTGGAGAAAAGGAACCTGTCCTCTCATCTGCAAATTGAAGAGCTGTACCACACCCTCCTTCAGCACAGCTCCTGACCCTCTGCCAGGAGATGTGGGATTCACGTGTTTGAGTGCAGCCAGCACTGAGCTGGTCTCTGTCCTGTCTGACCAGCCCCTGTGCCAAACTCTGTCCCTTTCCTTTTCCTTTTTTCGGGGAGACTCTTGGTGGCCACACATCTGTTTGTTTTGATAGGCATGACAAACTGGCCAGTATTGCTGTCTGGGGCTTCTGTATATTTTTCCTCAATGTTGTCATGTATACTGGGTAAATGTTTGTGAATCAGGTCACTTCCCTCCAAACCCTCCCTCTCTGGAAGTCCAGACTTGAGCACTCTGTTTCAGAAATCATCTTTTTACTACCCTAAACATTGTGATGCTGTAGAGCTCATATTTATTCAGTTCCTGAAAGGTGCCCAAGAAATAATATCCTTCAGCATCTGGGTGCATGGCTAGTGTCAAGTCCTGTACTTAAGTGGTGCTCATCTGTCGAAACAGAATTGATAGCTCTGTTCCTCTGGGATAACCTGATTTACCAGGGGGAAGTAGGTGCTGCAGAGGATCAGGGAGCTAAGATGGACTGCTCTGGCTGCTGTGTTATCTTGCTGGAAAGGAAGTGATCTGGAACTCCGTGTGCTGGCTTATCCATTGTAAATATGCCTCCAGGTTTCAGGGAGATTTATCTATGCCAAGCTCTCAGTCTTGTCTCTCACATTAGGGAGGCCATACTGACACAATTCCAGCTGCAAACGGTTGTTTTGTCCCTGTTTTAAGTGAAAGGGTTTAGATTTACCTTCTTGGGGGAAGGAGGGGTGGTGTCTGACTCAAAGTTTCCTGTGAACTGGTAGCTAAAAACTAGACTTGGAAGTGAAGTGTATTTGTGAAGAAGGATTTTAATGCTCAGTCCCATCTGTCTGTATTGATGAATTACAAGCCAGGAAACCTCTTCCTGCATCCATCTCCTCTGGTTTCAGCACTACTGTGCACTACATCCACATCCATTCTTTAAACAGAAGATCTTTTCCATCCCTGTGTTGCTTATCATATTCCATGTAAATACTGAAATACAAACATAGGAGTATATGTGATGAAGCAATGTGATGTCATGCAACCAAGTGAACCTGCTGCTAAATGGCTGAAGAATTTCAGCCTGCCCTTACACCAGGTCATTCTAGTGCAATGGTTAAAAGGTCATATGGCTAACATTTGATTTATTAGATGTACCAAATACTAGTGTCTTTGTTACTTAGAAGAAACCTTTCTTTCTCCTATCCTCATCTTATACCACTTTTGGAAGGAAAACCTCATATTCTAGTACTTTCTAGCTCACTATTCTAACACAACTCAGAAAACATCAGTCAATCCTTACCAAAACAATAGTTCCCCTGAACTAGCAGAGCTGTAAATTGCAGTATTTTGTCAGGCTTCTGTTGCTGATGACTGACTTGTCGTGTTATAACCAACTTTAAAAAACTGCTCTGCCATCATGACAACAAATGTGTTGGGGTTTTGGCTTAGAGATGTGATTTCCCCAATGTGTCTTCAGCTGTGCAAATAGAGCAGCTTAGTGTTTGTAATTTAGTGCTGAATCACAGACCAGGGAAGCTTCCCGTTGATAAAATGTGTGTGGCATTAGGGAAATAACATCCTGACTGAAACCTTACAAGAAGTGGGGGCAGGAGGTGTTACCATTCCTGCTCCTGGTGGCAAGGAGCTAGGCAGAAGGAAACGTGGTCTCAGGGCTCCTGATGTGCCAGTCAACACTTCTTGCATCTGGAAAGAGAATGTACTTCCCAGTGGAGTGACAGCTTCATCCTAGACATGTTCCTCCCCATGCCTTGGGAGATGGACAGAGCTGCAGGGTGAAACCAGGCTCTCAGACATGCTTGTGGTAACAGGACCCCCTGGCCTTCCACAGGGGACACTTTACCTTAAATTTCACTGGAGGAAGAGGATTAGGAAACCTTCTGGCAAAGCTGAAGGACAGCAATTAATACTCCTCTGAACATTTTTTCTTTTCTGACCTAGTGATGGGCAGCCAGGTGAGAGGGGTGTAACTACTGACCTGCTAAGGAAAGTGTCATCGTATAAAATAATTTGGACTTCCAATGCGGAGCTAGAATTGAAATGCATGTAGGGTATCTGCTGTTTATTTTGTCCCTGAAGATCTGTTGCATGGTCTCCTTTTGGATCATCTGTTTGATACAGAGGCACTTGGTAAGAGAAGAATCACACACAGTCCAGGGTGAGGTACGGCCCTTTGGGCAGAGGAGTTTTCCCTCTCCACCTTTTTTACAAGTGAGTCTGGCTCTTATATTCTAAATATACCCCTGAGGGAAAGGGAACAGCAGACCCGAGAATTATTTACATCATTTGAAGGGAGATGCACTGCAATACTGAGGAAGGAGGCATAGATGTTGGGGGAAAGAAGAATTGCATAATTTAAGTGTGACAAGTAATTCCCATTAGTGTGGACTCTAATGAGCTCTTTTCTCTAGTTCTAGACGTGTTTGAAGCAAGGGTAAATCATAAATTAATCTGCACAGCATTGCTTCTTTTTTTTCAGAACAGCTTTTTGCTGCAGGACAGCAGCTTTACCACACTGCAAATGTTGTTCCTGATTCATCTCCCAGAGCACTGATGATTTTTGGCTTAAAGAGGACACAGTAAGTGTTTATTGCACCAGCTGTAATTCTTGTAATGCCATGTGACTGTAGTGTCAATGCAGAAATTCAAAATCAGAAGGTTCTCCTGACTACCAAATCCTCCACCAGCCCAAGCTGCAGTTCAAGCTCGCCTGGCTTTCTGGGCCCATGGGCTCTGGAGGTTGCACACTAAAGTTGTGAGGGAGAAGAAGAGCTTCTTCCTGGCAATAATTAGATTTACTTGAATGCTGTGTGTGACTTTTTATGGTGTAAGAAATGGGATTATGAAATCCCAAGTAGACTTCTCGTCACAATTTCTCAAGTAGCCATCCTGATGCTGCCAGAAATGCCCTTCTCTTTGCAGTTACTGCACCAAGTTGGTAGTCCTATCAAAGAGGGAATTTCTGCTTAATTGTAATGGAGATATTCTCCTGATTAATTTTTCTCTCTTTGTGGATATTTTTTCTCTTTGCTTAAAAGTAGCTTAGCAAGAAACTACAAGCTACTGGTTTTGTAAGCAGGGGTTTTTAAAATTTTAGCTAGTGCTGGATTAAGATGAGTGGTGTGAAATTTTGATTATTTTTTCCCCTAGAATATCTTGTGCTTAATATTGGGACTCTTATTTCTTCCTTTTTATGCTTTAAGTAGCCTATCACATCTGTATGTGGACCGAGAGGCCTTCAAGAAGAATCTGTAGCACTGGCATAGCTAAAATCTTACAAACTCAAAAGCAGATCAATATAGTAAAATAGCCTGTGCTGGCTAGAAACTGTGTTTTAGCATCTACATTTCCTTGCAAGGGTCAGTTCTTTGTATGTATGGTTTTTTTGGATGCAGAATGAATGCTGTCACACACCAACAAGGATCAGTTGCTATTTCCTTCTCAAAACCCATACGGGGTTTGATCTATGCTGGCTGCAGTCTTTGCTCTCCCTTAATTTAGTGGCACTGTTTATGTAATTGCAGCTTTTCTAATTAAAGTGCATGAGTACAAGCTGAAGGTTTGACACAGGCAGCCAAAGTTTTTAATTGCCTTTAGCTCATTTCTAGCTGTGGCACATCTCTTTGAATGCAGCTGACTCATGGGAAAGCTTGGGAGAGAAAAGATACCCTTTTTATTTATGCTTTTTCTCTTGCAAAATTGCTCTGTGAATTTTTATCACCTAATGGTTTCTCTGACACCTTTTAAAACTGTTCAGCTTCTCACCAAGAGACTATTTTATATGAGACTTGGGCCAGTAAACCATTTCTGTGATCTGGGAAGTGCTATGCTTCCTTCACAGAGCAATCCATTTTGAAATTAGCTGGATCTGCCTGCTCAAGAGGAACTCACAGTTGCTAGGTTGCTAGTCCTGAATGGACCTATTAAATGCCATATTTCTGTAAAAAAACCAGCAAAAATCTATTGCTGACTAGCAGGTCCTGAAATTCATGCACGTCAAGGGTAGCATAAATAATTTCAGCGTGTAGTTTTGGAGACAGTAGTGGTTTCTGGCTTAGTAAATAGTAACTTACATCCAGTCTATTGAAAAAGTTGATTATATAAGATAGAAATCAGCTGGGGCTCCAGCAGAGCTGGGAGCAACAGACTGCTCTTCCATTCAAAATGCCTTTAAAAATTCAAAGCACTTAGTGATACAGATGTTAATTGACTTACCCTGTCCTAAGCTATGTCCAGCCTTGTTTTGCTTCTCCCAGGTGGTTCCAAAGCACAGCTAGATTGAAGCTCCAACTCTTTTCACTTCCTTGTCTAAGTCGTCTTACAGAAATGCTGTCACCCTGTATTGCTGCCATTTATGTACAAGGGTGGTGGGTCATTGCTGCTGCCTCTGACCAGCCAGGTGGAGTTGTGCCAGATTTAAGGACTTTGAAATTGAGTCTGGAAATCAGTCTATTATGGGTAGGTGTCTGCTCACTACAGCAAATTATGATGGCAGGGTCCTGGCCCAAATTCCTTTGTAGATGTCCCTCTCCTCTCCCAGCAGTGCTCAGGCAATACAGCTCCTGTGAAAAGCCTGAGGAGCTCCTTACTCTATCCCTCCCTTCTCTAGCTCGGGTAGAATTCAGTGCATTCTTTTCTTCCGAGGTAAAAGCATGAAAGTTAGCAAAAGTACATGCTTTATTCTGCTCCTCCCTTATAACTCCTGGGAGATCTGCTCACAGGTGACCTGGCTGGAAATATTCTGGCCCACTACCAGTGAGAAATCTGGGGACTGATAGAGGTCTGCTTTGTCCATGAGAGCCTTTCTAAATGGTGAGGCAGAAGGAAGAATGCACTCATCCAGCTTGCAAGAGGGAAAGCAGAGATGGTAACTTTTCAAAAGATACAACAGACTCAGTTAAACCATATATTTCTCAGACTAGAAAACTATGATTTAGTTGCTTGAGGGTTTTTCTTGTCTGCCTCTCTTTTTACTAAGCACATCTTTCTTTATTCCTGACCTGTGACAGCTGAAAGAGTTTTCCTGGGAGAGAGGAGTATGGGCATGCATGTGGTGAGGAGCTGGGGAATAGCTGTTGTGTCAGTCTGTTGTGTGGAGGATGCTGGACAGTTTAGGTTCAGTCTGAGCACTCTTGTCTTGTGGTCTCCACGTGAGGCTGTGAAGCCAAGCAGGTCCCTGCATATTTTATTTTTCCCATCAGCTATTCCATCCCACTTGACCAAAGGCAAGTGAGCTGCAGGTTTTCCTAAAGTTGAGATTTTATTTCCCAGAGTTACAAGCAATAGCAGAGACTGCTTAGGGGCAAATGCTACATTGCTAATGTATGTGGCAGGCTGCCCACCTCACTGTGTGTGAGGAAAACCTTATCAGTCCTTGCTGCCCCTTGCCTGCTCTTGCTGCACAGTTTCCAGCTGAAATCTGTGCCTTGCTTCCAGGTGCTGCTGGCTGTTGGGAGAATCTGTGAGGTGCAGAAAGAAAAATCAGTCATAGAATGGTTTGGAGACATTGAAGCTCCATCTTGTTCCACCCCCTCTGCCATGGGCAGGGACACCTTCCATTAGACCAGGTTGCTAGAAACCCTATCCAGCCTGGCCTGGAACACTTCCAAGGATGGGCAATCCACAGCATCCCTGGGCAGCCTATGCCAGTGCCTCAACACCCTCTCAGTAAATGTGCTTTTATGGCTGGTGGCATGGTGTTCTGCAAACTTAGACATCTGCTTTCCCTCTTTAGGGCAGCTTCAGTCCTAAGCAGTGCCTGGTTTATTATGTGCTTGTTTATTGCAGTGGTGTTTACACCTCAGTCTTTTGGCTGTGTTTGGGCAGTCACAGATGCTCGGCACATTGGATCACAGCCCTAATTTTGAATGTGCATGCTTTCAGGTGTGCCCTTAACTAAGAAATGCTTCAGCTCAGGTTACTAATGTTTGTCTTCGAGCTTCCCGTAACTGTTTCCTCACTTTGCTCCTCTGCTGCCACCACGTGGGCCCATCTCGGTGTTCATTTAAGGTTTGTATTAATCTTTCAGAAGAATACCCTCCATCCTTGATTGGGCTGCAGTTTTCACCTGTGCACAACATGTTTCTTCATTCGCCGTGAAACTCAGCATGGGGGAATCTGGTGCATTAAAATGACAAAATAAGGAGAGAGAATCTCTATCATGTTTTTCTTTCCCATCCTTCTATCGATAGACTTGCAGAAGGTGTACATTTTTCACTTCTAGAAAAGGTTATGTAGAAGTAACTAAGTCTGCATGACAAGTTACAAACCTCAGAAATTTCAAAGACATCTCAATCAAAAGCCAGGCTCAAGCCTTAGGAAAATTTTTCCAAAGGGCTGTTCCATGACACTGAGGGCTGGTTGAGGGGCTTTTATGTGCCATACTTTCAGCTCTGAAAATTGCACTTGGAACTCAACACCATTTATGCATTTCTCTAAATACTGTTTTGAGAGCAGAACTCTATTAAAACTACCAAAATGGAATTCCGGAGTGGAAAAGGGACTATTGGAGATGTCTGGTGCAGCTTGTGCAGTTTCATGACAGAACAGCTTTGGAGCAGCAGTGTGACCTGGATCCTGTTGGCCTTGAGGCTTAATCAGGCCAGAGCCAAGTGGATAACTATATTTGAAACTGGACACAGACAAGGATGATCTAATTTTAGACTGAACTAAAACTTATTTTCCTGCATTTGTCCATCAATAACTTTCAAATTATTGTTTCATCAGTACACAAAACATTTATAATCTGCTGCTTTATAAAAAAGCAACATATAGATGCAATTCTGTTAGAAGTGATACATTATGCTGGAGCAGGCCCTGCAGGTTTAGCTTTTGTGAGGTTGATTTTTATCAGTGTTGTACATTAGCAAACCTCTCATGAGGTCCTCACTTTGCCAAATGATTTGGCTTCAGAACAGTACTCTTTCCCTCTGCCATCAGATGTTGAAAGCAGTGAAAATTTGGAGTGAGGGGCTGATCTTCTCCCCTCTCCCCTTTCAGTCCAGGAATAGTTGCTGGAAGTAAACACCCGAGAGTGCTTTCTTTGCATCAGAGAAAGTCCTGGTGAGTGCTTGGGGCACATTTGGTCATTTTACAGTCTTGTTAAGGGGAAGAAAGTTTAAACGAAACACAGACTTTAATGCAACAAATGAAGCTCTAGGTGTATGGAAAACTGTTCTGAGTCTAGTTTTCCAGAGGTTAGCTGCCAGGACAGATTACAGCTGGATTCAGTCCTTGACATTAGCTACATAGCAGGATGTTCAGTGTGGTTACAATATCTAAAAGAATAACTAAATATCGTGTGGTTTTATCTGTTACAATAGCTCTGACAGAAGTTTAGCCCCAGGGCTGTGAAGTCCTGGTGCCTATATGATAGAGAATTGCTGTTCAGCCTCAGAGAATCAAGAATGACTTTCCATTTTCTCTCTTTTCTCCCTCTACTGGCCGACTGAATAAGATCAGAAAGCATTCAGAGCTTTCCTTTGGTCTTCAGAAACATCCTAATCTCTAGAATTCATCCAAACTTTCAGCTTTGACTCATCTTGAAGGTAGAATTAAATGAGCCAAAACAGCTGCATCAAAGACCTACACAAGGTGGTACACAACGTGCTGTTCTGGGGCTAACTTTGGTTTCAACCTTTGTCTAGCAACTGTCCCAGGAATATTCTGAAAAACTCGATGTCCATCAGTGCCTTAGACTGAGATTACCTGAGAGTGGGTCTGGGACATCTGTCTGCCTGGGGCCAGGCTGACCATCATCACCCTGGCACTGCAGGACCACCAAGGTGTGAAGCTCCTCTGGAAGTCTCCAGTGCAACCCCTGCTCAGGGCAGGGTCACCTGAAGCAGCTTTTAAAGGGCTGTTTCTAGTGAGGTTTTGAATATTTCCAAGATGGGGACTCCACAACTCTGGGCTTCCTGTTCCAGTGTCTGGCCACTATTGTGGTAAAAAAGCTTTTACTTTTGTTTCATTGGCCTTTCCTATGTTTGTACCCATTGCTTCTCATCCTTTCAGTCTTATGTGCCAAAGGAAAACCTCACAAATACTTCACAAATAAAGTATTGGTGTCAAATGTTTTTGAAACCCGGAGTTTTAGCCTTTTCCTTCTAAATTGCCTACTTTATGTTTTCTGAGAAGCAATATCTGATTATAAAATTAGATGATATAGCAGCAAACACTTTTAAAAAGTCTGCTTGTTCTGAAAGAAAGCCTGTCCAGTTGCATTAAGAGAAATATGAGCCTCTTAAAACTGCTCACCCCTCAGACAGAAGGAAGCTATATTCTATTCCACCTTAGACAATTTAGAGCAGCCATTTCAAAAACAGCCTTTAGCATCCTGAAAGCAAACATGCTTTCAACAAAGCTAAAAAAAAAAAAAAAAGCATGAGAGTAAAAAAATATATTTTCTTAAAACAGCTGGTGAATTAACACTGGACTAGTGTTAAATTTTGTTATCTTTTTGACTACTGGCACCTCAATGCAAGTCTCTCTTGGACTGTGGGGGATAATTTGGAACAGTCCTGCTTTAGATTTAGTACACTTTTTATACTGACACTGAGAAAAGCCATCTTTAACTATTTCTTTCACCCTCAGGAGGGCATTTTGTCTTTCTTCCCAGCTTCCTGGAAGTTTTTAGTCTGCAGCAGAGGAAATATTTCACAGCTTTTCTTATGAGAGACTCAGAAGTATCCTATGTATTGTGCTAAGATGAAATCCTCTGTCTTGCGAGTTTGCTCCACTACTGAAAACAGTTTTGGGGTTGTTACCCCCAAATACCTTTGTCAATATTTTACACGGTGATTCTAATATAGCACTTAGTAGTCTCTCCCTCTCCTTCTCACCAAACTACAATTTTTCACAGGACAATAGCCCTGCCTCCAAAGATCACAGGAAATCCCGTGTATGAAGTAGGAATATCCCATCCAGGCTACACAACTGTTTGGGACTGGCTTAATTTTCACCATCACTGTACTTGTTGCTCTGAGGTATTTTTAAAATTTCTGCAGAGGTTTGTGGAGGCATAGTTCAATCATCCCTTTGCCAAAATAAGAATTAAATATCTTAGTTCTGATCTGAAATGTTTGCAGTGAAGTCCTGCCAGTAGGATAATCAGTCAGAAGAATATAATGTGGATATTCATAAGCAGTGATAACAAATTTGTTGGCCTTTTTTCCTGGTCAAGTATGAAATGTAACTGCAATGTAACAGCAGTGCAGAGGCCCCCTGAAACACTGCTTATTCTGCAATGCCTGTTGTGGCTTCAGAAAGTTGAATCCTTTGGAAACTTTCTGCAGAAAAAGGAGTACAAAGGATTTTAAGATGAAGCAATATCTGTGAGATGATGTGATGAAAAATGCTGAAGTTCTATACAAAACTTTCAAGTTCATTTCTTCATCCATTAGATGATGAGCTCAGAAATTATGGATTGCCATGTTAAACATTGGAAAGTAATCTCTGGAAAACTAAACAAAATCTACATCTGTTTCTTACCTATACAATAGAATATCAAATACTGTGTTTTTCAGTCATAGGGCTGGTGTGGTTCCCTTGCGCTGGCTTCCCAAGAGATCCAAAGGTATAATGAACTGTCCTGGAAAAGCAGATTTGGCATTTTATTGGAATACCCCGGTGCAAAGTCTGGAACACCAGATTTTGCTGGGAAGAGTGATGAAAACCTCCCTATTTCTGGAAAGCATTGCACTAGAGTGTTGCAGCCATGGGAAATACACAATCTCCCATGTGTGGGACTTATGAAGTCATTCCAATCAGCTCAGCAGTAACTCTGCCTTCTTTCTGTTTCTAAAGGTGTGGCCTTCTGAGTCAAGCAAACCTGATTTGTAGTTCTTTGGAGTAGAAATTCTTTGCTTTCCCAGTCCCCACCCTACTGTCCATCCACTTGAGAACTGTGGTGAGAGAGGCTGTCATTGAAGACAGGTTAAAAAGTTGTTCAGTACCTCAGCCTTCTCCTGATCTATTGATACCAGTTTTCCAGTGTTGCATACAGCTAAAACCTTATAAAAGAAAGGCCTTATGAAATCAGCTTGTTCAGCTGAATTAACAGCTAGCCTGATGGGTTCCCATGAGAAATGAATTCTAAGAATGAAAATCTGTTTGCCTAACAATCTATTCCTGTGAGAAAAACAGGTTCCACCTGCAGAAACAAGAATTCTATCCCATGAGAATCCACAAAGAAAAAATGTAAACACCTGTGCAAAGAGAGAGTCTTAGCATGTACACGCACAAACACATTCTAACCAATGAATTGAGTGACAAGAGTGTTACTAACCAATTTGAGTTAAACATGAGGTCTTTGTTTAAAAGTGGGCTGTAACATTAAAGTGGGACATTTTGCTGCTGGAACTTTGAAGTGTTGTGCCCATTGTTATTAGCTGTTATTGTTAAATCTGGTGGCCGGCTGATGCCATAGCAAACAGCACCCTGTGCAATGAGCCGAACCAGCTTACAGGACTCAGCTGCAAATACAAAGCTGTGGAAGAGACACGGCTGTGGACAGCACACGATCACAAAAAGTGAAAAAACTCCCGGGAACAGAGTGCACCCGGCGGGTGGGCACTCCAAAATAGGAGTATTGGTCTAATACCAATACCCAACTGTGATGGACAAAAGACTCTCTAACAATTTAAAGTCAGGAAGTGTATGTTTATTCAGCGCTGGGCAGAGCGTGAGGTAACCCTTCAATATGCACTGCAAAGTTGCAGGTGATCACAGAGTCTATTTATTGACAATAGCTTAAAACAAATGCATATTCATAATTACAGTACCTTCCATTCTCCACTTCCTATGGTAATTAGCTTGAATAGCTATTAAGCATGCGTGGCTGGCTTTTTGAATTATGTCTGGGGTCGTTTTTGTGGGGAGGGGTGTCCTAAAAGGAGGAAGTAAGGTGAGTCTTCCTCGCCCTGAACTCTTGATCTTTTTTATCAATGACAATACATATGGCTTCTGGGGAAAGTCCAATTTTTCGAAGAATAAGTTTCTGGTTGCACTGTTCATGTTTCTTTGGATTTGCTTACTAGTTTCATCTTTTCCCATTGCAAGCACAGCTGAGCAAACATAAAATGACAGGCAATCAATTATTTAAGTTTCAGATAACTATCTCAAGCCCGGTTTTCTTCTAACTAACTTTTAATTATTTTCAGCAAGGCCTATCTATCCATTTGCTTTTTTATTAATTCTAGTAAATAACAAACTTTTAACTAAAATCCTAATTTTTCTAAGATTAGCGTTTCAGAACCATGAAACATAGACAGCAATCCTGAACCATGGGAAGATGCAACCATTGCTAATTGCAGGGAGACAGTGGCCAAAAAGAGTAGTGAAAAATACACCGTGGGAGACTTGTGACATGGAACAGCACGCACGTGAACGGACATGCATGGAAGGGCACGGTTGCAGGAGGGAAGTCCAAACTGTGACTTTAAAGAGGTAAAATACTGGGGAAAATGGGAGCGTGGATTTCTATTGAGGCAGTTGCTATCGTAAATATATGGATACTTATGTTGGGCGTATGGTATCGTATTGGCTTCCCCCATGTGTCATGGGCTCCTCTCTTGGAGTCAATCCCTTCCAGGGTGTCCAGCCCTACACAGAGAGAGGAAAACTCTCCTCAGGGCTCCCGCCAGCTTCTCCAGCCACTCTGGATTCAGGGATCTGAACTCAAACTCCCTTTCCTACCATGTTCCAGCATGCCAGAGGCTGTTCACCTTGGAGACATATTGTGGATATGGGTACACTCCAGCACGAGCCATGATACTCCATTTTCCGGAATGCCTTAAAAGACATATTGAAATGCTTTTTTAAAGTTGACCTTGCGTTTTTTGTTCAAATTTTCTGTACCTTTTTGTGATAATAGAGTCAGAATTTAAGTTTTGTTGTATCCAGAACTTTTAAAGATATTTATTTATAGCTCTGTTTTAATTTAATGAGACTTCAGTGTTGATAAGGTTAAGCAAAGTTAAACTTCCGTGTTTTTTAGATCTGGGTAATGTTATGTTCTAGTATTTTGAAATCCTGTTAATTAAGGCTGAGTTCTAGTAAATTAATTTTGTTAAAATATGCTTGTCTAAATTGCAAGATATAGTTATTTTCTTCTAGTGATAAGACAGATCTGACTGAAACAGCTGCGATGAAATGTTGATAAATACCTGCTTATGGATATAAGAAGATACAGTTTGTTAAACCCTTGATTTCCTTGCAGGTTCAACAGGTGTCAATGCTTTGAAATAGTTATTTAGTTGACATATCATAATATGACAATAATAGTTTATTATGATCTCTGCCGTATTATCTTCTATAGATAACACAGAGGAGTGAGTAATGGTTCAAGATTATAGATGTTATTGATTGTGAGATGTTTGGTGCTTTCTTTTTTTTATCTCATAATGTGACTTCACTGATTGTTTAATATGAATTATTTGTAAGATATTATTGCTTTACTTACAGACGGTTATTTCATAAACTTTAATGTAAGTTTGTGTAATTATCTACAAGATGTGTCATTTTGGGACCTCTTCTTTTGTTCTCTAGCTGCAGATGCATCTCCTTGAACAGGCTCTGTAGCTGTTCCCTGTGTTGGAATCCTGAAGCCTGGCAGTTTTAAACTTTCTGTGCTTTCTGACACTGACCCTCAGAAGAGCACTGCTTTTGACTTGAGGCATTGGAGAAGCCTTCCAAATTCGAGTGATATAGTTAGAATCACTGGTGTGTAATTAAAATAGAAGTGCGTAATTTCACTTGGTGAAGGGTTTTGAATTTGGGGTTTTAGAATGCAATAATAGGTATGGGACAAGGTGGATGTTCTTGGATGTTGTCTCTCTTCCTTCTTGTTCCTTCTTCATGATTTCAGGTAGTAGTTTTTGGTTAGATAGTACTGCAGTGTGGGTCCCAGGTGTTTGGTTATGGTGTCAAAAGTATAAATAATATACATGTTAGCTTTTAATTGAATAGTTAAGCTTTAAAAGACCTTGTAAGTAGCTACATTTACTTCCATTTTCTCATTCTTAGCTTGATAGCTAGAAGTGCTGAAGAACTCCCTGTACTTCAGGTGAGAGTAATAAACAACCATGTCCAAACAAAAAAAAATCTGTCTCTAGAGCATTCAATCCTGACTCTAAGTGAAAGCAGAAAAAAGAAAGCTAACCACTTTCACCCTGCACTGACTTTTTTCAGTCTTTAGTCCCTTCTCTTGTTTCAGCATGTTTGTTATGGCTTGATCCAGTACAGTTTCATGATTTTTATGTATTTTCAGACTTCCAGGAAAAGATATCAGAGCTTTGTCAAAAGCCTCATCCAAGATGATGGTCTTGTGGTCCTTGTGAGAGAGGAGGAAGCACAGGATGCAGACGCAGTCCTGATAGTGGTCACATGACTGAGGCCAAAAATGGTAGCAAGCATCAGCAGTTTATTATCCTTTGGTAAAGGTTTCATACCTTTTTTCTGTGAAATGCTACAGCCAGCACCTCACAACACCATGACCAACTTAACTTTTTGATATCACACATCCTTATTAAACACAGCTGCCACCTATTAAGGGCAAGGCTACTTCTACTTTTTGGTAATCGGATGCAATCTCAGTCATGCTCACAGAATGACTCCAGCAGTTTGCTGTGTTTGGGGCATTTCCTAACTGCTATTATTTGGAAACTTTTTTTAAAGATATGTAAGGGAGACACTTCCAAGTAAGGCCTGGGCTCTGGCCAAGCCCTGGATCTACCTGGTTGGGAAATTTGCTGAAAAAGCCAGGTGTTTTCTGCATCAAAACTATGTTCAAGTCACTTTGACTTGGCGATTTGAATTTATGACAGCTGGACCCACTTTTAACTTGGAAACCTTTCCCGGGAACAGTTATCCATGTCTTCACTGAAAATGAGGTTTGCCAGGTGTTGCAGACTCAGGGTGATAGTACAGTATTTTAAGGGATTGATAATGCCTTGTTTTCAATTTCATATGTGCTACATATATTATTTAACTTATTCCTGCCTAATCTAAGCTTGTTGTTTTACTAAATATGTTGTTTTGCTTTAATGTTCCCTTCACGTACCTAACAGGAGACGTGTATTTTATTTTTAAAACAAAAAGAAGGGGGAATTGGCTCCTTAAGAATGTTTGAATAATGCAATACTTATACTAAAAATTATTTGAGGGTAGATCATCAGGTTTGGTTCCTAGCAGAGTGATGCTGCTCTGAAAAATTTTTCTGATGCTAAACCAATTTTTGAAAGCTCTTACATAAGAATCCCCAATTGAATGTGCAATGGCAAGGCCTAGCTGATTTACTAAACCAGGGAGAAGGTATGCATGTGTTGGGGTTCCAGGAGCAGCCAGAGTTGATGGCAGCTGTGGTTTGGGAGAAATCCTGTGACGTTTGTGATTTTATGAGTCAGATCCTAGTGTTGGCCAGTGAGACTGGACACTAACAGTGGCCATTTTCCTTGGGGAAAAAATCCTTATTCCCCCAGTGTCTAGGGGTCAGCTCAGAGGTGGCGTTTCGGGTTCCAAGGGCAGCCAGAATCGTCGTTGCTGGCAGCTTTGTTCTGGGAGAAATCCTGCAGGAACACCTGCCAAATCACAGGACCTGTGGGAAATATTTTCCAGCTGAGTTGTGAGTCCATCTATTCCTTTCGTCCACTCACAGACCTTTCAGCAATAGTCAGGAGTTGCTCTAAATGGAAGGTCCCCTCTTTTTTAAGGGATAAATAGATAATGAAGACCTTTCCATGATTTGGAAGCACTTTTTAGGTATAAGACTTCGATTTTAAAAATTCTGTTAAAAATTTAACAAATATTACCTATTTCTCTGAGTTGATTTTGCCGATTTGCCTTCAGCAAATGGTTTATTTAAATTTAGAGCACTTTTCCAGCAAGACTAATTAGACAGTCAGAATAACACAATCAGGCCCTGATGTGGTGCTTTGCATAGAGCATGGAAGAGACTCTGTGCCTTTCTGCTGTGTACATGTGTAATGAGAAAAAGACCTGGTTTTGCCTCTCACCTGCTGAGATCCTGCCTACCTGTCTTTGTCAAAGGGTGGCACTGCACACTAAAATATAATGGACACTCCCAAAAAATAGTTGTGTTTGCAGTAGGCCTTTGACATAACTTCTGATCATATGAGCCCAGAGTCTTTTTTGTTTGTTTGTTTGTTTGCTTGCTTTTTTATATTGCTGTCGTCATTGTTGTTTGGTTTGGGTTTTTACAGAAAGTTTTTACTACCTGAAGAGAGTTGCTTGTAAGTGATACCTTCCCAGCATAATAGAAAATAGAAAAGAGAAGTTAAGGAGGAGAACAAAATGGTGAGGGAGACCATTCTAGCAACATAGCTGTGATCAGTGTATACTGCAGTAGTAGAGAGTTAAAAAAATAAAGAGGCACTGCCACCACAACACTTGAAGTCTTAAAGATCTAACTTCACACTCAAGTTGTTCTCCCAGTGGAAAATGCTGAGGACAGAAGAGTGGATGTACTCTGTGTCCAGTTACTTACCTGTCTGCTGTAAACTGCTTGGAACTGTCTTGAAATAATCCACTTGAAAAAATCTGACTCACCTTTCATTTCGTGGTCTTAAATATCACCCCAACAATGATCAGAAATCATCACTGTGTATGGTTTGAGATCCAAGTTTTACTACTTCCATGCAGGTGGTATTTGCACAAAAAGTTGAGGAAAGTACTATATCTTTTCAAGCTGCTATGGCAGAGACTCTATCTACTTCGTGTATTTTTCCCCTTTACCTCAATTCACCTAATGATTTTCCTATTTTTTTTAGTATCATGTATGCAGTATCGTTACTGATAGCACTAGGAGTAAAGTCTTCATCTCACTTCACAAGAAGGATAGAAAACATCTGTTTATTGAATCATAAGAAGGGAAAGATCCTTGAGAAAATTACCATTTGTCTACACAAATCATAGCTCTTACACAGTTCAGTTGCATTTTTTTTAATAATGGAAACAGTATGGAGAAGCAATCAACATCAAATGAAGCTCACAGGAAGTGACCGAGTCCAGGAGTTTATTTTTCTTTCCTACCCAATCCAACATCAAACATCCGCTCTCATTTTACTTGCTAAAAAGGGAGTAAGAAAAAGTAATACATAAAATTAATAAAATGCACACAAAACACAACAGAAATGGATGCAGTGGAGAATAATGTGTTTGGATATGTCCAAAAGTCTCACTTCTGGCAGGAAATCCCTGTGCTTGTAGGGATGGGTTTTTCGAAGTCTAGTTTGGAAGCCCTCATAAACTAGTTTGATCAAACATCTGCCATGCTTTAGGCTGCTAAAGAATGTGAATTATTCTTAGCCTATGATTTTATGGTCTATACAGGTCAGACTGCAGAGTGGTGTGACCATGCTGCTGCATGCCATAAAAATCTCCATGCTGTATAGATGAATTTATTAGAACCACAGGACTGCTCACCACCTCCTCTAATTGAACTGGTGTGATTTGCATATGGGAGACTGCTAAATTTGAACTTTCCCCCTTAATCTTTGGGCTTAATGTTTTGGCTGATTGCTTTATAGAAAACACTGACCACAAGGGCTTAGCTGATGGACTGATGAAGGTGGGGCTCTTGCCTTGAATTTGATTACAAAATTACTTTGGTAGTTTAGGTACTCATTGCATCTGCTGTCCTCTCTCCTTGCAGCACAGGCAGAGCAGAGCATGTACTTGGGAAGCTGCATCTTCAGGTCAGGATTGGAGATAAAGAGGGGCTCCCACAAGCTAAAGCTCACACACTTACTGAGGTGGCTGGGGCTGCCATCCTGGCTTGTTCTTTCACAAGAAACAAGTTTTGGGCACCTGGGATAACAGTGCTTGAATCTGCTGCAGCAGAACGTTCCTGTGAGTGCCTATGAGGCTTGTGAAACCTCAGGAGAGTTAGGTTTGGATTCTGACTGTATCATCACCTACCCATCCCTAACAGCCTTTAGATACACAGGAGCTCCTGGAGTAGTGGTACTCACCTGCAGGGCCCTGCCCTTGGTCTCAATGGGCAGTGTGACTGCAGAGATGGCACAGATGATGCACACAGAGGAGAAGAGACACAGGGCCCCCACGAAAGAAGCACTCATAAGAACCTGCAGGCCGAAGAACATCAAACAGGAGCACACTGGTGTGAGGGGCTGGCACTTAATTAGCAATTAAGAGTGGACAAAGAGTCATAAATGATTGAGGCTCCACAATAGAAATAACAGTATCTTGAGAACCTTAAGAGCTTTCAGAAAGTATCAAATACTAGTGAACTGAACTCTGTGATGAGAGTTACTGAAAGCTACATCTGGCAAAGACCACCCAAGTACTCTGTATATGAGGTTGGGAGGGAACTGATTACATCCTCCCATTTTTTTGGATGAATTTCAGGGACATCTGTCTGCATTTGATGACAGTATCCAATGTTTACCAGCATTATCAAGCATGCTCTTACTTGTGATATAAATGGAGCCACCATTGCTCCCACACGGCACAATGACCCACTTGTCCCCATCCCCAGTGCTCGCATTGTGGTGGGATAAACCTAAAACAGGCCAGAAAAAAAACTGGATTAGTGCAACAGCAATCCACAATACCTGTACTTTTCTTGGTCTTTTAAAAAAAAAATTATCAGATAGAATATTGCGTTATCAAGGGCAGCTAGTCGGATAAGATATGAAAAGAAATAAAAGCTACCTTGGGCCTCATTTGAGCCATTACAAATCTGTCCTTTTTTCCCCAAGTAAAGTTTTCAGGACAAGTTAAAGCTGGATGTGAGTCCCCTTTGTTTAGCACCACTACCACCACTTTATTGCCTGGCACTATAAACAAAATCACAGGGGTTAGGTTGGGTGCTAAAGGAAAAATTCTATTTATACTGCTGGGCCTTGTATCTGGAAAACAGAAAGAAAATATATTGTCTGCAGTGTTTAAGTCTGCCTATTCATTTTTATCAACAGCACCTTTGTTTAGAAGGAAGAAAAACAGATCCCAGTAAGAAATATCCAGGCTTAGAAGAATGTGCTTTGTGTAGTTTATTTTTCACACCTCCCAAACACTTGTGCCAATGAAACACTTAAATATGAATTTTACTGAACTTTAGGTCCTCTTAATATCAACAGATTTTAGCAAGTATATTCATATCAGCCTTTGTTTAAACACTTTACTAGACCAAGCAAATTAAGTAAGTTAATTCAAGAAGAGTCCAGGTACTTGGCTTAAAAGATTTTGGCCATTGATTAAATTGTGAATGGAACTGATTTATGATATGGCTGTTACAGCAATGGTCTTTACATCAATAGCAACTTATTCAAAACTACCAAAATTGTAGTATTAAAGCCAGGTGCAGGTTTAAATATTACAGTGCACTATTAAGAGTGCAAGGGAGCTACTTCTGTTTGCTTTGGATCATTTTAGTCAATTAACAGGGAAATCCATTTAACTCCACACAATTGTTTTTTAAAAAAAAAGAACAAAAAAACCCTCAACAATTTATACTTAACTCGCAGAACTCATGGTTCCAAAGCTGTATGAAGTAAAAGCTCTTTAAAGGATTAAAACTTTTTGCAGACAGAACATAGCCAATAATTTCCATTAAGTGAAAAGAATGATATGTATAACCCCATATACTACCTCATACAGCCCCTTAAGTGCTGGAAAATGTTCCTTTCAGTGGTAGTCTGTTGTCTCCCTGTGGGGGTTAGATAGGGGAAAGATTGTGTGGTTTGGAAGATAGTGGTACCAAACTCCCTCAAAAATAGTGTTTAATAGGAGCTGAGTAACAGCTGGCTTAGTAGGGCACTCCTCTTCCATCTAACCCTGTCATCTCCAAGCTGGTTTTCTGATCCCTTCTCTTATCTTGAATATGAAAACACTGTGGGCAAGATGCCAGAGACACACAGTTCAAGGAAGGTGACTCTTAACTAGTCGATAAACTAGCAGGCAGCATTCCTGGGTATACACAAATGGTATTGGAAGCCTCCAAGCAGCTCAACATACCTCAAGGAGAACCCACCTCTGCTGTGTAAATGTAGATGGTGTTGAAGTTGGCTGAAACCAAGGCACGCAGCATGAAGAGAAAGCCAACCATGCCTGTGCTGGAGAGAAAGCCATGTGGAGCAGTTAATGGCACGGAGCAGCATCAGCAGAGATGCCAGAAAGAAAGGGGGAAAAAAGTGAACGAAAAAATATGACTTCTTTCTGGTGTACGTTGTTCACACATTTTTTAATTTTCTGGACTGTGCTAGAAAGCAGTGTGTTGGATGCTTAGGGGAAGCCATGTGGGCTCAGTAATACTAGTGAGCCCCTCTGCATACCACTGCACCACAGAATCTGCTGCCACAGCTTTCCCAGGAAAAGGAGACCCAGTCAGAGGCTTTTCTCAGACCTACAAGAATTACTGGCCTGGCAGACTGGTGATCTGATAATAACAGAGATCCTGCCTTCAGCATTGCATACCCTTGAACAAGACCCATAGTATGAACCGGAGTACCTTGAGGTGCAGATATTAAGGAGAAGAAAGAATAGAGCTGTACATCCCATGGTGATACACAGGCTTAGACGTCTTCCAAGCAGATTGATGCTGAGAATGTTCACAGGATTTACTGGAAATAAAAAGGAAAACCATAAAACATTTGACGATTGTCTGCCTTGACAGACCTTACACAGTGTGACAGGTATCTACCTGTCTGCATTCCCAGTGCCCACCAAACATCCTTTAAAATGCACAAATGCTATCATTCTCTTCCTGCACCCAAAGCTTGTGATTTGCCCCCAGGCCCCTTTTTTTTCACCTTTCCCCTCAAATTATGAATCCTGTGCTTCCCTGAACTTAGCTGAGGCAGGACACCAATGTCTGTCCTGGAGCCAGGCAAGGAAGGCACGGCTGGGTGAGCAGCACAGGCCTGGGTGGTTTTGCTCCCTCTGACCTCAACCCAGCGAAACACCAGGGCATGAGGTGTGCCCCACTGAGTGCCCTGCTGAGCCAGGAGCCACAGGCTCATGGCACGTTTCCCAGAAGCTGCCAGCAGTGCCTAGTTCATGTTGGCTCCTGTCACCAAGTGCATGCACAGCTCAAAGCTTTGCAGTGAGCACTGTGAGAGGGGAATGGCAGGGCAAGGATGGGGAAGAGGTTACGTGCGATCTCCCCGACTGTGCTGATGATCATGGTCTGGTAGGCAGCGGGCCCAAACAACCGGCAGTGGCAGGGGCTGTGGCTCTCCTCAGAGACATCAGTGGAGTCCTGCAGTGGCGGGGCTGCAGAGCCACAGACAAGGTCCCGCTCCAGCAACTCAGCACTGGCCAAGATGACACCATAGTAAGCAAAAGCTATGCCAAGCCTGTGGGGAGAAATGCTGCAGTGAGGTGCTGCTATGATGGGGAAGGGGAGGAAACTAAAATGCAGCAGGTATGGGGTGCCCTGGAGTCTCTGCTGCTGCTTGCACCAGCTCTGCATGATGGAACCCCTTAGCCTGAGCAGAGAGGTGGCCTGGGCATCCACCAGGCCACTGGTCACCTGTCCCATGGCACTCCCCTCCTACCTATGTCCAGGCACTGCTCTTTCTCAGTAAACTTCACCCCAGCTCAGAGTTCAACTTGGTATTGTGTTTGTATGGCTGGGTTCTGGTACTGGGTGGGGACTACAGGGGTGGCTTCTATGGGAATCTTCTGGAAGCTTCCTCCATGCCTGACAGAGCCGATGCCAGCTGGCTCCTGCTGCTGACCAAGGCTGAGCCCATCAGCAATACAGGAAGTGCCTCAGGGATACTATTTGTTAGAACCGGAAAAAAATGTGCAAGAGCAACAGGAGCCAGAGAAGGAAGTGAGAACATGTGTGAGAAACATCTCTGCAAACACCCAAGTCAGTAAAGAATGAAAGGCAGGAGGTCCTTCAGGTGCCAGAACAGAGGTTCCCCTGCATCCCATGGTGCAGACAGCGGTAAGGCAGCCCATGGAGGTCCACAGTGAGCAGAGATCCACCTGCAGCCTTTGGAGGTTCTCATGCCAAAACAGGTGGATGCTTGAAGGAGGCAGTGACCCCATGGGAAGCCCATGCTGCAGCAGGCTCCTGACAGGACCTTTGCTCCATGGAGAGAGGAGCCCATGCTGGAGCAGGTTTGCTGGCAGGACTTGTGACTCCCTGGGGGACCCACACTGGAGCAGCTCATAAAGTACTGCAGTCCATGGGAAACACTCACATTGGAGCAATTCATGGAGGACTGTTTCCCATGGGAAGGACCCCACACTGGATCAGGAGAGGAGTGTGAATGTCCTTATCCTTTCTACCCAGGGATTTTCAAGAGGAGTTTTCATTAACTGGCTGGAGAGGCTCACATTGCACACTGGCTGACTGTCAAAAACACAGCATTGCTGGTGGCAGCCTTGCTTTGTCATTATCAAGTAATTCAGAATACACCTGATCACAAGCAGGCTGAAAAGTAATTTTCACTTTTTTATCCCCCCTGGCAGTTTCAGAAATGAGCAGCAGAATTTGGGCCACCTGGGAAGGCAAGGAATGGTGGGGGGAGTGGGAATGCAGACCCAAGAACATGCCAGAAACTCCTGGGACGACTAGGAGACAAAGAAAGATAAAAAACCAAAAAGATATTTCATAACGTTCATAGAAATCAAGGGGAAAAAAACCCATAAAAAATTCAAGGCCTGACTTCACAACATTTTGGGTCAATGGATTCCCACAGACCTATTATTTATGCATTTCCATTTCAGGCAGCAAAGTCAATGAAACATGTATTACCCTTGCATACAGCTACTGCGAACACTGCATATGAAACTTGTCTCCTCAATCTTAATTTCCCTCAGCGAGCAGCACTGGTAATGGTGAAAGTGTTTCTGTCAGAGCCCTGTCTCACTGGTCCTTTGGCCATCCTTGGGGAGAGCAAGTTTACCCCAAGGAGGGAAGGGAAGCCAAAGACACACGGCTGGTCCTGCTGCAGTCAGGTGTGGGCTCTGCCCTGTGGCTCTCCCCTGGCTCCCAGGAGCCTCCCTGTCCTGAGGAAGGACTCAATTGCACCATCCTGGAAGTCCAGCCCTTTTCTGCCTAAGTTAACAGCAACCAGTTAGGGTGTCTGAGGTGTGGTCTGAAACAGGACAAACCTATGGTGATCCATGTCCCTCCAGCTGCAGCCACCATCAGAGGCAGAGTGGTGTCCTGTTAAAGGCAGAGTCTGTGCAAGACTTCTGCTCCCAGCACACTATCAACCAAGAGAATGAGCTAATAAGCAAGAGACAAAAAATATTTACCAAATGATCCATATCTGCAAAGTGGTTCTGCGGTATTTGGGGTGGATGAGGTCCTTGAATTTTCCCCTTCTTTCCTGAAAATCGTACAATAGAAATAGAAGTTTCTACAAAGGCATGTATTGTACAGGAGCAAGTGTTCTGGGAGAGTAGTAGGCACACTGGGTCTTCCTGTGCTCCCCCTGTCCCCAGGCTGTTTGTGGCACCAGCAGAGTCACAGATGGTGCAACACAGCCCCCACCAAACCTCCAGAGGGCAAAACCCCTCTTCCCAAAAGATACCCACAGGAAGCTGCAATGCAGTGGATGGAGGAGGGGAGAAGAGGACATCCTGAGCTCTCCTGGCCCCAAAGGACCCCCTAGATCAGGAGCAGTCTGGTTCCATTGTGACCATGATGGTGCCAGAGGGGGCCCGAGTTACTGTTAGGGGAACAGCATTGCTGGGGCTTCTGTCAGCTCCCACTGCCCTGCATGCTGCTCTGCCTGTGAAGCAAGCTTTTGGACACATACATCTTTCTGGGAGGCCTGAAATGCCAGTGAACAGAGACTGGCAGGCACTGGGGGCCCTGCCTGGCCTGCTGCTCCCCAGGATCCCACCACCGAGGGGAGACAAGTTCACAAAGATAGTGTGGATTGACTTTATTTTTATTTTCCTCATCATTGGTTAAGCCTGAGAGAGGGTAAAACTAACAAAAACCCTTCCCATATCCAATGTGGTCCATTACATAAATTCAATTAAATTACATGGAAGCTTTAATCCTAACTAATTCCAATACAATAGCACCATCTTGCATGAATTGCTAAGGACAATACTTGGTGCCTGTGGGATTGAATACGTAGGAAAAAGATCCAGGAAAGGGATTTAAAAGAACTGGGTAATTCTGAGGCCCTGAACAATGGGTTTGTCTAATCTTCCTGTCTTGGGGGTCAAAGGAGACACCTAAGGCCTCCCACTCACCAGTCAGCAGGGCCCAGACTGGGTGAGAGGGGGAGAAGTCAGGGGGGAGCCTGCCCCCCCTGCAGCACCCACGCATGTTTTTGGGCATTTCAGTCCAGCAGTGCTCCCCTCCTGAGCTGCTCAGCTGCTTACAGGTACAGCTGGTGGTATCTGTGAAATGGTCTCTCCTGCTTTGACCCTCTTCTGTTGGTCTGCGGCTCCACACTCGGGGATCTGGAGTCCTGGGACACAGTGGACAAGCCAGGCCAGGGGCTGGGAGCAGCCTCTGGGAGCACTGGATTGACCTCGTGGCAGGGATCCCTGCAGAGGCCCAGTCACAGCCCTGAGAGAGACCCCAATGGACAGCTCCCAGATTTCATGGCATCTCATGTTCTCTGAGGGAACACCCCTGCAGGATGGGTGGGCAATAAGGAGCAGCATGCTTTGCCAGGAGCCCTTTTCGTGGTAAGGAAGGAAATATTTTTTTAGCCCAATCTTTTTCTGAGCAAACACAAATTGAGGAGAAAAAAAAAGCAGAAAACTCCGTTCCATTCTGAAGGCTGAGATTATGGTTTCTCCAAAAGAAAACTGACATCTTCATCATCACTTTCAGCAGTTGTTTGGAAGAGAGCCAGGCAAGGAGGATGAGAGAGGCAGAGCAAGATATGGCTGGCAGTCCCGCTCCCTCCCTGAAGCCCAGATGCCGGCAGCCCTGCCTGGGATGGATGGGCTGGACAGCCTCGACCTACCTTGGCAGGCTCCCTCAGCTGCCCGTCGGGCATGGCTGCTCCGTTCATCCTGGCTATCCTCTGCAGCGTGGCCAGCGCAGCCCCCACGTTTCCCGTGGACACGTTGTACCGCGCCGACTCTGGGATGAACTGAAAGCAGAGCAGGAAGCCTTTCTGCACCTCTCTTGTCCTACTCCCAGCTTCTCATCACGCCCAAGAGCCTGTTCAGGTCGGCACAGGGCACTCCATGAGCTGGAGCAGCCTTTTGCCTGTCCTTCTCCCCAGCCATACCCTGGGGTACCCCGTGTGCCCCAGTCCCCACATTCCCCATGTTGGGGGTCTCACTCTGCCCAACAAACCAGTTTGTTGGTCCAGCTCCCAGGGGTCTGCCACTGAGCCATCCGTGTCAAGTGCTTATGAAAGGTGAAAGCCAAAGACACAGGTTTAACAAAAAGAATCCTGAATAAACTGACATTCTAAAATGAGATGAGGCACATATTACTTGCTCAAGCAAAAGTCTTGGAAGGCACAACAAGGCCATTTTAATAAAAAGGAAGAAGTGGTTGAAATGTAACTCATCACATTCAATGCCCTTTCCAAAATAAAATACCTTTTTGATTAAATGGTGGCTCTATTAAATTATAAACAACTGCATCTGTTTCACTCAAATATGAATTAAAGACTTCTTTTTTAAAAGTATGTATACTAACTCTGTCTTTTTTTCCCCCTGAATTACAAACTTTTGCTATTCAATTTTCCTGGCAAAAAAAATCAGGGAAACTAAACATCCAGGTTATACGAGTGTACACTTACAGCCATCTTACATTTGCCTGCCTGGGTAGCACCCCAGATGGACTTGTGCATTCACTCAGCTGCAGGAAGAGCTTTTACATCTGCATAGCCTCCACCAGCCTCAGCTCAGTACTGCAGTGCCCATGAGCACTGTAAACAGGGATTTTCCTCATCACCCTCCACAAATCAGATGGTTCTCATGGCCAAGGCTGATTTTTCTGAAGCAGAAAGAAAACTGGGGAAGCTGTGGTTTACCCTGGCACTCTGTGAACACTTTACTGAGGCTTCTTTCCTCAGCCTTAGAAAATGCAAAGACTGAAAAGCGTGTGCTGTGCCCAGTATTAGACCGAAAGTATTATTTGTCTTTTTTTTAATATACTATCTAGCCTGTCTTCCTCTTGGTGCCTGACCCATCACCACAGTCCCTGGGTACTGCTGGCAGCCTGGACACTGGAACGTGAGCTGCTGGAGGGCTTCAGCTGACCAGTAAAGCCAGGCCATCACCAGCAAGGCAGCATCTCCCCAGCAGCTGGTCTGCAGCCCTGCCAGGACTTCAGGACCTTACCAAGCTGCCGTGTGAGAGGACTGAAGGGGAGAAAGGAGGACACAAGAAGAGCCCTAGGATGAAGGGGGTGGAGGGCAATGGTGCCTGGGGAGACATCAGGGCAATGGCAGTACAGCAGGGAGTGGGGAGTGGAGATCTTCCTACCTTGAACACCAGGATGAGAAGAATGCCAGGGATGGAGGCAATTCTGATCAGCCACCGCCAGCCGATGGCTGGGTTCACCACTGATGCCAGGCCAATGATTAACAAGGATCCTGCCAACCAAAACACCTTTCCAAGGGAAAGAAAGGGGTTAGAACATGAACACACAGCAATGATTTATTCTCTTCTGGTCTACTTCTGTGGCTAGATGGGGAACTGTCCTAGGGAATGCTGAGGTTCAATTGAGCCATCCCGTGGCTGACTGAGAAAATGGGCTTGGGTGGGAGGAGAGAGGGGAAGACAAGAATCTGGGGAGTGACAGGGAAGGTGGTCTCAATTAGCTGCAGGCAAAACCCAATAATTTGCTGTGGATACAATTGTACTTAGAGCCACTGCTTTTGTCCTTCCAGTCACTTCTCTGTGAATGCTCATGCCCATGAATTTTCCTGTTGTCTAGGTCTCTTCACTGAAGTAGCAGATTTACAAACTCAGAAGGCAAAACCAGGCCAGATTTCCACTGCTGAAAGTTGGTGACTCTCCAGTAGACACAATACCAAGCTATACCAACAGAGAATCTGGCCTCTGATCTGCAAGTACATTCCTTTCTGAAGTTCACTTGTTGCCATTAGGAGACACATCCCTTTCCAGGGGACCACCCAAGGGAGCTCAGCCAACACAAATCACAAAAGCTGCAGCAAGATCATGAATAGCCTGTGGGCAGAAATAACAAATTTCTGGGGAGAAAAGAAAGATTGCTCTTCCATCAATCTTTGTATTTCTGATGACACTTTGGTAATGCTCCTTGGATCGAGGAGGCTGCAGTTGAAAAGGAAACTATCCCTGACATGAAGAGCAGTGGGATGAATTTGTGCACTCAGAGGTGTCACTACTGATCATCTGCACATGCAGGAACTGTGCACTGCAGAAATCTGCAGTAAGCAGTGACCCAGCAAGAGGGCACAACCCTCCCAGCACATATCAGGCCAAATTTGGGACTATCTGTGCTAACTCTCTCCTGTGCAAATCCCCTGGCAGAACCTGAGCAAGGAGAGGAGCAGATTAGGACCTCACCTGGGAGTCACTGCATAAACCACTTGTTATCTCTGGGTGTCCAAAGAGGGGGAGGGGGATACACCTCAGCTTGGAGTGGGCTGGAAATGCCACTAGCTCCAGTGCCTGCCAGTCCATCAGTGCTGGCCCCATTGTCAATAGGACAACCAAGAGGCTGGGTGTCAGCCATCACTCAAAGTCCCTCTACGATGTTTGGAGCATCAAATCATTTGAGCAAATATTGCCTCTCTCCTGTGTATGTGTTTAGTAACACAGATGCCGCACTCTGAGGCACAGGAGGCAGTGGACACTCGCTCAGACCCAGACGAGTGTGATTAGTCTGGGAGAAGTGCTGATGTGCTGGAGGCGCGGCTTCCAAACTGCAGTGGGACTAATCTCCTGGCACTCAGAAGAAACAGTGATGTGCTCACTTTTACCTGAGATAAAGGCAACATGTATCCCCGGTATTTGGTGGGCAAAAATTCCGTTTTTATGATAAGTCTAGCAAAAAAGGAAAGAAAAAGCAGAAACATAGTTGCAATAAGAATTTCCATACAAATCAAGTAACAGTTCAGCTCAACTCATAGAATGAATACCATCCCTCTTCCACCTTGAGCACCAAGAGACAAGGAATCCCTGTCCAATATGCCTCCCACTCCAGCATCAAATTACATGCAAGGTAAACATAAGGCACGAATCTTTTCCAGGCCACAGCTGTGGGATACAACAGGTAAACTGCAGGTAAACACTGCAGTCTGTACATCAGGAAACCTATAGGAAGGTCCTGTGGGGTGACTGAGGTGCCAGCACAGGCATAGATATGCTCATCGAAATGAACGTTTTAGCAAACTTTTTTTTTCATGAAAAAAATTAAACTCTTTTCCCCTTTTTAAATGGTTAAAGTACCCTTGGGGCAGGTGGCTCATGGCACAGCCATCTCTCAAAGTCTCCAGTGTGAATTTTGTTTCCTAAGTAGGACAGAGAGAAAGGTGAGAAGAGACCCTCAGTGTCTCCTTCTGTCTCAGCTAGTGAAGTGTTTTATAAAACGTTCAATTTCCTTCCATCCTCATGAGCAGTCTCCATGAGGGGGCCCTCCTGTGAGGGAGCCAGTGCCAGCAGCTCAGCAGATGCATGACTCAGGTGCAGGTGCCTTCTCCTCTCAACAGCACCTCTCTCCCCCACGTCCTTTCCTTCAGCAAAGGGCTTTGGGGTCAATGTTTGTTCAGTTTGGGATTTTCCTTTATGGGCAGCAACCAGGCTTTGGGGAACCATGGAAGGTGCTGAAATGTTTCATTTGTTTCCATAAGAGAGTCAACAAAAAATATTATTTTTCCAGGCCCCTAGTGAAGTGGTTGTTAATATTGTGAATTTTTCCTCTCCCCATCCTCCTTTCTGCACCAACAAGACAAATAATTTGATTTCAGTGAGAACGTTTTACATAATTCAAAAAGAATTTTCTACTTAAGCAGAATTGTTGTGACTTTTTTTTAAGGAGGAAGTAGTCTTTATTCATCTATTACCTCTCTAAGTTTTTTTATATGTGCTTAATAATCCCTCTGTCACCAGTTTAATGTAAACCAGCTGCCCCCTCTATTCCAGGCCTCAGGAGTCCTTGGGAACTGCAAATTAGGTCAATTGACTGCGATTTAGTGAAATTACAGAAAGGCTTTTTGTTCCAAGGTGATGTGGGAATTTGGCCCCCTTTCCCCTTGCAGCCCCTCCATTACCTTCTCTGGGAAGGTGGCTGGCACAGCCTTACCCTTGCGCGTGGCCTGACACACCCCCTCCTACCATGGCCCGCAGGAACACAAACCAGATGTAGGATGGGGCAAACGAGGTCAGCAGGGAGAAATAGGCTGCCCAGAGGAAGGAGAGCAGCAGGATCTGCAAAAGGGCAAGGATTAAGGTCATTAAAGCACAGGCTCAGCCAGGTGCATGGCTCCTGTGGAAGGCAGGAAAAGGAAGCGCAGCCTCCGGCAGTCACTCACCTTCCAGCGGCCGTACCTGTCTGCCAGGAGCCCGAGCACTATGCTGAACACCATGTAGCCAAAAAACACCATCTAAGGGGAATTGAAACACAGCTGTGGAGGGCCCATTCCCAGCTACATGGGGCAGCTCTGCTCTTTGAGCTGTGGGTGAGCTGTGTGTTCTCAGGGCAGCAGGATGAGCTAAAGCATCCAGAACCACAAGCGAGCGGCTTTCAGGGGATGGCTTCCTTTGTGTAGGCATTCACTGGTGCAGCCCTCAAAGCTGGGGGTGGATGGCAAGGTTTTCAAAATAAGAATGTGGAAGAGGTAATTTTCTTTGGCTTTGGCATTACTTCCTCTGTGAAAACCAGCGCATTTGGGCATGGACATCTGCTCTCATCAGCTTTATTTCTGATGTCTACAGTTGTGGCACTGTTCTTGTCCCTGTAAGGAGGCCCTACGAATTATTTTGGTTTGCTGGCAAATGTGTTTTCCAAAATCCATGGTGGTGCCCATGACTATGGCCACATGGTGGATGACCTGTCTTGGGGGGAACATGAGTCACTCACTGTTGTCACTAAAGCCACCTGCCAGTCTTGGAGCTGCCACTCACATCGGATGAGAGGGGACACGACAGCTATCAGCATGATCTCCATGGCTTCAGCCACCTTTGGGAACAAGTGTGCACATTAGCAAGAAGGGAAACCAGAAGAAGCCCACAGGGGAAAGTCTCTCCGTCCTACAAGGCCTGCAGCCATGGCAGTTCCACCATGTCAAAACAGTCCTGTGAAGCCATGGTGCCTCCACAGTGGTCTGACCCCTGTGCCTGACCTGGAATATCTTGGTGACAGGGAGAGGAGGAGAGAAAGGTTCATCTAGAAAGCAGGTACAGGTACGCTGTATATCTGGGAAGTTTGGAAAGTCATCCTTGGCAGAGAAGACTCTTACCCTGCAGTGTTAATAGAAGATCTTCAACAATCTCTGGAAAACAAGCTGCTTGGTCGTGTACCTAGCTGTGGATAGACCCCCATTACATCTTCACCCCAGCCTGGCCTCCAGCTTTTGCCCAAGTTCCCAAACCAGATACACAATTAACCCAAGACCATAAAATTGGGAAATTTTTCAAGTAGCCAGGAGTGAGAAGATGCCAGGTCTTCTGATCCAGATTGCACAGGACTTTGGTGTCATGTGGATGACAAGAAAAATGCCATTGTGAAGCTGAACCTAATGTTCAGGCACTAGCTGAAGATGTGTCCTGACAGGACTGGGGCCCAACCATGATGCTCTGGGCCAACCTGCTCAGCTTTGCCCTGAAATAGGTCTGATATCAATGAGGCCAAAATCTACTTTCACCAAAGATGAAAATATTAGAAATCCTGCTTGAGAAGGTATGTGTGGAAAAAAATGGGCTGGCAGCAGTATATGCTTATGGTTATTGCACAGTAATGAGAAAAATTAGAAGAAAGAATTTTTCAGGCCAGCACAGATGGCTGCAGATACCTACCCCAGTGCTGCCCATGATGAGGAAAAGCATGATATGGAACCTCCCAAACCCAATGGTTTCCACAGCTTCTTCCACTGTAAATGTCTTTTGCCCTAAAAATGAAAAGAAAATTAAGACATTAAAACTGTCAGCAGTCAAATTGTACCGCTTCTTCATAAAAAATATTCTTCATGCCACTGTGGGACTGCACCACGAAAAAGCCTAGAAACACCACTGACAAGCCTCTGGATGTCCTGATGACAAGGCACAACAGGAGGTTGCTGAAACAGCAGCCAGTACAAACGGAGGAAGGGCAGCCTTGTACAATTTAAAATGCTTTTGGGACAGAGTAACATTTAAAAAATGATCCCAAGTAAATGAATCCTCAAATTACCAATATAATAAAATGTTTACACGAAGCAGAGGCCTGGGAAAAGCAAAGCCAGCCAGCTCTTCCCACTGCCATAGGCAGCAGTCACCAGCCTGGTAGGTGTAGTGGGAGGGGAATGTAGGATGCCGATGTTGTAGCCACAACATGTACAGAGGTTTTAGGTAGCTGGAGTGCCACAACTGAGAACCCTTCCTCTATGCCAGCTAAACAAGGACCCAAATTTCTAGTTCTGTCAATACAAACCCACCTTTTGGTGGTTCTTTTCTCTCTTCGTGTATTTCCTCCAAGCCAATAGCATTTTCTGCCTCTTTTGGTGCAGTGGCCATCTCCGATCCTGCTGGAATCAACTGTCACTGTGGGCAAGGCTAGGATTTACCTGTGAAACGTCACAACAGTCACAAAGTCACCTGAGCAAGAAAACAGCAAGGCAGTTTCTCACACTGGAGTGGAAATATTCAGATACAACCAAATACGAGTTTGCTTCATGCAGCTACTGGAAGATGTCCCTTCCCATTAGGGTTTTGGTGAAAAAGACATAGAAACATCACAGGGTAAGTTAGCTGAACTGAGAGACATCAGTCATCACATCACACTGGCTATTTTTGTGAAAGTCCAGGGACTGACCTAGGGAAGACTGGAGACCTGCTAAGAGCATGTGACAACTTCCCCAGTCCAGAGGTCAGTGAAATGCAGTGCCAGTCTAAAAGATGCGGCATCTCCAGGAGCTGTGACATGATACAACCAGTAGTTGTTGCCCCTGTTGGAGGCTCCCCAGTGGAACTGGGTTTGAATGGGGAGTAGAGGTGCTGCACTCTGCAATTACTCAGCCTGGTGGGAGCCCCCACTGAGGCAGAACTAGCTGACCCAGCCAGTTCCCTAGCCCCAGGATCTTGGGAGTGGCAGGAAGCCACTGAGCTCCTCACCCAAGCAGCACGCAGCTTCCTGCTGTGAACCTGTCCCTCTACCTAATCCCTTTCCACACTAATCCCCATCCTCTCAATGCATCCATAAACACAGCCACACATTCTGGATTGCAACTGGAAGCTGGATTCCTCTGCGAGTGCTTCTGGCTTTCAGCACTAGATCTTTTGGCCTCATCGCTGTTGTTCTTCCTCATCAGAAAACTCATTTTAATCCCAGGGCAGGGATTAAGCACACTGATTGCTTAAACCCACAAGCTTTCCTGCTGAGTGCATGCTCAGGCAATGCAGAGGGGGGCTCAACACCTCTGCACTTTGCTGACACCCTCTCCTTTGATTACCTCCCTTCAGGAGTGCCGGGCTTGGCCCAGGCTGCATTCACAGCCAACCAGCAGAGACTGGGGAGGCTGCAGAAGGGTGAGAGCTGGAGGGAATTAATGGCTGAGAGCATCTAATGAAAGATACAAAATTCAGTTTGAGATAGAGGGCAGCATGAACACAGAAAGCATGGAATTACAGTACTCCAGGATGGATACCTTGATCCTATACTGAGGTACAGTTAGAAGGAGGTCATTAAGGACTAATGGCAGATTAGTTGGTTAGGTCACATACACAGACCTTGCTGTCACAGGTCATTACAGTCCAGCACCCAAGAAGATGCAAAGGATATTGGTTACATCTGTCTCTCAGCAATGTCCTCAGAGGCAGCAATAGCTGCCAGCAGCACACAGTGCCACCAGCTGATTATGATGGCCAACAGCTAGGGACTACTTCCAAGTGGAACCGGCTCAACAGAAACCAAGAAAGGTGCTTGGAAGAGCCCACAGGAAGAGGTGAAGATTTACTGTGTGTCTGAATCGCCAAAGGCTTTGCAATAACAAAATCTGGGCACCTGTTTTTCTCCTTTTCTGTTCCTTTATGACTGGAGACCTGCAAACATATTCTGCCCTAAGCTGCCACATCACACCTCTGTGGGGTGATGACACTCTCCTCCAAAACATCTGTGGCAGGCACAGCCCAGGGTGCTGGCAGGACAAGCATCAAGCCCTGGCCTTTGCCCACACATCCTAATGCTGGGATACCCTGCTACTGTTTGCTGAGGGGTGTTGGAGCATTTCACTGGTACCTGCTCTGGGCTACATGCCTTTCTTCTGGGAAGTGCCACAACTCTTCCACAAAAGGAGAGGGAGCCTTGATCCCTGGTGCTGCTGTGCAGAACTCACAGTGCAGTGCCACCTCCAGCACCCCACACTAGCCAGACAACCTCAGAGGAAGCAGGATGTAAGAACCACACTAGTCTCAAACAGCAGCTGGTAAGCAGGTGGGATACACTTTCCAGCACCTCAAATAACACCAGAAATCTGTGCAGGCACAGTAAACTTCCTAACACTTCCTACCAAATCCATGTTTTGCTCATCCCAAACCTTTGCAGCCCTGTTTTCTTTGAAGAAGCAGCTAGTGTCTATCTTCAGGGAGTCACAAAATTTCCTCTGTTTGTAAATCCAACTAAACACCAATTACATGAGCCAAAAGAACAGCAGTGACAAAGCTGCTGCTGGCAGGGAAAATAAAAATCCCCCAACTGAAGGGAACCAAGAGTACAGTGAAACTGCTGCTGGGACCCATCGGAATGATGCTGTGACCCCCACTGGAGGGCTGTGAGGCACAAAGGCCATACAACATGCAGTGCTGCCTGTGACACCACCTGGGAACTTTGTCAGTAAGGTCAGAGACCTTCTCTGGCTGAGAATTTTCCTCGCAGGTGGGAGCGGGGGTACCTGATCACACAAAGTATCAGATGCCGCCAATATTAAGCAATATTTTACTGAATATTTTTTTATTTAGTGAAGCTTTCTTACCTCTGTGGTGTCTCAGGCTTGGAGGAGAAGACCTTTTCTCTTTTCTGACTGTTTCTCTTCTGCTATTTACTTTTTACAGCAGTGGCGGTGCTGTGTGTTTGGGACCCAGCTCCCAGGAGTCAGGTTTCTTCCTTGCTGGGTACAGGCAGGTCCCTCCCCGCCCACCTCCACCACCTAGAGGTAGGTGCTGCAGGCAGGGTGCCCAAGTGCTGACATGTGCTTGTCTCATTGCATCTGCAGGTCCTTCACAGGGACTGCCCACCATGGGTGTTGGTACTTACCCATCCCTTCTTGTGAGGATGAGTCCAAGCAGGTGGAAGGAGGGTGCTGGGACACGTCGTTACTGAAACACCAGCAAGATTTTATCTCACAGGTTTCGGAGGTAGGTCCTGCAGCAGTCAGTGCCCACGTAAAGCACCTTTGCCATCCTCTGCCTGGGCACTGCAGCCATCAGCTTGTCTTAGGCCAGATGAAGCCAACTCAGGCACCAGCATCATGAGAAAAATAAGGTCTGCTTCATCCTTCTAAATTTCTTAATGAGGTAGCAAAATGCAGGGAGCATTTATGGCTTTAAACTGCCACAGGGATCTCGACCTTACTGTGCAGCAATCTCAGAACCATGATAGGTGTGGGCTCTTGACTAGGAACATGTGCTGATCTTTACTACTCAGTGTTGGTATTGCCCTCACAAGGGTTTCCGAAATCCTTCTGTTTTGAATACATCCACTGAGCTGGCAGCAATGGTGCAATAGTTCTATCAAAGTAACTCCTACACTGAATCTCATGCTTCCAAGCATCTGCAAGATACTTACTACCAGCCAACATATGCTATCTCACAGCTTTATTTTATATCTTCATCTTAATAATATCTAATATTCAGCCGTTATTGGCATCTGCTGAATGAGCTTCATGATCAAATCTGCCAAATCCATACCATTATGTTTTCATTGCAAAAATTCAGACAGTGTGTGTGCAACAACAGGAGGGCACAGAGGTTTCAGCATTTCTTGTCCCCAGCAAAGAAGGGGAAAAAATGACCAAAATTCCAGTGAGGTTTTAAGCTACAAAGATGAGTTTTCAGGCCCAGGTGTTTCGGATTGCACAAAGGGATACTATGTCTATTACATTTTTCAATTACCTCATGGTATTTTACTTATTTGCCATGGAAAGGCAAAGGCTGGTCAGAGTGAAGAACAAATGGAAATGCCTACATGCATAAAAAGTCCAGGAGAAACAAAAGACTGGGAGAGAGAAAAGAAAGGTCTCCATGCTGGCCAAGGACACGATGGAGAGCCATCATATAGGTAAAGACTGAGGGAAGTGCTGTTTGCTGGAGGGGCCAGAGGCTGAACCCCAAGAAACTGTTGACTTCTGGAGTTTCTGAAGCCTCAGTCCAAAAGCTAGTTCATTATCACCAGTCCAGAGGACCTAAGAGACTGGACAGGAACTCAATACTCAGCTTTCTTCATCTTCCACATCACAAAGTTGTCCTGGTGGGAGGGCATAGACACACACAGCAATGGCTCTCACAAGAAGGAATAAAAAACTCAGGAAAGAATGGCTGTGAGTGGCTAAAAACAGTTTGCTTGACTTCTTTTCTTTGTCTTTTCTTTCTACACAGTCATTCTCTGAGTTTTGTTTAAGGTTCATTCCCTATAGAATGACTAAACTCATGCTACCACTTCTCAGAAACAAACTACTCCCTAGCAATGGGATAAGTTTTGGATCCAGAAGCACCCATTCCCCCTAGGCACAGATCCTGAGTCTGCTGCAGAGGGGCATGCTGAGGTCCTGCCTTGGGTCAGGTAATCACAAGGCACACGTCTTCCAGCACTGGGTAAAGTTCATTTAAAGACACTGGGCTGTTGTACCACGAAGGTCCATTAGTCTGTAACAGTGGTCTCTGCTGGACCTGACCACATTCACAGAACCAACTCAACAACACGTTCCACTCAGCTTAGCAGCTGTGCAGGAACAGGCAGTCACAGCTCTACTCCAAAATCCTCTTTGTCTTCTGCAGGAAAACCTTTCAAAAGCAAAGCACTCTCTGGAACATTTCTGGGTTTTTAAAGAATTCTTTAAAAGAACCCAGATGAAACCTAGGGCTCTTTTCAAAGTGTATCAGTGCAACCCTGCCTCTCAGTGATCTGAATGCTTCCTGAATACTAGTGTGCTTTGTGCTCTTGTGGAGTGAGGAATCACAAATGCTCAAGTGAGACACAGGCTATTCTGTGTTATCAGGTTGCCCACAGAAAGAGAGAGAGCTGAATACAGAATTAAGCCTAATATTTGAGTTGCTGTTTGGTACATTAAACAACATCCTGTCACCTGAGGTATTCATAGGATAACTTGTTTTTCTTGCTTAAAGTGTAAACCCTAGACAAAGAGCAAAACACCAAGAAGCTCTGAAAGGAACAGATAATCTGTTTCTGGTAATTATCTTCTCAGTTACATTGCAATCACATGGAAGGCTGCAGTTAATATAAAATATGTGTTTATGCAGAAAATTCACCCACTTATTCATAAAGCAAAATGTTTTCTCTGTGTTTGAAGCATCAAACAGCTTCGGCCTTTCTTTCTTCAAGACGGCTTTTCTCCTGAGTAGGAATAGACAAAATAGGCTGGAAGGAAGAAACAAAGGTTATGTGCATATGCTGAGCAACTGTGACACCATCTGCAGTCATGTCTGTGTGGCTTTTTCCTGTACCATAGGTTTCTTATGCCCAAAGCACTGGTGACCTCAGACTATGCATGGGTTGTGGACATGCCTGTGCCCACCTCTTCTCAGCTCCAGCTGCTACTCTGAACCCAAGCTGTTGAAAAAGTCTCGTTGTAACTGCTGCCCAATGTCAGTCAACGTCAGTATGGCTTCTTGAGGCCACAAAGGAAATTTTGGGACAACTGCTTGGCTTGGGGCTGTATTTTCTCCCCTGTCACTGTAGCTGGAGGTGAGTCTCAAGCCTGACTACTGCACAAACATAAGCTATGATGGCTATAACAATATGCATCCTGCTGGGAGCACTCCCATGTGGGGTTTTTGGTGGAGCTGGATATCAAGGCAGTGAGTTTTGAAAATAAGGGCTTGTTTGGTCATGACCCTTGGAAGACAGCACTGTCCACTCCAAATCCCTTGGTGTACTCTATTTTCTTTACATAGTTCAGGGTTAAAAAAACATAGCCTGTTATGATTAACACTATTCAGTTTGAAGGATCAGTAATTCATGAATATTTCAGAAGATCACAGTACACCACTACTTCAAATTTATGCCAACTGTTTTGATTCCACTTTTCTTTCTGTTCATTAGGTATTAGCATTTCTACACAATCTGCTTTAACAGCCCATCTTGAAAAATACAGCACAAGGCAAGTCGTCTTGAGACTTCAATGACAAACAAGTCAATAGAGATAAATAAAATGGCTGTCAATGCGGAAACTTTCGTTTACACATTTCAAAACTAACACTTTTGTTAAGTGATGATGTGTGTACATTTCTATAATCCAGTGCTGTCAAGCCCTGGAGCAAATCGGATAAAAGGAGGGTTATTCTAGTAAAGCATGTAGAAAATTGCAAGCCTGCGATACGATCTGTCTTTGAGATGGTTTGCATTGTGTGCTAAATGAACGGCTGAAATCTTATATGGGACTTAATCACGTCATATGATCAACCACAGACCAAACATATTTTCCTTGGAAAGAAATATACCCCAATGACAAGGCAGCAAACGGACTAAAACGCATATGAGTCGATTGTTAATAATCGATTTAATTCCAAAGCTGCATCTCCTTTTTTCAACCAAGCACTAGAAGCTGACGCCATCAAATGCTGAGGACCAGGTCCTTGGCAGACATCAATGGAGTCTCAGCCAAGAGTCCAGCCAGCCCAGCTGACATAGGTCAGCTCTTAGCTGATACAGCAGTATATTGGAATGTAGCTAGGACATATTCATCTACAGCTTTTCTTTCAAGGGCCACATCCCATTGTTTCATCCCATGTACCCTACTCTGTGAGTGAGTTGCCACAAGGAAACAGAGCCTGGTCTGAGGAGGGAAGCAGTGATGCACTGGTTTTACTCTTCCGCAGTGCCATTGATGATGTGATGGAAGGAGAACGGAGAAAATTTGTACCCAGCTCCCACGTAGAACTTGTTCTGAAATTCGACCCTAGGGAGGAGCAGAGGGAGGCATCAGTGCTGCCTGTAGGCAGGACTACAGCCAGCCAAGAGGCTGAAACATGGCACCCATGGGAAAAGGGAGGCCACAAGATGTTGGACTCTAAGCTATGAATGTCAGCCCTTTATAGGACCAGCAGTGAGACACAGGCAGCCCAGGGAGCAACGAGGCACACATCAGCTCTGACTTTCTATCCAGCCAGACTGGAAATGCTCATCACGAAGCCAATGAGCAGAACCTTGTCTGGTAACCTGCTTCTAGCAGCTCTGAGAGCTGGGATAACCACCTGCACACTGGTGGGAGACAGACACCACCTCCTTCCTGCACAATGACAAGCAGCTGCACCATGGTTTGCCTGGGCAGTTTATGACTTGTGCTGGGACATTACTTGGTGAAAAAGATCACAGCTTGGGACTCAGGTAGGATGCCGAGTTACAGTGGTGGTGAAGGGTATTTTGACACCTTGGTCTTGCTCACATGCTGATGATGTGTCCACACTGCTGGCCTTGCCTGGACTGATGATCAGTTAAGGCCAACATGGGCTAGCTTGGAACTGGTTTGCCACAAAGCCTAAGCAGACTGAAGATCAACTTGGGCTGATGACACAAGTCTGGACCCAGGTTTTCATCAGGTTTTGCACTCCCAGCTGAATTCTCACTGCCCTTGGCAACTGTGTTGTTAGATCCTTAAGTGGGATACACAGCCAGTGGGGTGCCTGTGCTGCCTTTGGGCCTTGTCATGCAGGTCAGAGGCCTCAGTGGCTCTGCATGTTTACCAGGACAGAATTGCAGGTTGCCATTTGCCTCACATGCTGACAAGCACCGCAGGTGCAGGAGGACAAACAGGTTGCTCCAGGGAGCAGGACAGGGCAGGGATCTCTGAGCTCCCTTTGGAAGAGTCTTCCCCCACTTCATTTGCCAAAGGCCACTAATAGTCCAAGGCACTGGCACAGCATGTCTAGCACTGTGGCCACCTGTTCCCACAGCCTGTTGCCTCCCAAAGACTGATCTGGGAAAAGCTCCAGAGGACCACTGCACGTACCAGTGCAGACGCAAGGCGTGAAGGAAGGCTGAGAGCCCCTCCATGACCAGCAGGATGGCCACTGTCAGCACTGCAAATGCTGCAAAGATGATGAAGATGGCGATGAGACCTGCCCAGCCACTGCTGCTGAGCCCGTTGTGCATCACCATGGTCCAAAGGACCTCTGACAGCTCTGTAGAAGGAAATAAAGGGGAAAAAACTGCTGAGCAGCAGCTATGGACAAATGCAGTATGCAGTCTGCCAGCTCACCCATTTTTCCCAGTTTGCAGAATATGTATGCCCTCCGCTAAGTTTTTAGTTGCTTTTTTTATTTAGGTGTCTGCTCTCCATGTAAAGCTAATGTGTGTCAGCTCCCACTCCACTCTACTATTAAGCTAATTTCTGTGCCAAGAAGTACATCTCACCCCTATTAATCCATGGCACAGCACACCATAGCCTTCTCCTTGCCCACCCCTTTCTGTTTTCCTTTTTTTGTGTGCATAATTCTTTAGGGCAGGTGCAACTCCTAGCCAGAGGCATTACAGCAATATTAATAAAAAACATTTCAGAAAAATTAGAAACATTGAAAATCTAAGTTCCAGCCTGAGGCAATTTCTAGTATTTGAGCATCTGTTTTTATCACAAATCAAGACAAAAGACATTGAAATGCTGTACATTTCTCATGGAATGTGATGTTCCACTGAATGTTTCTGGGAAAAATCCCGGTGAAAATTACATATTCCAGAAGCTCTTGAGCCAGACCTTTTCTTTCTTGTTTGTTGAACAAAATCAAAATAACTGTTTCAAATAATTTTGGCATTCATCTGCATACCCTAAGGCTACAGCAAGTGCTTCTTGGGAAAAGCAGCTATGGCTCCCATACTGCCTTCATCTCCATGGACTGGACTACACAAGTGGACTGCACCTCCCACAGTTCCACACACCATGAGGCTACAGAGCAGTGCAGGAAAGGGGCCCCAGGCAGTGAATGCAACCAGAGCTGCCAGGGATCACCTCTGAAAACTGAGATTCCCACCACACTTGGAGTGACCTAACCAGAGGCAAAACATCCTGACACACAAATATGCACAAGTAGAAACTTGGATTTCATGAAGAAATTTGCAAGAATAGTCAGACACCAGCAGAAGCCATGGCAAGCATGATGAGGACACTAAAGGGGGACAATCACTCACGTGCATGGGCCAAGCTCAGTGCCCAGAGTCGCAGGTAGGAGGCTGTGTTGGAGATGCAGCCAAGGCAGTATTCAATGGTGTGGATAGCTTGGTGGACAAATATGTCTCCAAAATTGAACTGAAACAACATAAAACCAAAAAAGTTTGATTAGGTCTCACTTCAGGGCTTTCTGTTTAACAGAAAAGGCTCTTCATACTCCTTTCCTTGCTACGTCCTGGGCAACACAAAGGTATTTCCCAGGAAATGAGACTGTTCTGAAAAGTGTCAGTTCTGTATGATCTTCCCATATGTTCTCACTGGAGAAATACCAGTGAAAATTAAATGTTTGGGGAGCAGCTCATGTTCCACTCTTATGATTTCAAATTGTTAAATGTCGATCCAGCTCCTGCCATTCTCTGTGGTTTCTTAGAGAAACAGAAATTCTTATGTAAAATAGGGGCTTTCAGACTATCTGCCTATGGGCATACACATTTTGGGAGATATCACTGAATAACTGTATCTATCTCATAATAATGAATAAGCAAATCTGTGAAGATTCCCTATGACTGGGAACAGCCAGCCATATCCACACTCAATACTGCTGATATTCCCAACTGCTACAAATATTTTTGTCCCTTTTTCCTGTGTTGCTCCCAACTGTATAAGCTTTTGACAATATCTGCCAAAGGAAGGATTCTCCCCCTATTCAATAATTCCGGCTGCCAACTTTAAATGCTCCTTTGCAATTTAGAGGAAGGAAAGCTCACTGACTCTTGGGAAAGTGTTGACCTTCTCTGGGGTGCAATGTGGAAGTGAAACAACCACTCCTGAGGAAAAAAACCTTGAGGTTTGTAACAGCTTGAGGGTTTCAAGAATGCCTGCCACCACCAGGCAAAACCAAAGGAAAAATTTAGAGCAATTAATTCAATGAAAGTTCAAACCCTATTCTGTTTGTAAACACAAACTGTTATTACGACAGCGTGTGATGATATCTCGTTAGAAAGAAGGGCTGGCAACTCTGCATAAGTCTTCTGCTTGACTTTGTGTCTTCTCTTACTGTATTTGTCTGAACAATTATCTGTCCAAATTTTCTTACCTCTTCATCATCACCCTCATGTCCTTCATGGCCACTGCTGTGGTCTCCCTGGGAAGCTTTCTTGGAGTGATTGGTCTCTGGGACATCTACCTCATTTTCACCTCCTGAGTTTCCTGAGATGGCTTGAGAACGGATCTTTCAGAAACAAAATGCAGTATGTTTGTTTGATACCAAAATGAAGAAATCCATGGCACAGAACTCCCTCAATAACCTCATGATGGGTAACATGTGAAGGAATACGTCATGAACACAAAAACAGTTTCAACAATAGTCATCATGGACCACAGAAATGGAATAATCTCACCAAATGGCTAATAATACCTAAATATTTTCCATCCTAGAGCATTTCCCAGCTATTCCAATTATTTTGTAGCTAGTTTCTAGTGTCAAAATGCACTCTTTGCTCCCATCGTGAGAAGATCCATCACTTTTATCAAATGAGAAAATGGAGGTATTTTAAAGCTGATGATACCAATTAGATGGGTGCAAATCAAAGGAATTAGTGTCAAGTGAAAAAGCAATGAAGCCTGAGAGGATCACATGACTTGATGAAGGTCACACAGTTCTTGGATACAGGCAGAAATAAAATTCAAAGCTCTTGATTCATTTTAAATTGACCAAAACCTCATGGCAACCTCTCTGCAATTTTTATTCACAGGACTTTTCTAGAGGCCTGAACAATCTGATCTAATAGTCCTATTATACAGCATAACCAAATAGAGACCTCATGGCTTCTGTCAGGTTCTGCTTGTCACCCTTTATAGCCTCTGGCAGGTTTCATGGGAAAGGTCTCCTGACAATATATTGTTTCCTATTGCAGCAATAATGATTGTCACACCCGCTTTGTCTTTACTTTACCTGAATGTCAGCATAGAAAACAGACTTTGCTGCAAACATATAAATCTAGGGGAATGTAGGATGTGATCAGACAGCTAACATATGAAAATTAGGAACAGAAATATGGGAACACAATAGAAGGTGGGTAAAACCTGTCAGATGTTCCTAGCATAAAAGCAGGAGATGGAGTCAGTCATGTCAAGCCTTCATCCAAATCCCAGAAGAATGACAAAATAAGAAATTACAGTGCAGAGGCAGGGCTGAAAAGGTCTCCCAGGGACCTGACTTTCAATTATAGGTCAGAAGTAACTGGGTTGGAAAAGGTCAAGCAGCAAAACCAGCATCTCTTTCTTCAAATGGAAACATCTGTGCCCTATAAAAGGTACTCCAGGCACTAACTGTGACTATAAAGAGAAGTAAATCTTGACTGACAAGTAAAGTCCTGTTAGTGTAATAAAGGAGAGAATTAATGATCAGCTCGGAAACTGCAGCTGCCACAGTTGTGAGTTGAGAAGCTGTGGGCAAACCACAGAGCCCATGGGAAGGAGGGCTCTGTTAATGTGAAGGCAATCACTTAAGGAAGAAAGAACTACTAGAATGCAGGCAACAGCTTTTAAATCAAGCCTCTCCTTCAAGCACTGTTGCCCTCTCCAAGGCCAGGACTTTCACAGATACCTCATTTCTACAGAGCAGCAAACTAATGGTTAGTGGAGATTGCGGACTGACAACTGAGATCTTTTCCCTATCTTGGCTTTACCAGCACTTCAATCTTTCTGTATCTTCTTTGTAATTGGATATAACAGGTGAAAGAGCTTGGTGTCAGCTTAACAAATAGGGTATGTCCTTGCCAGCAAAGCTCCTGCTTCCACATAAATGTTTCCTTCACTGGAAATATTCAAAAGCTGTCTGGACACAAACCTGAGTAATGAGCTCTAGGGATACCCTGTCTGAGCAGGGAGTTTGGACCAGATGACCTCCAGTGATCCCCTCCAAATTTAGACATTCTGTGATTGTCGTTTAGATGGTTTAGACATGTCCACACACATGTCCTGGGCATATGTGGCATAAAGCACACTTTGAAATTGTCAGAGAAAACTTGGGGTAAGAGAAACACAGAATTACATCACTGCAAAGAGTTCTTGGGGTCTGTCTGCCCAGTTTTGTCTTTGCTGTACTGAATCCCCCCCCAACTGATCCACATCCCTTACCAAGTGCTGTGCTTTCTGGTGGTTGGCTCGGAGGATGAAAGGCTTAATTAGGAGCATCCAGGGAACAGCAATCAGAGCAAATATGACCAAGAAACTCTGCACTTCTTTCTAAGAGACAAAACAACAGGAGCAAAAAGTTGCTTTACTTCCTTTAGCCAACTATGGTTATGGTTAGAAACCTGAGTCTATATAATGGTAATTTTTTAAAAATTGTTGCATTTGGTTGTGTATCCTCTGCTTATGAGAACATGAAAATAAGTGTAGAGTGCTTAAGGCTCCAGAAAGCACGTTCAGCTAGAGGTTGTTGGAGATTTGGAGATGAAAGACTTTCATGCTGAAAAGGGTTAATTTACCAAAATCCCATGCTACTGACTTGAAGCTGGCTGCTCAGTGTCCCAAGTGAACATCCTAACTCTGTGTGAGTCAGTCAGTCTGCCTTGCTTTGATCAGTGTAGAAAGGCTACATTAAGAGCCAAGTCATTCAAGCCTTGCCCTGGATTTACTCCACGTCTGCAATTTCAGAAGGAATTGAACCCCCATAGCTTAGGTTTGGTAACAGATTGTCTCCACAATATAAAGTGTTCTTACATTGCAGTATGGCACCCCTGATGCAGTATTGCTGTCCTGACATAGCTGTACTTTCAGCAAACAACAACAACAACAAAAGAAACAAAGAAAACCTTAAACCACAACTTCTGCATTTCTTTTAAAGCTGGCTCAGATGTCTGATCACCTTATGATTGGACTCATACAGTATCTTCATTCAGACTGTGCAGGCAGATGGCACATTCTGTTCCTGGTGGGGCAGGGGGATAGGAATATGAGAAAAAAATGTCTACCTTGGGAAAGCTTTGAGTTGGTACAAAGCACAATATTATCTAAAGATTTTTTGGAGACTGGGAAGACTGTGTTTTTCCAAACTCCCCTGCATCCTTAACACAGTTACTTGGAGCTGATCAGGGCTCTCTACTAGCTCTGACTCATCAGCTGTCCCTAAAACTGAGCTCATGTTGGAGTGCCCAGTGTGCAATTGTATACATGCGGGTGCATGTGTCTGGATGCAGCACTTGCTTGAAGATTCTTCAATGATGCTGTTGATGTAAAATCAATCAAAGAAAAAAAATCATGTTCTGAGAATATAAATATAGATGACTTTAAAACAAGTTTTCTCTTATGGGAGATTTTTTTTTTTGCTTGCTTTTTATTTTTTTTAAGTGAACTCCCAAGAGGAGTTATTTCTGACAAAAAGCTGCCAGAAAATCCTCTAGCTACTTCACCTTTTTAGGTGAAAATGTAAAGTATTAAAGCTTTCCAAAGCTGAAATAGGAACTTATCAAGAAAGGGAGATGTCTCTAGCATTGTGGCCAGACTGCAGGACAGCATGCCTGAAATATGCAGCTTTGTATCTCTAGTCACACTTTGAGATTTCCCCCCCAACAGTATCTTCAACTGCATCATTATTCTTGTAAGAATGACACTAGGAAAGAGATTTCCTCTGCATCGCTGATTGATTGCTGCTCTCTCCCCTCTGTTGACAAGGGCAACACAAATACCAGAAGAATAAACTTTACTTGTGACTGACATTTGTGATAGAGCTTCTGAGCCTGTATCTTTATGCCCACTCTCCACAGCACCCACTGCAAATACAAAACTACAGTGGATTCAGGTTGCTTGATCCATACCTGATGCAGATACAATGGAGCATTTGAAGTGTCACTATAATTGAACAGAAACATGTTGATAAAGTGGATGAGGATGCTTGGTGCACTCTGGGATGAATGGACATCAAAATGACACCATTTGAAAATAATCATGAAGACCAGGTAGCCAAAAAGAGAGATAATAAAAATCATCTCTGGAATGAACTGAAGGATAATGTTTATATATTTCCTGAAGTAGCTGGAAAGAATCAAGAAAGAAAACTACAGTTAATACTGTTAATAATTTTTAAAGAAAAATACGGTTAATACTAGATATTAATATGAGTTTGGACCCATGTCTGGCAGTACTTAGTTTTTAGAAAATAACCTAACAAATGTACAACTATCACTAGCCAAGAAAGAAGTCCATAATTACAGGCTTTATCAATGAAAGCCGTTGGTTAAATACAAAACCTCTGTTATACTGATTATTTTCAGATTTTTGTATTCAACCTACCAGAATGTCAGCACCTCAAAAGACTATTACACTGAAATAAAAGACAATTTAAAAAAAAAGTCTTCTTCACAAATTGAACATTAAATGCTAAGAAAGGTCAGAACCAGGAGTATCAGTCCTGTAGGGTCTTCTCTGTTCTGTCAAACACTTTCTGTCCTTGAAGGTCACTGCACACATGGTAGCTTTGGAGAGTCTCTCAAAACGATAGTGTCAGCCCTTGCACTCTATCACCATGTTTTATTTGTAGTTGCAGAACATAGAGGCAGAGATATAGACAAGCACACCCACAAATCCTGACCAAGGGCTGGTAAGCGAGGTGAAATGCACATGCATACACTGCAAGATTTCAGTGTGTTTAGGTTTAGGCCAAAAGAGCTTGTTTTTCGAGAGAAAAGTTGTCAATAGTGGGAGGTGCTACACATTTTTAATTTAGTGTGCTTCAATATTTTTGCAGAATTGAGAATATGAGAAAGTAAGTTAAAAAGAAAGTCTGTTGAAGAAAATACCTGCAACATCATGGCAATCCTTTGGACTTAGCACTGTATATCAATAGTTGTGTGAGTCAGTCAGTGTATGGGACATTTCTACTCACACTGGGGAAAGGTGAAAGTTCAAATCATCAGTCCAAAGTATGGGGCTTTCTCTGAATGAAGGACACCAGTGAGGACTTGTGTGTTACTGCGGCAACAGACTTGGTGAAATGAACTTACATGTGGTTGAAGAGACTGAGTATCACGCCAAAAATCATGTGCACAATCCCTATGACAACCGACATCTTCATTTTGTAGGAGTTCAGGAAAGTCAGCTTGTTCGAGGCAACATTCCAGATCTTTGGGTAAAGGAACAGGGAGAGCGAGAGAAAAGAACAAGATTTTCAGGTGTTTGATCAATAAAAGGTTTGTGGAAGTTGTTGCTTTGACACCATCAATTTGCTCCTACCAGTTCTAGTAAGAGGGTAGCATGGCACAGAAATCTGTATGTTCCTTTTATTACTTTTCACTCTGCCAAGGTATTAATCTAAAATGTATAACGTATTAGAGTTGTTTAACAAAGGAAATAACAAGGATTTTAAATGATCCTATGACTTTGCTTCAGTCCTCCAGAAACCACCGCAAAGGCTGGTAGCAGAACCTAGATATTTTCTGTGTCATTTCCTGTCCTTAGGCTGAGTCATCTTCTTTAGCAAAAGTGAAAAGGCATGAGAAAATCCCTCCTGCTGCAACCAAAATTAGTTCCACCCTCACCAGAGAAGTACTAAGGATAGAGAATTTTCAAACTTTTTGTTTGAACAGAAAAAAACTCTCTTCAGCTCTTTGGCCATGGAGATTATCTTGCTGCCTGCCTCTCTTCACTAACTTTTTAGTGATGTTAGGACATACACCCCTTCTCAGTCCTGCCTTCCTTATGCTACAGAGCTTCAGGGTTGTTTCTCCTTTCTTCTCAAACTTCCTAGACCCCAAAGTCTTCTGTCCTCAGTAGACAGCACTTTTCAGACACTTAGTACCTGAAGAGAAAGAAGTAAGACAGGATTATTTGGAGGGTGAAACATGCTTTGCGTGTTTGTTTGATGTGGTTTGCCTCTTCTCTGGATACCAAAGAGACTGCCTAGCTTCTTCATCTCAGGGGGACTTTTTTCCCAAGATACACCTCAGTCATCCCATCAGGATTTGCAAAATGCAAAGAGCCATCCATCCTTCAGGGCAGATGACACAGAATCTCCTCAGAGAGGGCCAGGAAGGGGTTGGTGCTTCCACTCCACCCCTTCCCTGCCAGCACTTGTTCAGCCATTCTTCCCTCCCAGCCAGGACTTCTATCCTCTTAAACAAGGAGAAGCCAGGTGGAAAGAGGTAGTCTAGGTCAACCTAAATTAGAGATGTATCAGGGCAACAAGCAGAAAACTCAGTTGATTCTGATGTGATTTTTTGAACCAGACTGCACACATCCTGGACAGATCTTTAGAGCTGAGTTTCTAAAAAACTGACTACAAGGCCAATGTCTCTGAAAAGCAGGGGGGGACAGAGTTTCTTTGGGTGACCAATTGAAATGAGAGTGCAACCAGCAGGGATGGGGGTTATTCAATTAATATGAAGATTGAAACAGGAAAGCTTGATGTTAAAAAGTACATTTCAATACATGATAAAGACAGAACAACAAGAGAAATAGGACACAGAGAAGAAAATCTGACTAAGTTCAATAATACTGGCATTTATTTCGCATTCTATGCAACAAATAGACTGCAATAAATTTGGAAATTTGCCTTCAGACTGGTGAGGTATTTCTGGAATGGGTTAAGTACTCAAGTAAGGAAACATAGTCCAGCAGATGTGTGGTAGAAAAGAAGCTGTAGCACAAGACCATTCTCCAGGAAAATTGACCTTCCTTCCTGCTTACCTGCTTATTTTGCTGTTGCCTGTGCAGAACAGTTAGCAATATATTAATTGCTAATTGCTGAAGGAAAGCATCAGAAAGACTGATGAATGGGAGGGGGAGTTGTAATTAATGAAGTTGTATTGAATAGTGTGGCACCTAAGTAAATAGTATGGAATAAGGGGTGAAGTGTGCTGATTTTGCCTGGGTTAGAGACATTTTTCTTCATAGCGGCTGGTATGGGGCTGTATTTTGGATTTGTACTGTACACACAGTTGACAGTGTAGAGATGTTTTTGTTATTGCTGAGCAGGGCTTACACAGAGCCAAGGCCTTTGCTGCTTTTTGTAGTGCCTGGCTGGTGAGGAACTTGGGGGTGCGTGGGAGGTTGAGAGGAGACAGAGCCAGTGCAGTGACCCAAACTGACCAAAGGAATATTCCAGACCATGTGACATCATGCTCAGTGTGTAAAGTGGAGGGAAGAGGGAGGGAGGGGGGATGTCTGGAGTGACAGCATTTGCCTTCCCAAGTCACCAGCACGTGTGATGGGACCCTCCTCTCCTGGAGATGGCTCAACTCCTGCCTGCCCATAAGAAGAGATGACTTAATTCTTTACTTTGCTTGTGTGCACAGCTTTTGCTTTCCCTGTTAAACTGTCTATATCTCCACCCACGACATTTCCAGCTTTCACCCTTCCAATTCTCTCCCTGATCCCACTGGTGGGGGAGTGAGTGAGGGGCTGTGCAGGGCTTGGCAGCTGGCTGGGATTAAACCACAACTATGTAAGAAACAAAGAGAAGAAGTGAAAAGCACAGCTTCAGGAGAGAGTGCAGGGAGCTACTGATGTACCTGATATGTAGAAACAGGACTGAAATACAAATTATCTTAGAGTAATTTAATTTAATTACCGGATCTATTCCAAATGGATATGGATTTCCAGAGTAGACTCCTGGGACTGCTGGATCCAACTGCAGCACTGTATTGTCTAAAAGCACATCCTTACTACAAGAGAAAACGGAAATGACCTTTGCAGCTTAATCTCTCCATCGAAGCCCACAGTATATTTGTGAGGTGTGCTGAGGACTACCACAGGATATCTGTAGCTGACTCCAGCCTTTCTGCGACCTGTTATCCTGCACTTGTGTGCATGTAAATAGACCCCACACAATGGCAGTCTCCCTCACACTGATAGTTCTCTATGCATCAGTCCTGGACACCTGCAGATTTTTATGCACATCAATGCCTGAACAAACAGGCATGTTCTCTACATTTCCATTTCAATAGTGAGTTCATCTGTGTGTGTCAGACAAAACCTCTGATTCATTCATGACTGCATCCACAGCAGGGAGTCCTTCCCTTCCCCACACAGGCAGTCTCTCTCTTTCCAAGCCTACATGCTCCATTTGGAGTGTCTTTACTTCCTTCCTACATTCAGCACTTACTTCCAAGTGTTATTTTTAAACATGGGGATGATGTGCCAGGAAGAACCGAAGAAGTTGAATGATTTGGAGAAGCAGTCATTGTAGATGAAGCCAGTGTACATGGAGAATATGCCCATGAGCAGGATCAGGTAGCGCCCACTGAAAAAGGTGTTCCAGATCTGCAGGGGGAGAAGGCAGTGCCAGTGACCAAAGAACCTGCAGGTCCATCAGTTGGTGGGCCTCAACCAATAGTAGACAGGATTGTACTAATCTGCGTATACACAATTATTTATGGAAAAATTTGGGTCCCTTCGGGCCCTCTGTGTATAAGTCGGTAGAATTGTCAAACCTCTGCCTCACAGGTGTCTTTGAACCATCTCCACACAGCCTTTGGGACTCTGGATGTGCCCTTTATCAAATGGGGCTGATGAGTCTTTCCCTATGCTGATAGGGTGCACCAGTTCCCTGATACTCACCTCATTAGTGCTTTTCTGGGCCAGAAGGCTCTTCTCATTAATGACCATCCAGAGTGCAAAGCCCAGCATGACAGCACCATGGCCACAGTCCCCAAACATCACCGCAAACAAGAAGGGGAAAGTAATGATAGTGTAGGGAGCTGCAGGAGGGAAAGGTCAAGAAGTTCAGCTCCTGCTAAACAAAAAGGCCTCATCAAAGAAGCAGTCTCCCCATCAGGCCATTCCTTACAGGTGCTGCCCTTAAAGGCCTCCTCAATCCCTCCCCTACACACCAGGCAATCAGATCTAGTACAGAACTAGCTTTACCATCACAAAGAATGTTCATTGGTATGACCTGTACCTTCCTTGCAGTTTTATCCTTTGTTTCTTGCCTCGCCATAATAAACACCATGTGTAGACATTCTGTTTTGCAACATAAAAATGTATTTGAATGTTACTATCATTTTTCTCAATCTGCTCAGTCTCAACAATCTGAGTTAATCCCAACCTTTCACATGGGCCCCCATTTCTGAGTTTCTATTAATTCTCAGTGGTCTGTCTGAGATTCTCTACCATTGTTTCAAAATTTTGATGGGTCCTTTTGGCCTTCTTTGCCTCAACACAGCGAGTTCAACTTACATTTCCCTTATGAACTTAGTTATTTTCCTCAGAACAGCTACCTCACCATTTATTCTCCATCCTGTGTTTGTATAGTTAATTTCCATCACAAGCATTCACTGGAGACCAACAGCCAAGTTCTTTGCCTGAGAAAATCCATGTGTATGCACCAAACAGTTCCAATATGTTTCAGATTTCTTAATCAGCAGTGAGTACATTTTTTAGGATAGTGAGAGCTCAAAGGCTTTACTTTGGCTCATGCAAACCAGATGCACATATTTGAGTGTTTCTCACCTGGGTTCATCTCCCTATAGTTGCCCACACCATAGGCATCCACGATGTTCTGAAATCCAGCTGTGAACTTGTTGGTCCTGTTGAAGGTAGGTGGTGCCATCCTGGTGTGTATGGCAGTGAGGATGGGGGCAATCGTGGAGCCACTACGTTCCTGCAAACCCAGTGACAAGGACAGACACAGAATGGATAGAAGAATTGGCCCCACAACATCACTGCTGGCTCAAGGGTCTGTCACAAACCTGCTAACATTTAATGCTGGCTTTAATCTCTGTCAAAAGATGAAAGGTCAAACAACAATGGGACAACCTCAAAAGAGAAAAGGAAGCCCCACATTACAATAACAGACCTGACTGAACATATGCTCAACACACAGAAAATTCAGTGTGGGTAAGAGCTTCAAGGACCCAAAATGTTGCTCTCTTACCATTCCTTGATGGAGAGCTCTTTTTATCCTGTCAGCATCAGCCACTGGGAACCAGATCTCTGCAATGACACACTGCTGGGTGACATCGATGTTACAGCAATTCAGGATGTGGTAGATGGCCTTGATTTTCTTCACTTTGATCGCCCAGGACCACAAGTTGGCTGCTGCCTCATGCAGCAGTCGTTGGCGGTGGGATTCAGTTTGTGTCATCACCTGTAAACACAATATGGGGCAACACTCAAGACAGGGAAGCACAGGGGCCATGATCTACTCAATTAATTGGAGAGGACAGGTGGAAGAGGGTTGATGGAAAGGAACTATTTGTATGAATGTGTGAGGTATTCCAGAGAGCAGCATGTGCAGGTGTGGACACCGGGTCACTCGATACCAGGTGCCCAGTGCTGCTCACCAAGGACTCTCCCTGCATGGTCCTGAGTCACTGTAAGTGTAGAGGAGACCAATGGGAATTACTGAGCTGTGGGATTGGCTCCCTACCCAGTTGCTTACAGACCGGCCTCATCTCACCACGTGCTCCCAAGCTGCCATCTCCTGCAGGCAGCTCTGTGCCACCAACTTGGGGCATATCACAGCCATGAGCAGAACCACAGCTCATGGTCTTGGGACCTCCATGCATCATGTGGCCACCACAGTGCTGCTGCATGAATGATGGAGATAATCACATAAGGTGTCAGGAGGACAACCTGTGTGGTCTGCAACATGGTTTCAGACAGGACAAATATCTGGGCAGGTCCCAGTTGTAGGGTTCAGTCCTCAATAAAGCCATTGCCACTTACTGTATTTAAATCCTCAATCCTCGTGTTGACTCCATCAAGCATTTCTCGGCGCTCAGTGGCAGACTCTGGACAAGGATAGACTGTGGCACGAAATCTAGCCTCAATAAGAGAGAATTGAGAAACACTTGTTATTTGACTGATTTTTCTTCCTCTGTACTCTTCTCAGCTCAAAGGCAGGGAAACTTGACTTTATTCCTGAGCCAGCAGTATACTGTTCTCACATACCTCTGAGTTGCACTTGGTCTTGAAGAAAGGTGCGAATCTTTATCGCTTGATGAGAGTAAGGACCTCTTCGCCTGTTCTAGCTGAAAAACCCTCCTTGTCTTAGGTGATAGATAGGGCCTGATATCATATAGAGGTCAGCACTAACATGTAGGCACCTCCCTTCTGTCCACAAGCTGCTTGAATTACGACGACATTTAAGAAAAACCCACCCTGGCAAAGGCAGCCTTGCTAACAGCAGCCAACAGATGTCTCTCTTGCACTGAGGCTAGAAAAATACCATGTCCCTGTGTCTGCACTACCCTCCTGCAGGCACTGGGAGAACTCATCAGCTGAGCTACTGCTGCACTGGGAGCAAACGCCCTTTGTGAGGGCAGGCTACATAAGTAAATAACCCTGTAAAAACAAACAAGCAGGCAAGCAAACAAACAAAAGGACTGTATTTCCAGGATAAAATAGGAGAATAGCTGTATGTTTTGGCTAGACACCTTGAGGGAAAAAGGGAAGGATGGGTGAAGGGTTTTAAACACCTTAGAGCAGTATCTTTAACATCAGCTCAGATAAACCAGCATAAAAGCTTCCATAAGCTTACCCCCAAGGCTCTGTTTGGAAAATTCAGTGCTTTTGTTTGGCGTGGTATAAGAAGGACTAATGTGGGATTCTAATGTGAGTGAAAGTCTTAGCTGCATGCAGGCACTGCTTCAGCTACAGCACAGGAGCTGTACATCTCAAGTATAGCTGCAGGTCACTGTGGTGTAAAGGTGCTTCCACCAGCACAGCACACTGCAGTGCTGTGCAGCCACTATGTGATCCCAGCACAGACAATTAGAAATGAGTTGCATGTCTCTCTGAGAAGTGTGCAGCTACCTGTCCTGCTTGCAAAGCAAGTCCCAGAGTACTCTTCATGCTCAACAGCAGGTACAAGGAGTTCCCCCCGGGACTTCACAGGCCACAGGGTGCACTGCTGCTGCTCTCTGCCTGCAAGCTGAGCTGAGCTGAGGCACTGCAGTAACTAAAATCTTTCCTTTTTTTCCTGCTTAGCTTGTTCAGTGATATCTAGTGCATATGCTATCCCTGCCACTTTGATACTGCCCATCAGATCTGCAGGAAGAGATCCCTCCTCTTTGCAGAACAGATCTCCTGCCCTTGACCTAAGGCAACACATTTCCACCATCCTGTCGTGGATACAATGAGTTAGGGCTGCTAAAGGGCTGTCTTTCTGCACGTGGGATGAATTAAATGATGTAACAGGGTCATAAGGGTCTATCCCTGCTTAAGAGACAAAAATGAGTAGGCTCTGTGTACAGATAAGCATCATATTCTGGCTTTGTCTGAGTGCAGGATATTTCACCACCTGCTCTACAAAATCAGTTCCAGCACACATACAAGTGAGGACAGTTGCAAATTGAACAAAACATGCTGCAGTTTCCTAGAGATCAGCCCAGAGCTGTGTGTAATGACAGCACGTGCTCTTCAGCTAAACTTCCCTTTCCAGAATTGAATTTCTCCTCACTCAACACCTGGTATTCGTTTCCAAAGGTTATTCATCCTACCTAATTATTTCCATCTTCTTATTCTTCACAGCTCTTAGTTCATCTTTAATAAGGATTTTTAATCAAACTTGAAAGCTTATTCCTCCATGCTGTACAGTTCCCCCATTCCCAATAACGTTATTGCAGCAGTGCTGCTTTGATCTTTTAACAGCCATTTTGCATACTGAGTATCAGCTTTGCCCTAATGGCACAGACATCTCTGAAAGCTCCAGGAGAATTCAGCAGGGAATCCTTACATTGATAAACCCAGTTTAGTATTCACATTAGTACTGAGGCAGCTGCAAGAAAAGGAGAAAAAGAAAAATTCTTACGTTTTCCTCCTTCCTGCTCCCTCTGCACCTTTCACTAATAAATTTGTGCATGGACTTAATGCTCATGAAATTGGCAGACTAATGTTACCAATTAGAGTCAAGCAGGGACTACAAGTGTAACCTGAGGCACACAGCTCTGCAAACAAATCTTAGCCTGCCTTGCAGGAGCCTGGCTTAGACCAGTCCCATGATTTTTGCAGGATATTTACTTGTCATGAATGATGACTTAGTGCTAAGCAGAAATATCCTGCTGGGGCTGGAATGACACTGCCATCTGCTTTAGGTATAGTCAACCCTGCCGTAAAGGTGGACCAGACTAAGATGTCTTGGACTGGGTACCAGGGACAGATGATGGCCCACATAGCACAAAAAGAGTGTCAGAGATTTAGAAACCTGAAAAACACACAGAAAAACATCCACATATATGGGCATAGTAGCAACCAAAAAAATTTGAAAAGAAAAAGGAACATAAAAGACAACTTCATTAGCACTGCAGAGAGTGTCCTGTGAATTTGTCTTTGGCAAGTGTATTCTCCTTCAGTTACAAGGGCCTGAGAGAAACCAGTCTAAGTCCCTGTCTACAAACCTATCACCATCTACATCTGCAACACTAACTCCGAGAAACGTTGCATATCACAACCTCCCTGCAGAGATCTGCTCACATTTCCAGCACTGCCTGACCCCTAGCTGCAGAAGATTGTCCCTATAGTTTGGATGATTTTGGTGTCAATCAACAATTAATATTTGTCAGGCATTGCATTGCTTGTTCTTTTACTCCCATCCCAGAAAAAAAGTCTTTGGCTTTTGACTGCAGGAAATTTTAAATGCTGCAGGGGAAAAAAAAATTACATCCAAAATGAAGAACTTTCAGCACTCTGTGGGCAACCCCAGCCAGTTCTAAATGTGTGACCAGGTGATTTGCAAGGCCATCGGCACAGGGGAAAATTCAATGGGAAGCATTCACCACCAGCAGCTACCCATGCAGAAAGGGAGAAGGGCTCTGAACAGCATTTCAAAAACAGGCAAAGAAATGAGACATAAGAGGGACATGGGCCTGATGAAGCAAGTTCAAAGGAGGGTATGAAGATGATCAGAGGGATGAAGCACCTCTTCTATGAGGAAAGGTTGAGAAAACTGGGGTTGCTCAGCCTGCAGAAGAAAAGGTTCCAGAGAGACCTTACCACAGCCTTCCAGTACCTAAAGAGGCCTACAAGAAATCTGTGGAGGGACTTTTTACAAGAGCATGTAGTGACAGGACATACGGGGAATGGCTTTAAACTGAAAGAGAGTAGGTTTAGGCTGAATATTAGGAAGAAATTCCTTACTGTGAGGGTGGTGAGGCACTGGCACAGGGTGCCACAGGGAAGCTGTGGATGTCCCATCCTTGGCAGTGTTCAAGGCCAGGGTGGATGGGGGTTTTAACAACTTGATGTACTGGAAGGTGTCCCTGCCTATGGCAGGGGAGTTGGAATGAAATGAACTTTCAAGTTCCTTCCAACCAAAACTGTTCTATGATTCTGTTATATGCAGGAAATTGTAATCCAGAAAGAGAATAAGGCTTGCTGACTCAAAGACCACTGGCAGCAGCAGACTGATCCTGCACAATGGCTATGGCAGAATTTCTTGTATGTCTGAGCTTCAGGATCAGAAATCAGTGACTGAGAGCTGGGAATCTTCCCTCATGTCCATGACTACTTTATAGACAGATGTTCACCTCAGGAGGGCTGAATTTCTCTCTGGATGGGCATTGCCCTTCACTGCTCATAGGAGGTATCTTGGAAGGCCCCATTTCCAAAGCAGGAATTGCTGACAGACCCCAGGGTTCTGTCTCTTCTTGGGACTGAAGTCAGTCATGCTAGCTGGATGAAAGATCTACCTGCTTTTATTCTGATTAAAGGCAGCATGTAAGGAAAGACCTGCCCCTAGTGCAGATGCCAGGGAAGAGCAATGCTCAGCCTCTCCCTGCAGGCTCTTGGCTGGCTCTGCCTGGCTGAGGGGCTATACCTGAAATGGGTTTGGTGACAGCAGACAGATCCTCTCATCAAATCTGATTTACGCAGCAACAAAGCTCATTGGTCATCAGCATTATGAAAGAGTAACAAAATATTCAACCTGAATTATCTTTTCAAGATGCTTAACAGGGTGGAAACAAGTCAGGTTGTATGAAGCTTTCATTTCTCTCCTGGGCTCTGTCTCTGATTACACAGATATTGCTCAAAGGCCTTGGGAAAAGGTTGAATAAACTACAGCATCACCTTTTCATGAAGAAATGAAGGAAAGCTTGAGAGCAAGAGGATTACCACATTTCCAGTCCTCAAGTTAGGGTCTCTGATTTTCAGGGGAAGAGTGCTGAGTATTTTTAAAACAACAGTCCCCTTTTAGATATCCCAAGTTAAAAACCTAGCAACTGAAGCTCTCAAGAGCTGTGTGCATCTTTGGAAAATGTAGGATCTCGAGTTCCAAGTGCCAAGATGATGAATGTCTTTCATGATTAGGAGCAGCGGAGCTGAGGTGTGGAAGGGAGGTTGGCTGCAGAGCTGACAGCTGGGGAGATGGAGATCTGGTATCTAGCTCCAAATTCAGCCAGCCTGGACTGCCAGTAACCACTTCTATGGGAGTCATTGTGGCTTGCCCCCAGGCCTGCCTTACCCGTCACAAATCTTCTTGATTTTTTGTTTAAGCTGCTCTCCTTGATAGAAGATAATGAAGACGTTCTTCTTCACCTCTTCTCTCTGCAACACACAATTCAAGCAGAATTTAACACACCCAGAGTGCAGTGCAGAAAAGTTGGTATCTTTTTTTTTTTTTGGCAGCCTCTCCACTGGTTGCTTTTATTCCCCCATCCCCACTTTCCCATCAGCAGTGTTTACTCCAGATGCTCTTCCAGGAAACAGGCATGGGCAGTAGTTCTGGGTTATGGAGGAAACAGCAATGTGGAGCAGAGGGGACAGAGTTCCACTGGGACATGGGGTTTTCCCCAGATACCCCAAGGGGAATTGACCCTCTATAGCTAATTCCAGGTGGGGACAACCACAGTTCACTTCCATGGTGGTCCCGATAATAGAGCTGCCCTGTGAGGCCGCAGGTGCATCTTGACAGGCAGGAAAAGGAAACCACCTTAACAGCAGCAAAAGGGCAAATTAATGTCCAAGAAACTTCTCCCATCCTGAAACTGTCCCACCTTTCCCCCACAGGCTGCCCTCAGACACCAAGCTCTGGAGAGGCAGCCAGCACTGCAGCACGGTCCAGGTCACCAGTTTGGTGTCTGCAGGCCACCAGCACCCACACAGGGTATGGTACCTACTGTCACAGGGTCCTCCATGGGGGTGTCCATCTCTGTGTACCTCAGGTAGATGTTTCCCCTGCAGGCTCGCCACAGTAAACGTTCAAAGGGGATCATCCTTTCCCTCTTTATTACCCCTGCTGTGAATCTGAGCAGAGTTACAAGATAAATAAATTACAAGCCCATTCTATGCCTTTTAGGACCTGTAGCATATATGATTTCACAAGCCCTTGTTTTCTAGCCTGTGCTAGCCAGGGCTTTGCTGCAGGCACTTTTAGGAAAACTTTCCCTCCTCAAGCTTGGCTTTTATCCCAATCTACTGACTTTATCCTATTCTTCTTTCTTAAAAAAAAAACCAAAAAACTTTCCTAAATCAACAGGTGAAAGTGAAGAGATAATTGGGGCTAGAAATGGACATCACACAAATGAGAGTGCCTGAATGGCAGACACAGAAGGTAGAAATTTTTAAGTGGTGGTTTATCTTTACTCTCCTGTTTTCCTTTTCTGAGAAAGCATCAGACTGCAGCTCAGTGCAATATCATGGCTATTTCTGTCTATCAGACATCCATCCATGAGGACCAGGCTGGTAGCCAGATGCCCGAGACCAGAAGTCATGGGTGAGATGGCTTAAGATAGCAATTTTCAGTCAATACCTCCTAAGGGATCACTGGAATTAGTGGCCTGGAAGTAGAAGTCCATTTGTCCCACTGACCTATAACCTGACCATAGTTTTGATGATAATTTCTGAGGACAGTCACTCTCTTATCTCCATGAAATAGCTCTGCAGAGGAGGCTGGTGAGCACCCTCTGCTAAGAAGCTGAAGAAAGCTGTGCCAGTGACACAGCAATGCAACACAGGTGGGAAGTCTGGCCAAGCTGGAGACCATCACCAATACACACCCCAGCTTGGCAGCTGCAGCAGCAGGAGTGCTTCTCAGCTCCAGCAGTCCAGATGTGTCTTCACTGAAGAAATCATCTGGTAGATTGGTTTCTGCCTGGAAAACATCAGTTTTAAAAAACAGTCTTTAGCATTGCCAGTTTGAAAACTATTTTCACATTTTTCTCTTAACAATTTTTCCCCCAAATGTAGCTTTCCATGGAGATTTATAAGACCAAAGGAAAAACAAAGTAAACTATATCTTAGCAAAGGAAAAGCATAAATGCTATTTTCAAAGAGATCTGTGAACTAAGTTTTTGAGTCCCAGTGACTCACGGAGCAATGCATGCTCCAAATTGACTGAGGTGTTTTTGCAAACCTCAAAATGGCTTGTGGTAAAGACCTCTAAAAGCAACATACACCAAATGACAGTGCAAGTATTTTTAAGAACCTTCCACATCTCTGTTGGAAGAACAAAGAGGCCTCTCACCTCGAAGAAGTCCTGGGTTTTCTTCAGCAGATGTTTGAGCTCTGTCAGCTCAAGGAAGTTCTGCTTCAGTGTTTGCTGATTCTGGTTGGCTTCCAGCACTTCAGCTTCAAGTTTCTCCAGTACTGTCTGTTTAGGGTTCAAGCACATCCAGAAAAACTCTGAAGCAGATCAATGGCTCTTTCCCAAGCTGATACCAAATCTCAAACAACAATTTTGCTTTCTTTTGTTTTTCAAGGGAGAATACAGAAATATTCAACAAACACTCGGATAAACACTTTTGTAGGGTGATATCCATCAATGCCAATGTATCATTTTTCCATTGCAAACATTCCCTGACGGGTGTGTTGTCCTCTTCTGGCACTGGAACTCTGATGCCCCTGACCCAAGCACAGGCAAGTAGGGTGTGTTTGTGTGGTGTAGGTGTCTCAGCCTGTCTGGGTATCTCTGTGGTTCCTCACAGACATCTCACACTCCAGGCTGACTAGCTGTCAGTTTACTGACTACAAAAGCAACACCTACATTACTTTAGGTTCATAAGCTATAGGCCAAAAATTAGGTGATAACATGGGGCCAGAATATACCAGGAAACCAAATTGCTTATGAAGCTGAAGCCCTTGGAAAGATTTTCTTTTCTAGTCACCTACATATGCAGGATTCTAAAATTACCCTGTCAGTAAACTTCGCATCCAGCTGGGCTAGAATAAAACATCCCTTGCATATCCAAAAGCGAGGCCTAAGTATTTGTGTCAGTCCCCAGTATCACAATCCCAGCAGGACAGGCAGCCCTGCAGTGAAGTGGGTTCTAACATCAGGTCTCTTGGTAAAACACCAAACCCTTCTTATTCTCCCCTATAGGATGATGGGGGCATTCTGTGAAAGTAATACTTTTTATTTAATATGTGGGACCAGAGGTATGTTTCAAAGGGGATGGTAAAAGCACTGGGCTCCTTTAGGAACATGCAGCAGGATCGGCCTCAACCCAAGTGTTGAGGCAGCAACTTGGGGAGCACCTCCTCAGGCAAGGAGAGCTGTGCCAGCCTCAGGCACCAGATTCTTCCTTGCAGGGAGGGCTCTATCGAGCATAATACACGGACAGCCTTTCTCTCTCCTGAGTCCACTCCAAATTCTGTACCTCCATATCAATCATTTCCCGAGGCAGGGGGGTCTCTGGGTACTTTTCTCCTTTGACTATTTCAACATTATCTTCCATCTCATTTTCCAGAAAACCTGCAAGGAAAGGGCACAGAAGTCTCAACACAGAATCATCCCTGGTGCATCATCCTGGTCACCAGCTTGCTCAGCCAGGACCAAGGAGGTGTGACAAGATTAAGTGATATACAAGGGCCATCATCCCAGTGCATATACACAGTCACCAAGGAATGAACACCCCCAGCCTCCATTCTCAGTGGAGATGCTGTTTCTTTTGAAATCATGGTACCCACTCCCATGTGGGCAGCCCTCAGCCCCGGCACAAGTGGCCACCATGCCCCCCTTTATTTGGGGCAGTGAGTAGGGCACACAGAAAGCTCAGGTTCCACTGCTTTGCCCAACAATGCTGAGTGCTGCCACCATGGCTACAGTGGGCGCCAGCATTGTGGTGGGGAGAGTGCAGTGCTCCTAGGACACACATCCACAGGACAGTGGAAATCACGAGCTCTGCTGCTTGGGTTTTAAGGACTTATCCCGAGGCTGAAGCCCTTGGCCATAAGAAGTGTGTGCCAACAGCTAGTGCACTCGTGTGAGAGTCAGGTTACCCAGACCAGCCTCCTGCTCAGCCCCAGATTTATCTTGTGATTTTATAAAAGCTAATTAGCCGCCTTTCAGTTCAGTTAACCATTTTCAAAACAGGGGCAACAATTTATTGCCCATATGGGGTGAAGTGGTAATTAGCTGACGCATGGAAAACATTTCCAGGGGCTCAGATGAAAACATCACCATTTTGCCACTAATTCTGCTCCCCAGTGTGGGAGCACTTAAAGAAATAAATCCCACACCACCAGTTGGCAGGAAGCCGATTCCATTTGACAAGCGTTTACTTACGCAGGATTCTCTCCAAGGATTCGCACCTTCTCACTTCATTCACAAACTTTCTCTGGAAGCTGTTGACATTCACATTCAGCTAAAAACAGGAGGGAAAAACAAGCCTGGGGCTGAAGGCTGCACAGTGCTGCGCTCATTTATAACATCAGCAGAGAATGAGCACCTTTGGTGCAGATGGCAAAGCCACCGTGACTGACGGGGCCCTGCTGGCAGGGCAATACCATGGGCTTCCTCATGGCCTAGGACCTGGTGGCCTTCCACACAACCTCGCTGTGACAGCAGGAGCCACAGAGGGGCCTTCATGGAGACGCTTCCTACGTCCTGGTGATGCAGAGGATTGTTCTAAGGTTGTGCAGAGGGCATGCAGAGTAGTGGATGGAGACTCAGGGATGGGTGGGGTCTTGGCATGATGTTTGGGTTTCAGAGCAGCCTTGGGGGAATCCCATGGACTTTTTGGCCTCCCTACAGGTGCATCTTTCCTAAGTGCATTGAGGGAAGGACAAGCACACCCTGGGACACTTCTCCAATAGCTCAGCATGCCAGCCAAGCACTACTCACATCTCTGAACTGGACCAGCCCCAGCTCCCCGAGCTCAGCCACGCAGCAGTAGGCAGCCTCCACCTGCAGGAAGAGCTGCCTCAGGCTCATCTCCTCGCTCCGGAAGATGGAGGCCATGTCTCCCTCCCTTCCAGGTCCTTGTGGCAGCACCACGGTCTTCCTTGCCCGGCAGGTGCAGGAAGGTGCCAAGCTCTGCAGGAACATCGGGGTCACTGAGTCAAAGTGCTGGAAGATGATCCAGTGCTGCCCATTGTGTCCTCCAAAAGGGTTCCTTCTCCTCCTAAGAGCCTGCTGGAACCCACATGAGAGCCCATCCCACTAGAGCAGTGATAGATGCCAAGGTGTGTGTGTGCCACAGGGAAAGAGGAGAGTCACCAGTCTCCTGTAACAAATGATGAGCAAATACCCTGCTTTGTCCTCTGCTGGCCCTAAGCACTTCAGACCACTGCACTCAGGCTCTGTATTTTGGTTTTAGATGCTGTGATTGGAAATAACTCGATTTCTCTTTGCCTTAAACATATAGAAAAAAAAAAACAAAAACAAACCCCAGTAATTTCACCTTGCAATTAGACAAGTGTAAAGAGGCCTGACTGGTTTTTTATCACTTTCATTAATAGTGTGAACATTGCAAAACCATCTGGAGCATGTTATATTGGCGTGGGGAGAACAGACTATTTTCTTTAAAATGAAACAACCTTCAAGATTTCAAAAGAATTTTCTACCCGTAAAGGACTGCTTTCAAAATGAGATACATGAAATAACATGTATTGCACAAAATTTCCTCTCATCTCTATGCCTATTATTATTTACTTTGAATAACCTGAACATAGAAATTGTCTTTAGTTGTTCTCACACAAAATTAACTGATCAGCACGCACAAACGCAGTAATTATCTTTTCCCAGAGAAAAACATACAAGTAGATACACTTCCTGCATGCATTTAATTTTGTAGCAAGCCTATGTTTTATAAATAGCATATCAAAATCCCTTTATGACCTCACTTCTACTTGTTACAAAGGTAGCAAGTCAAATGTCTTTAACCCCTTCTATCTCTATGAACCTTGCCTTTCAGATTTTTTTTAAATAAATTATGGATTCTATGAATTCTCTTTTTAACATACAGAAGAGTCATCTTAAATATAAGAGAAGCATTTCACAAGATATTAAAAGCTTGTTTAAAAGGAGCTTGATAGTCAAAGGTCTGTATTTGCTGAGAATTTTCCTTCTCCTACCCTCTGTACCCATTCATTCGAAAATTTAAGATGCTGAAAATACAATACATGATAACTAATAGCTTGTTAAAAGAAAACTTCATGTGCCAGCTTAAATAGATTGAGTATATACATTTTAAATTTGGTTGGACATTTTTCAGAAAACTATATTTTTCACAGGAGAAAAACAAAAAGCTGCAAGAGACTCACTATTTATGCAAAGTAAATCCGTAATAAGTAAATCAAAAAGTTTAAGCGATCATCATTTCCTTAGACTGAAAAGCGTGAAGAAACTGTAATCTAAAGCAGTTTGTATCTCCAAACCTGCAGTTAGTTTCCATTTTAAAAGTGCTATATCCTTAGAAGTAATAGAACAAAACTCAAATAAAATATTTAGAAATATATTAATTAAGTTGCTTCAAACCATCCAAAGCCAGGGTTCTACTCTTCCTTGATAATCTGTCAGAGAAAACTGCAAAAGCTCACTTCCGTCTTGATTTGGAATGAGAGAAATACCTACTCCAAGGAAGGCAGAGCTTTCACCCCTCAATTTTCCCTCCAGATGCAGGTTGCTTGCCCAAAAGCACCTGCTGGCCAGCAATACTTGTGTCAAAATCACCTCCCCCCTTCCCTACTCTCCCTCGCCCCCAGTTTTTGCTTTGGCAGAACAGTTAATTGAGAAATCCCTCCCGTTTCCCCCCGCCGCTATTTCCATTAAAACGCATTGGAAGGCGCCGGGTTTGGGCAGGGCAGGTGCCAGAGCCGTGGGGTGCTGGGCAGAAGGTGCAGGAGGTGTCCCTGGGGTTTACCTGTCCGCCAGCCCCTCTCCCCGGGCAGCGCAGGGCCGAGCTGTGCCCGCTCTCCGTCCGCGGGTGACAGTGACAGCGGCGCTCCGCAGCGGAGGGCAGCCCTGCCCAAATGTCCCGTCCCACGCAGGGCACGGCAAACCTTTGCTTTTAAGGTCAGAACTGGTCTGGACCAGAGAAGGGAAACCCTTTCTTGTCCGCAGACAGGGGGATGGGACTGAACGCTTTCTGGCTCGGTCAGCACCTCCGTGCCAGGGCTGTGCCAGGGCTGTGCCGGGAGTGTTGTAGCAACACGGGGCTTGTTGGGACTGACAACAGACGGGAAAACCTGGCTGTCACCGCCCCGGGAGCCGCTGGGAGCCTTTGCAGGTGTGTGTGCGGAGCGCCAGCACCCATTTGCGAGCTCTGGATGCAGGATCAGCCGCCTGGGAGGTGAAAAAAACTCCTGCGCTGTTTCTCGCTGGTTTTTCCTCGCTGAAGGCAGTCTGGGAAAGGACAGGGAAACAGCGGGAGATTAATGATTCTCCCGGAGCAGGGGGACGGGCAGAGCAGTAGAGCAGGGCTGGGAGGGCAGGGGCTCTGTTAACCAGGGATAATGCTGGCAGGGAACTCGATTCCTACCCCTTGACATAACAAATGCTGGGAGGGAAAGGGGGCTTTATAGGCTCTCTGCTACTTCAGCCACTAAAGCAAGGGCTCCAGAGAGAAATTTGGCCCCTCATAACACCAATGGCTTATCTCCCACTGATGAGGCAGGGTTTCACCCTGATGAAAAAGGCTGGCTGGGACACTACTAAATCTAACACCCAGAAGAAAAATTTGCTCTCAAAAGAAGAACTAACATAAATGCATGGCTATATGCAAATTGTAAAGTACTCTTAAATGCTTTCTCAGACCTGTTCTTTTGGAGGTACCCAGTAACCCTGACCCAGCAAGCCGAAGTGTTTAGTTAGTCCATGGGAACATTGCCAAAAAACAAACAACAGAGGCTTTCCCAGCACAGGGATTTTCTATTCAAAAGCAACAAAGATTTGCCCCACTTCCAAAGGTCAGCTTGCTGACAAGGGTCCTGTCACTTGCTCAGGTCCAGCTGTCTCAAACTACATGACCCAAAAAGGAGATATTAAAAATGACAAGTGACTTTTGACAGGCGGGCCTAAAACGTGCATTTTGCTGAGCAAACCACCCAGATGAACTGGCTGTGGGGCTCCCTGGGCTCCCACCCACTTATGCTGCACTGTGCTTCTACTCCTGGAGCAGCCACTGCCCACAGTCACTCTGCTTTCTCTATCAGTGCTACCAAAGCAAAGGATTAAAGGCTGATGAAAGTCAGCACCTTCTGCTGAAAAATCGGAGATTTCCTTGATAAGGCAGATGTGAAGTCACTGCCATTGACCGTGTGAATGCCATGCAGGGCTGTGGAGAAGCTGGTGTGGCAAAGGAAGGACTTTGTCTTCTAGCCCATGCAGTGATACTAAACAACAGGAGTCATCATTCAGTTCCAAGCGGGTTCATATTGACACAACAAAATGAAACAGCTTCTCAGGTTACTCCCCTCACCTCTGAACCACAGCACATTCTTCCCCCTGTGCTCGTTCGATGACATCAGGCTTTGCTTCCTCTTTGCTCCTTTGCTGCCCTTACTCAGCCCCCCCCCCAGTTACTCAGCTACTCCCCAAAAAGGTGTTGGGGCTGGGGGAGCAAAAAGGGTCCCCAAAGCACACTTCATCACCAAAGCAAGCTGCACTAAGCTGGCTGCTCCATCCTGTTAGCCAAGGAGTGAGCAGGGATAAAGCTGTCTCTGCTGCCCTCCCCCCATCCTTCCCGAGTGAGAAGCAGAGAGGAGAGAAGAAGAAAGCATATCCTATTTCATGCCTCTGGCATGTGGAAGTAAGAACATTATTTTATAATAATCCTATTAATGCAGATGAGATGATGATGGCTGGCCATGAGGCACCCATTTGGAGAAGCCCCATCAGTGGGCTCTTTGTTGGTGCAGGCAGCTCTGCCTGGGCAAGCTGAAGGCATCCTTTCTCTGAGCCCTTCACTGCCTGGCTGGTCTTGAGCCCTCTCACTGGGGTCTCCAGATGAACAGCATGGGGTCACTGCAGGGCCACAGGCTCAACATTTGTCTAATACCAACCCCAGCCTGGACTGGAAAACACAAAAGGCAGGATTGTGCAGTTTTCCAAAATGCTAGACTTGTTTTCCTCTGTGTAACAGAAAGCACATCCCCTCTCCCCTTCTTCCATTTAAAGAGTAAAACTTTTGTGGTTTTGACATTTTTTTCTCTGAGTTTTAAAAATCAACCCCCCTGTTCACAGGTAGCTTTATCTTAGATGACTTTTTTTCACATCAATGAAAACTGCAAACAAATTGGCCCCCTCCCTTATGGACACATTATTGGCAGCAGGTTTAGGATTTTGAGCTTTTTTTGCAGCAAAAATCAGATTTCATTTGGAATGAAAAATATAAACCAGTTCCCTATGTAAACAGAATATATATATAAACACACACACAGAGTGAGTGTGTATATGTGTGATAAAGGTAATAACTTTCTGAGAGCCACACCTGGTGATATGTCAAGGCCAATATTTTGGTCACCAGAGAATCTTAGCCATGAAGCTCTCTGTGGCACAAAATCTACTGAAAATAGTAGAAATTGCCTCCTGATTTTCCCTGATTTTTCAGCCAGGGAAAAAAACCCTGTTTTTCCTTCATAACCATCAGGGAAAGCTGCCTAGCAGCCCTAAACACTGTGGAAGAATCTGCAAGGAGAGAGCAGGGGAAGTACAAGACTTTAGAGTAAACAGTCTTGTCTTAAGAACTGCATGAAAATGGGAGCCCAGGGGAAGGAAGCAGCATCTCTGCAGGGCCTGCAGTTGTGCCTCATGTGCCAGGGCACCCTCGTGGAGGGAGACGGGAGAAGAAATGAGGGGAAGGCTCTGGAGTGTCTTATCACTCTTCGGGCAGTCACAGCACTGAAATATAAGCATGCTACAAAGAAGAAATGAAACAAATCCAAATCTGTGTCAGGAAATTATTTTGCAGCGCTCCCATTGTGTCTGAACTTATCAAGCAAAGCCTTCATTTCCAACCTGATCCAAAAATCACTGAAGCCAAGCGCAGCCTGTTCACTGCTCCAGGAGACCTTGGAGCAGCCCTTTCTGAACCACGGAGGGAACACATTTTGGAAAGGAAAAGAAACACGGTATGTTAATTGTGCAAATGCATTTTCAGCATCCCTTAGAAATGGGGAATTTTGCCTACAAGCTGACAGAGTATGTAGTTAATAGTTAAAATTCAAAAGAGATTTCATTAAAAATCATTAAGAATCATTCATGCAATAGCAGAGCAGTTTTGTCTTTTTGTTTCCCCTCAAGCATTTTGTGCTGCACAGAACACTTTTGAATTCATTTACTTTTGCAAAATTAATTGCCAGGTCAATTTTCAGTGGGAATAAAAGGTGAGAAATTCAGAAGGGAAAGGTAAATCTGGCAGACAGCAGGGGGCCTTTCCCACTTAAAGAGTTGAAGTTCAGTTCTGATGCAACAGGTAGCTCAGAAAAATACACAAATTAAAGGTATCCTCCACAAAAGGAATGAGACACTGAAATGAGCCAGAGATGAAGGTTATCCCAGAGGTGAACTTGAAGCAACTCTGAGCATTTCACAGCATCTCTCCCGCCGTGACTCTTGCCTACAGAGGCCAAGAGCGGTGGCTGCTGGGGTCACACCCTGGCCTGGCTGCCAGCAGGGCACGGCTCCCCTGGTGCCACACCTCGGGTGTCAGCTGAAGGACAGAAGGACAAGGCTGTGGATCCCGGCAGGAGCAGGAGGTGGCTGTCAAGGACCAGCCAGCACAGCCCCAGCTCCGCCAGCACCGGTGCCGTGTTGACATGAAAACAGGGAGACAAGGGGGTAACCACACCTGTCCCAGCTGACCTGCCTTCACCTGTGGCTCAGCCTGCCCTCTGGCTGCCTTGTCCTGACGCATTGTGGAAATATTCACAGCTGGGTGGGAGCAGAGCATTTCCAGTGGAGAGGACAAGTGGGTTCACCCCACAGAAATGCTGGGCAGGGCTAAGCCTATGTGGGTTTTGCTGCTGTACCCTGTTTGTGCCATTCGTGTGGGAAGCCTGCTTGAACTTCCCTGTGGGTTTCAGCCGTGTGGAAGGGAAAAGAGAAAATTGTTAAATGCTCTCCATTCTATAAAGGCTGTTGCCCCACATGCCTTGCCCCATGCCTTCTCTAAGATATCTGCAGGCCCCAGACATGTCCCTTCTAACATGAACACCCAAAGCCATGATGACCACTGCAGAAAAGCACCAGCAACCTGCTCTCTGCACAGCTCACCTCTCCAGTGCCTTCCTGCCTGATTTAATGCCTGATGTTTTCTCTAACAAGGACATCGTCATGTCAAAGATGGGAGCAAGCACAGCCAACAGCCTGGGGAAGAACAGCAATGTGTGCTGCTCATCAGACCAGGACAACACCACACGCACTCCAACAGTGTGGCTTTTCCAGCCAGGATTGCAGAAAAATTCCTCTTCATTTTTCTATCCCCCTTCCTGGTCCGCAGACAGAGCTATTGCAGGAATGCTCAGCTTCTGGCTTTGCACATCTCAAGGAGGAGGTGCAATAACCACCAGAGATGAAAGAACAGCCTTTCCAGAATCACTTTGCAGAGGGTGATAGAGGCAGGGAGAGAGCTGTGGTCACGGAGAAAGAACAGCAACAGATCTAAGGCTGCTGTTGTTTGGGATTCCACACAGCTACTCCAAAAAAGCATCACTGTGGAAGTCAAGCCAGTGAACATGCCAAAAAAAAAAAAAAAAAAAAAAAAAAAAAAAAAAAGTAGCCAAACTGGGAGCCAAAGTCTCTGCTCCTTTCCAGCTCTATTAAACCATCTTCACAGGACTAAAAAAGAGACTCAAAAGACAGAAGCTGCCTAGGACTCTCTTGGGAAGGGCTGGCTCTGGAGGCCTTTCCTCCTTCTAGCTGCAGCAAACTCTGGGGAGAAACCTTCAGGCTTAACCTTCAGGGGCCACCTCCTGGTATCCACCTCCCACTGAAGTTGTTTTGGTCAGAACCCTTCACTTTCCTCATCTGATTGTGGCAGGAAAGTTCAAGGTGTCCTGGCAGCAGGAAGCTCCCTTGCTCCACCCTCTGCCCAGCACAGCAGCTCCCTGAGCTCATCGAGGATTTGCTGCACCAGATCAGCCAGCGAGAGCGACCTGTTCTGCGGGGACACTGGAGTGGGACCCTCGGCATGAAGCACTTCTCCTGTGAGCCCCTGGCAGCCCTCGCTGTGCTCCTCCTCACCGCTGCCCTCTGGGATTCCTGCTCAGCAGGTATTTCTCTTCTCTTATGCTCCAGTTTGGATACCCTGCCCCTTTCCCTCACTCCTCTCAATACCTACATGTATATTGTCCACCGACAGTAATTTGCTCTTTAAAAATGAGGGGGCACTCCCTCGCTTCACCTAAAAAGTATAAAGAGCTGGAATTAATTAACGGTAATGAGAATTACTAGACACGACTGATCATCATTGTAAAGGGATGTTCTTTTGCCAGCTATTTACAGAGCCACCGTAAATGCTACTGAGTTGCAGGTTGCTCCACTGAAAGGCAAGGAGACAGGAACCACAGTTACTTGGCCTTCTCCTGCTTGCTGAGGCAAAGGATCACCTGCATTGCCACCCATCAGGACCACTGTAGTCCGATTTAGCTTTCATTACAAGCTTTTTGCAGAAAATGTGGCTTTGGTGCCACCTTATTTGTAGGAGTTGCCTGAAACCAAAATGTAAATGAGACCTCTGAGCTGCTCCTTTCCCACCAGGTTACTGCCTGATTTGTATATCAGCACCAGATGAGACCTGTTTAAAGATGGACTGGCTTTCACAGTCTGTTCTTTGGGCTGCAAGATCTATAACACAAACCAGCGCTCGGCATTCTGCAGTACTTCCTTTGGCAGGTCACACGCAGGTTTTAATGATTTTTCTCAGTGCTTCTGTGAGACACTTATTAACCGAGAAAACAAATTATGGGCTTGGCCAAGGTCATTCTGCAAATCCTACAAGAGTCAGACAGAAGAATGGGGAATACTCAGACCCTTCTCTGAAGCAGGTTGCCCAGTGGCCCACTCTGAGCATGGCAGAGACCATAGGGAAAGTTCTGGTATTGCTGGTGGTGAGTCAGCTCAAAACACAGCAGACAACAGCAGGTGACCCCAAGGGGAACATATCCCAAAGGACAACCTCAGTTTACTTACTGTTACTTGGAAAACACCAAACTCAAAGTAAATCTTTGGTCAAATGTCTCATTCTGTTTTGTTTTCCTCAGCTGAAACTAAACATGAGCATTATTTTGCAGTCTTCAGTGAAAACAACCTGGAACTAATTTTCTCTATTACATTCCAAATTACAAGCTCAGAGTGATGGCTTGACTGGAAACTATTCTCTCCTAGCTTCTGCCTGGTCTGTGGACCAGCAGCACATTACAGCTTCTCCATGCAGCTGGAGACCTCACTAACTGGAGCCTCCCCAGACTATTTTTCATCTATCTGTGCAGGGGATACTCTACCCAGCTGAATTTGAACTGTGCTGCTCAGGCAGCACAGGAAGAGGTGCTTCTCTGACTCCCTCACTTCTGCAGCAGGGGACAGACAGGTGCTGATGCACAGGGAGCAGTGCAGCTTGTGCTTTTACCCCTGCAGGCATCCTGCAGCTGTCCTGGTTTGATCCTGCAGTGCTACAGGAAGCAAGCTGAGGCTGAGGGGCAAGGCAGTATTAGGAGGACTAAGGGGGGTTTGAACTGTGACACCATGTGCAGATCTGGAGAGCTGGACACCAGCCACAGAATTGTGTCAGAGAGTGTGTGTGTGTGTGTGTGTGCTGATTCTGTGTAGGAAGCAGGATAGAGGCAAAACCTTAACCAAAACTCCCTCATTACTTACTTCTGGATGTTGTATTTTCCAACCTGAGTTGGTTACCCTGCTGGTATGAACTGGAGTCCAGCCAGAGCAGTTCCAGATGCTCTGACCTGCTCAGCAAACCAAAGCTCCCCCCAGGGCCTTGGTGGACCTGCTGAGGCTCCGCAAAGGTGGGCTCAGCCCTCAGCTCTGCCAGACTCCTGTGCACCCTGGGATTTTTCTAAGGGCAAAAGGAAGCAGAGGTACAGCCTGCTGGCCATGGATCTCTCCATGCCACTGAACGGTCTCTCCCATTTCCATGCTTGCTCGTTCTGCCCCTGTAGCCTGAGAAAGGACAGTGGTTAATTCAAGCTCCAAGAGAACAGCTCAGCCAGGGTCACACCACGGCAGAGGTGCAGTGATTCACCTGCTCCTGAGGGATGCTGCTACAGTAAGTCTCTGGAGCCAGTGTTAAAAGTGGTGGGATAAGGAAGCATATCCTAATGCAGTAATGTTTAGGGGCAGGAACTTACTTTCTTCAAGTTGTTTCCATCCTACAGATCTCTACAAGGCAAATGGTTTCAGATTTTCCTGCTTGATGCCAAAGATCACTTTTCTAATCTAACTTACCTTTTCTCCTGTGCTTTCCTTCTGGCAGCAGCTGAAGACATCTCCAATGTTTCAACAACTGAGTATGAACCACCATGTCTTAGTAAGTCTTCATAAATCATTGCTGCCTGTTAAAGTTATATGATGAGTCTACACAGTGACTGAGGCTGTCCTGGAAAGAATTTCTCTCTTCTCAAGTCTTCCATTGTGGGACAGCCTCTAGGATGCATTTCTAAGACTTCTCCTCTGTCATGGTATGATATCTTAGGTACATTGAGACAGGCTTATAGCTTTGAACAGACTAATTGATAGCTAATTTGTGTCCTAAAGCTCCCTGCCAGGCTACCTGGCTGTGGGCATTATACAGGTTTCCAAGAGCACCTCTTTCCCCTGCCCTACCAGGTCGTTCCCAAACAGCCAGCCCCAAACAACCCAAGATCCCAACACTACTTCAGAGTCATCCACCAGGTTAAGAGCCAGGTTTAGGGTAAAGATGCCAAGGCAGAGTGATAGGGCAGAAGTCATCTGCCTTCTCTAATAAAGGAAACCTGTCACGTACTTGGCCTCTCGTGAACTCACTTCATTTCTCCTCCACCAGACGTGAACTTCTGCAGGCAGGCGGCCACGTGCTGCCCTTCGGGCATGGATGACTACGGCTGGATCGCAGCGGCCGTCGGCTGGAGCCTCTGGTTTCTGACCCTCATCCTGCTCTGCATGGACAAGATCATGAAACTCCGGCCTGATGAACCCAAATATTTGGTGGCCTGAAGCACAGCAAGCCAGCAAGCAGCAGCACTGGGGAGCAGTGAGGTGCAGGCAGACTGACAAAGCATTTCAAACACTTGCTAAGAAACAAAAAAAGGGAAAACATCTTCAGCCAAAAAAGGCGAGACCTAAGCAGGGCAGCTGCTGGGGCTTCACCCTCTCTGGCAGGCTGGAGCTGCCAGCCAAGGTATGGAGCAGGCAAGTCCCTGCAAGCCACCACCTATGTGCCACAGCACAAAAAACCCCACTTTTCCCTGAGCCCTCTCATCCTTGCCGTGAGCACAGCAGCAGGAGGAGAGGCTGAGGGACCACTTACCAGCCTATAGCACATTGCCTCGAGACAACCTGGTGCATGACCTTTGGGTTTGACACAGAAACTGGGAAAATAAAGCTATTTTCTGGAGCATCAACATTATCAGAGTCGTTACTAAGCTATAGGCCAGGTTACATCAGTAAGTGGAAGTAATTTATTGACTTTACCGACTCCTTCTCACTCACTAACCTGCAATATTTAAAAGTCTATTAACTGATACATGAGAAAACTTTTTAATGGAAATTTCGGGATTTTGGGCTGAAAGTGAAACTAATTTTTCCAGAGCCATTTAGATGTGAACTGTGTTGCAGGAATTGAATGTTGGTTGTATTTATTCAGCTTCCACCTGCCCGAGCAACTAAGCCAAGCTGAACTGTGGCAAGCAGATTTTAAAAACCAGAATATCCAATTCATGCTCCAAACTGTTCCTATTTATATGAGATGATAATAAACACTTACTGATCGAAAGACTCTCACTGACTGGCTTATATTGGCAATGAATTACTCAACCCAAATTGTTAGAAACAGGATTCCCAGAAGCCTCCCATGCAGGAGGGCTTGCCTCACTGCAGTCAAGCTCTGATTTGGTGCAGTTGCACTGGTTTTATTTCTATCTATTATTAAAACAATAAATCAGAATTAAACCTACCTAGACCTACACAAGGTTAGCAAACCTGCTAAAGATCAACTGAAATGAAACATAAAAAGTTACTTTTACATTTAAAAAGCACAATTGGAGATCTTTATCTGCTACAAATAATTATACTCTCCCATCAGCTCATCAGTATGTAACTTCATGAATGAGAAAAGACAGAAACATGTTTAAGACTCTTCCAACTGATTCTGGCACAATTAACACTTTGATTAGGACGATTTGGCCACTTCAAAGTGATGGGCAGTTGTCCCTTATCCCTCATCAAGAGGAGCAGGGGCAAGCTGGACACTGAGGAAAGAAAATACATCCTTCCCTACTATCACTTAAGACAAAAAGTCTTTCGGGGTGAAATGCTGAACAAAGATGCTCATGTCAGGAAAGTCAAGGTTTGAAAGGGAAGAGCTTAATTCTCAACATTTCAACACATAGCAATTAAAACAAAAGTAATTTTCACAACAAATCTCAGTGTTGGAGACACTCAACTTCTTTCCACAAAATCCCAAACAACCAAGCAAAACAACAAAGTCCCTCTCATTTATGTACAAACTTAAAGAAACAAAGGGCTCTCAGTCAACACCAAAATGTAAAGAGCAGTGAGTTGACAGTTAAACCACTGCAATCACTCATGTACTACAAATCTTCAACCTACATATATAACTTTTTTTCTGTTATATTAGTTTTAATAACAGATGTTCAGAGGTCTGAAAGCAATGTGAAAGATACTGTGAAAAAATCCCCACTTACTGCCTTCCTGTCTGCCTGCTGCAGATCTCTTCCTACAGTTCTCCAGACTTAGGGGCATTTTCTCTTGGTTGGGAACACAGAAGTGCCTGCTGGATATGGCAGTGCTCTCCATCTCTCAGGGGATATGTTCCATAGCTTTTGCATGTCTTTGAGTTTTCAGAACATGATGCAAGTTCTAGATGTCCTATGAGAACAACAGCCACACAGAGCTTTGTAACAACTGCACAACTGTGTGGCTTCCTAAAGTCTGCCTTCAGAAGCACAGCTCATTCATTCTTCACACTTTCCATAACAGTGCAGCTACCTTCAAGGATTGTAGTAGAGTTAAACCTCAGATTTCGGTTCTTGCAGTTTCTTTTGAGGATTCCCAGCTCAACCAAACAGGAAAAAAAGGAAAAAAAAAACCCTCTATTTTGTCATTTAATGTAGTGCCCTCAAGAATTTTGTGTGCCTGTGTTTAAAGGTGATACCCAAGTCTCCACAAAAACAAGTATAAAAATGGAGCACCTTACAGATAATTTCTGCTGTGAAATGTATACTTTTTCTAGATCTGTGACCTGTAAACCCCTGATCTAATATGACAGGGTTGTTTCTTACTGCATCACCTACTCCGACATCTGACATTGTCAGGTTCAATCTACAGCTGGTTCTTTTCAAGTCATTTGATGGAGTCACTCAGAAAACCTCAGTCCTGTAATGAATCTCATGAAGGCACTGCTGTTCTCAGTTGTGTCTGGCATCCCTAAACAAGATGGCAGTGTTCCACAGGCTCCAAGGCTAGCAATGTAAACATCTTATCTGTTTCTACATAATACAGGGCAAACCACCAAAATACTATTTTAAAGGGACTCTCCAAGGTATACACCATGTGCTGTACTGATCCTATGAGTAATCACAAGTAAAATGAAAAACAACCCACTCTGCAAAAGAAGGAGAAAAGCCCTAATGGTGTTGCCAGTGTTCCAAGGGCTTGTCCAGTTACAGAAAGCACTGAGTTAAAAATTTGCATCTGAAAGATGCAAATTTATATATCAATTGAGAAATTGATATAAAGACAGAAATTGGTAGGCAGAAATGGACTATACATACCTGATTTTTAAAATGTAAAGATTATCTGTAGTCTGCTGTTATAGTTCCTGGAATAATTTTAGCCAGGGAACACACAGGAGCAGACATTGTGGGTTATAGCCCCTCATTTAAGAGACATCGAGTCACAGCTGAAGACTCTGGTGTGGTCTTGATGCACAAATTAAATATACATGACTGTACAGTACAGTACCTTATAAAAGGGGTCCATGAGCAGAGTTGCAGACTGATGTTCCCATTTATTGTGTATTATTTCATGCTGTCAATAATATCACTCACAATTTAATATCTCTAATCATAGATCCCAGCTAGTGCAATGCTGTCAAATCTCTGTTGACTTCAAGGGAGCTACACAAATATCCAGCACGTGCCTTGTTTTGTTCTTTGGGTTTTTTTCACTGTAATTCAGGAAGCCTGTCATTTTTGTTCCCACAGGAAACCTTGGAAGCAAAGTATAACCACTGATTTATCAGCATGTATAAATCATTTTTGTGTTAAACCTGGGTGCCCCATCAGACTGCTACATACAACCTCAGGGCACTGATCTGGTGTAGGCACTTGCACATCTCAAAACATGTAAAAAGTAAGGTGATAGCTCCAAATGATGATGGAAATGCTAATGCTCCAGTCATTCATAGTCTTAGTCTGTCCAGGACCAACAAGTTCCTCACTGTAATGAAATGGAGAAAAAAAAAATCTATTCCAGCCCTTATGATTTAGTACAAAGAAAACTAAGAAAGTTGTTGAAATCTGGATGTCTGGGGGGGGGGGGGGGGAAGGTGTAAATAAAATTCACAAGTTTAAACCTCAGCTGACCACATCAGCAGAGTTCTTCCTATTTTCTGCACTAAGTTTCTGAATCTCAGACATGAAGACATGTAGTGCCTGGAATGGGAAGGGAGATGCAGATGGCACCTGGGAAAGCTGCTGGTCTGCAAGTGTTTCAGACAGACAAAGAGAGCACTGGGGACATGTAACTCAGCAGCACTTTTAATAACAAAGGAGAAAAACAGCAGAAGCAGCACAGCATTGCAAGGTAACTGCTTTAATTTGCTTGGAAATAATATCAATCACATCCAACTAGTGGCTTTAAAAAAAATTCTTAATTCAAGACTAGGTGGATTGGTACTTGATGCATGACTCTTCATCTTTTCAGATACCACTGCTCTGGTAATGCCTCATATTACTCGCTGCCTTGATCCTTGGGGTTTTAGTGAGTGAGCTACATATTAAACAATTGCACTTTACAATTACACTTTGCCAAGCCAGTACAGGAATGAAAACTGGCAAGCATCCGGGTTCCCTCCTCACATGAAACACACAGACAAGACAGAGATTAAATTCATAAGAAAAGGTGCACTGTACTGGGACTCTGTAGGAATTTTGATAAAGTCATTACAAAAACTAGGATTTCAAAAACTTGTCATTAATTATTTGCCAAGGAATGGAATATAAGCATTCTTGGGAAGCAACCACCGTCTCTTATCTTACACTCCAGATTTTGCTTATTTTGTGGCATCTGTGGTATCAGTATCTGTTGCGGAATTCAAAGCTCACTGCAGGTTTCTGTCCCAAAATCAAACACATTCAATTAGCTAACTTCCAACTGCTAGTTTGCAATAACCATCCAGAAATAAACTGCGACATAAAGGATGCAGTATTGACTCCCAAGTCTGCAAACTGCTTGGAAAAAAAAACCAGCTGTAAGAGACTTGTGACTTTTCCTGTCCAATTTGACAGTATGACCTTGACCACAGAACCATGCTCATATGCCACAGCATATGCATATTTGCATGTGGAACAAAAATTAAAGTAGTTCTTCAGGTTTTGCACAGCTCTGTCTGCTTTGTCTACATGGGAGAAGGGAGACACCTGCAAAGCCCCACCTCTACTAGACGGTTCTCTCTTCATGGCATTTCAACATATTGTGCATGTAAGTCAGATCAGTTAAAAAATATGCAATTTCTAATGTAGCAACCCTCTGTAGAAACCACTGTGCTTTAGCTGGGAAATACTAACATCCTATACAGACGTGACAATGTTAGGTAAGAGAGGTTAGCTCCCCCTTGAGAAGACTAAATAATGCTCATTGGCACTAGTGTTGACTGCTCTTTCAGCTGCAGGAAAGGGCACTCTGCTCCCTGGCAGAGCAAGATTATTGTGGGCAATGTTGTGTCAGTAATGCCATCTCCTGGAAATGACAAAAACCTCGAACTTCACTGCAGTTCTACTCTGCAAAAGCATGAACATTGTTCCCAGCACCCCAGCAAATTTTCTTCCACACGGCATTAAGTGCAGGAGGGTTTAGCAGTAATGTAAATACACGGCTGCACATCTACAAATCTTCTAAACAGGAGATTCCTGTGCCACCATCAAGCCTGAAGAGGGGAATAATTGTCAGGATCAAAATCATTCATGGAAATGCTTGACTGAGAGTGCTCCATGCAAAATACAAAGCAACTTTCCTGAAATAATTTTATCCAGAACTGCACGGACATAAATCCAGCAACCAGTTTAGAAGTTTATGGATGCTTAGATTACCTGTACTGCACTGAATTGGAACTATTTTGTATTTGGTGACTATGCTGAATTACTACTGACAGTGGCTAATCCACAACTCTTTCTCCTATTCCCTCAAGTCCAAGGATAAAAGTTTTATGCTTTTTCATAATCACAAATTTTAAAAATTTTTATTTCTTTAGTCAAGTTTCTTGCAGATCTGTGTTTCAGGACAAAAAGAGCACTGTGCATTGCCAAATATAGCACAGCATTAATGCTCCTTGAATAAAAAAATGTTGTTCCTTAAACACAAACAATATGCAGCTACTGCTTTTAAATTATGCACAGCACTAAAACCTTCCAACAGCCTGGATGAGGAAATCAACTTATAAGAAGCCTTGAGATGAAAATATTTGAGAAGTCGTCTTGGGAACAGTACAGAGCTCTTAAGAAGTGTGTACATTTGAGTATATCTGGAAATGCAAACCAGTAATTTTCATCTTACAACTCTTTAGTTCTCATTTTATTTCACCTGCTCTTACAGGTGGCAATAAGAGGATTTCTGCAAGTGAACCTGAAAACCACCATGTCAGGCATCCAAGGAGGTTTAGCATTTGTTTCAAAAGATTCTTCAGAGCATTTGTTCAAATGTGCCAATACTTTATTCCAGTTTAGATGTAATAGCCTAAAAACAAACTTCCTGTTACGGAGTAAGAACTACTTAAAACTAAACAGGAGTGCCCATTACAAAGGAAAAAAAAATGGATATGTAAAAGGTACCAAGAAAAAAACCAAAATCAAGACAAAACATGCAAAGTGCAAAAAGTGCAAAGAAATATATATTTTCCTAACACAAACGTAATTTCTTTTTTAATCTATTAGCCTTCAGTGGGATTCACGGGACTGCAGCTTTACTCCAGAAAAGCCTCTTTAAAAAGTGCAATTCCACAGGATTATTGCTTCTCGAGTTTCTTACACTGTGTGAGTAAACTCACTCTGGGACTTGTACGTCAAAGCTAGAACATCTTGCCAAGTGCATCCCAAACTTCACTAAAGAATCTGTAGGATGAATTCTTCCAGAGCATACATGTGACTACAGAGTTTTCAGTGGAAGTCATGCAGATGTGGCCAGGGCAACATGCAGAGCAATGTTTGGATCTGAACTGCCAATCCTATGCCACAAGCTGAGCATGCTCTGCCCTCACTGAAACATGTCTACAGGTGAATACATCCCCATCCTGTCTCCTCCATTTCTAAATAAAAATCTAACAGGAAGCGAAAAACATACCTTCCACATAAAGGAACTGGATTTTTATTTCCACATTTAAACAAGTCAAAGCTGCTGCTTGTCTCTAGGCACATCTAAACAGTCCTGGAGAAACTCCACAGCCATGGGGAACTGCTTTTGGGAGTCTCACTGATGAAAGATGTTCCTCACTCATACTAACTTGCACTGCAAGTGGTGAAGGACTGCAAAGAGGGGCTGTCATGGACTCTGCTTGAGTGAGGCCGGGGGAATCCCTAAGATTTCTTCTCTCTTTACAGAGCACTGTCACAGGTAGTCCTGGAGACCTGGCTGCTCCCCTCTGGCATTCTGACAATCAGATGTAATTCTTTTTCTTTTTAATAGATTTCCAGCTTTCTGTCCATATTCAGAACACATCAAACTGGTGCTATTAAAAAAAAATCCATTTATTTCTTTGCATCTGCAAAAATATGGCCCACAACACGTCTCCACCTCAAAGGCACAAATCTTCTTCATCCTGCCACTTCAAAGCTCTTGGACAAAATAGGGAATTTTCAAGGACTGGCACCTGTTTACAAGGAACTGCTAGCTAAGGCACACAGCAGAAAACGGACATTTCTTCCTTAAGCTAAAAACTATGATAGCTGGAAAAGTGAGGACTGTAGTGAGGGCAAAAGTTGAAAAAAGTGAGTTTAGCTTCCTACTGTCATCCACATCATACACCTGGTGACTTCGCTTGTGCTTGAATATACACTCAGCTTCCTTATGTAATCCATCAAATGTGTTTTCAAGTATGAGTTAAAAACAACATGAGCTGCTGTGGTTCTTGGGAAGTGAAAATCCTGTACACAGCCCCTTTCCAAGAAAATACTGTAACCCTGCTGTTCGAGGTCTAATTTAGGGACACTGGCTTGGTAGGAGCATGCACTTTTGGGTGATCACTGTGTGTATTTACCTGTGTCCATAAATGTGCACCATTACTGGGGTAGCCAACACCACACCAACCTTCTGGTGCAAGGTGATAGATGCAGACCTTGTCTGACACTACTGCTCCCCAACCACTAGGTAAGAAGCCTGATCCAAACCACTACAAGTACAGTACACTGCAAAGGGTCACTCAGATTCCACTTACTGCTCCAAAGTGGCCATATTTAACATTACCAGAACAGCACCTATGCAATTTGTTCCTCCTAAAAGCAAGGTTTTCTTCCCTGAGTCAAAAGCCCACAGCCACTGGCATGACCACATGTTACATCCTGGTGAATATTTCATAGTAGTGAAGCACGCCCCACCTTCCACACTGAGTGTATGAAAAATAACTGTAACATTTCACTTAGCTCCAAAAATAATCAAAAAGCAGGCTGGAGGTCAACATTTTGGCCATGAAAAGGAAACCAAACAAGCTAAATTATGTAGCTCTCATCTTGCCAAGTTCTTTTATATGCCAAACTAAACACAGACTAAACACAAATGTCAAGGAAAATTGTGAAGAAAGGGAAGAGCCCGAGGACTCCATGAACCAGATGGTTTAGTCATGGAAATGGATGCAACAGTTGGCAACAGCTTTCTGTGCCTGCACCAACTTTTCATCTGATCAGTGTTTTCAGAAACTGGTAGATTCATTAACAGATACTTAAATACAGGATACTTTAAGCTTCAGGGAAAAAAAGGTTTGTTTGGTTTTCCCCCTCCCGTCTTTTAATAGGGCAATTAAAAAAAAAATTGGCAAAAGAACTCAAGCACATGGGGATGCAGAAGCTTACAGATTTTCTTCCCCCAGAATTTCCAAGTGGAAACACATATTCTGGCACATGCATTCCACAGAATCCTTTTGTAGCACATGAAGAAAACAGCTTTTCCTGTAGCTGCAAAAAGTGTGGGTCTCCCTTGTTAAGGATGTTCTTGAAATTGGTGGCTGGTAATTGGTGTTACTTTTCTTCCTATATGAAGATACAGACTAGGCCATATCAATTTTTTGGACACTGGATGTGGTCTCCAGCCAATCTGAGAACATAACTTCCAAACGCAGATTTCTGAATTCTTATATTTAACTATTCCATTGAAAGTTTTAAAGAGGGTTTTCTCCATCAGAAAGCCTCTTTTATTTACAAGTACATATTTATCCTGTGTTCTTCATAAGATTAGGGACTGAAAAGATAAATGATACACATTAAAATACAAAAAAATGGAATTTCACAATAGTATCACCATCACTAGCAAAAAAATGAATGAGAGGTGGCTTAATTACCTGTAAATTTCAAAGCTCTTATTTCACAGAGAACATATTGTTCTTAAATAGCTGGAATCAGACAAAATTAATTTACCTCCTAGAAGACCACATTTTCTTGAAATGAAGTCACATTAATGTTCTAATATTATAAGCATTGGTCTCTGAGCTCACTACAGAATTAAACTAGAAAAGGATGTGGGGTCTGAAAGAGATGGTTTTAATGGGAACACTTAGCAACAGTCAGTCTTCAATGATGTCAAAACGACCAAATGAGCACTGCCTGATACACTCTTCACTCTTCAAAACCTGGCATTTTGCAGAAGTATTGGCAACATTCATGTTTACAAAGTTGGCAGAAAACAAATGTTTATTTTTATCCTAGAATTATCACACAAAAAACTTTAAAAAATTCAAATCATAATGAACTGTTGGTACCGCTGTTACAATCGTGCTGGTGTTCTGATTCCTTTCAAACCTCAACTGGTGCCCATAAGGGCTTTACACATAGGCCAGGGAACTGGAAATTAATTTACACTGCTTCGTTACTCTAAGTCCCTCAAAACAGTTTCATACAGCATTTTGATGATCATAGGTAAACAGAAAAATAACTGAGCTTCCTAGTAAAGAGGGAAACACACCACCTTTTTTTCCACATCAGTGAGCAACTGAGGTTTTGGCTTCGACCATGAGTATGATGTACACATTTCATGAATAAGGTATGGGGGTGACTTTTTCCACCACGCCCTCCCGAGTGTTTTCATTTCAGTCTGTTAGTCCTGCTGCCGATACAGAACTGGAGCCAGGAGCAGATGTGGTAGCCAAAGACCATCACACCATACCCGTGTTACACTCCTGTAGCTCAGCACTGCCATTTCTACCCCAGTAAGTGAGGCAAATGCAGTCCCTGCCCAGCTGCCCAATGTCCTCCTCTCTGGCAGATCTCTGCTTCTTAGACTCTTGACCACTACCACCTGCTTGTGTTTGAAACACCTACACTGTAGCACCTAATTCTTCTGCTGTCCATTGCCCTAGGGTAGGGCTCCCAAGCCTCCTCACCACCACTGAGCCTGCCTCCCATCTCTGTGCCAGTTTAGTAGCTTTAGTTCACTCTGACCTGAAAATGAAAACACTTCAACAAATCACGACTTAAGCAAATTGTCCATATGTATTATGTCAGTTACAGTTACGCAATGGCCAATACTTGTAAATTCGTAGCTAATTTTAAATTAAAACTCTGAAAAAAACAGCGAAAAACAGTTCCATGGCACGTACCATTCTTACCATGGGGATAATGCTTACCCTTTGTCCAAAGGGACAGTGGAAACAAGTATAAATATAGAAACTGTCTCAAAACTGCAAATCTAAGCCTATGTTAATGCTCTAAACTGTCACTGACTTCCACTAAAATTATTCAGATCCAAACATAAGCAATGATTTAGGACATCAATTTATAACATAATGCTGGTGACCCTGTACCAGTCAGGCTGGATTGGTTTCCGTCCACAAAGCAAACTACAGAGTGGCAATAGTTTATCGCTGGTCTTGCAAGAACATTTAGTATGCAAATATGTTTTTTTAAAGATATACACACACATTTCCCCAAATTCAACTGTGGCTGAGTATTCTCCTTCCAGTTTTCATAATTTTTAAACAAATTAGGTACTGAGCCCTTTCTGTTTGGATGCTTTGCTTTGTTTTTCCAGCCTGAATGAGTCTACAAATATTTCCTTAATTATACAAGGCCAATGTTTCACTTTGCAAACATTGAAGATGAAGGAACACTTGAAGCTTCAGCACCAGAAGGAAAACAAGGAAGAGTGCAGAGGGTAGCTCCATTCGGAACCACAGAGCTGTAACAATTATCGTTCCAGTTTGATACAAGTAACTCATAAAGACTTTTATTCTAAGCAGTCCCATTGTTCCTGACAAAGTGATTCTTATGTGAGATCGGACCTTCAAGACCCTTGAGTTGATACAGTTTGTAATCCTGCAGAACAGCAACGCAAACCAGTTCCCCGTAAGTGCTGGAGAGATAAGAATACTTGAAATCTCTTGCAAAATGTCATTTCAGTTCGTTCAAAACTTCACCTACTTCCTTAGAAAAAGGAGTCTATAATTCTTGGAGATTGTTCCTGTCATTTTTTGTTGTTGTTGCTGGAGTACTGAGTTCTTGACCTAAGGTTTTATTTATGTGTTAGCCCAAATGAGGGTAAGGAGAGAAGAGGAGCACCGTAATGTTAGCAGATTAATTAATATTACTTGTGATGACACTGATGATTTTCCCTGTCTGTCCTCCATCTCTCCTTACTATTCTCATTCTGCTGCCTTTTTTGATTTTTCCAGAGTGCCGTGACAGAGTTGTGGAAGTTCCTTCCTTTGTGAGAACAACATTGCTGATTTCCTCTAAGTCTTTGCTTCCATAGGAAGCAGATATCTGGCAGATTTGCAATGGAATGCTAAATCAACTATGGAAGTTCTGCACTGTTGTCTGTTTCTGAGAAAGTCGCAGAAGTTCTTCTCTAATTGCTTTGATAAGAGAGGCTGACGAGTGACCTGGCTGGAGGTCCTCAGTGGAACTGGTGGTGTAGCAAAGGCCCTGGCCCTGAAGGCTGTTGTGTGGAAGCTGAGCAGGAGGTGCTGAGGGCTGCCTGGCTGAAGTCCTCGGCATCTGGAATACTGGTGAGGAGGAATATTCTTGGTGTCCATGCATATGCATCTGAAAAAAGGGAGAAACCGTTACTGTACCTTCTGAATAAACATGATTATCCCAGAAAAGACAAGTAAGCAAAAAGGCAAAGAACAGGGGGGAAAGCAACATGGAGATGCTTCTATCTGCTGCAACGGTTCTTCTGTTACATGAATGAGTGATGTCTCTTATGGAGCACAAAACAACAAGTGTACACAAAATTGTTGGACTGCCTCAAGTTCAGAGACTCCCCTTCCGATCTACAGTATGCTTAGGAACTGAAATGGAAGGAGGTGGGGAGAAACCCCACAGGCCTGGAAATCAACAGAATTGGCTTTTCTTACCATCCACTCCCATTGACTTCCTAAAAGACAGCAGGCAAATCACTTTTTTTCCTGGCTGTCATTTCTCCATACTATTTATAAGCAGAGATACTACAATTTCCACCTTCCCCTTTTCTGCCTGCTTTGCCTGTTCAGACTGTACACTTTTGAGGACTCTGTGACTGACCAGTGCCCAGGAAAACACTGTCAACAGAAGAAGCAGCAGAAGAACTACTTGGATTTGAAAGATCAGATCTTTTCATACTCAGTATATGAGAAATGCTATCCCAGCTTAGGGACAATAATTGTTTCAGGGCAGTAAGGGGTTAATTCTGCTTTTGTTCAGTAACATACATTTTCTAACAAAACAAGAGAGACAGAGAACAGAAGCCTGAGTTTATGGCTTATCTTTCTGCAAGACAATCTGCTTACACTAAAACAGAGCATGGATTTACAAGTACACCAGGTGACTGCACCAACTCCCAGTATGGACACAAACAAGGTACATTTGGAAAATCTAGATTCCAGCTGACAACCCTGAAGCAAGTGTTTCCTCTTGCCTCATACTGCTGAAGGCTGAGAGACAGCCCAAAGCAAACACTGGACACAGAGGACTCTAACACACAAGTGAGAGCAAAGCAACGTGATCCCCTTGCAGGGGGAGCAGCAGATCCAGACCACAGCCATCACAAGTCAGGGAGCTCTACCTTTCTCTGGGGACAAGCCTTAAGGAGTAGCAGAGAGAGCAGCCTGATGGGGGAAGAAAGGACAGCAAGGTCAGCTAGAAGAGGATTTAGGGGCGAGGGGGAGGGGATTGAAGACATTACAAAGCAGAGCCTAGGAAGGATATGGGGGACCTAGAGCAACAGTGGCAGCGAACACGAAAATGCATGGGAGCAAGTTCCTTAAAATCTCTCATAATACAAATGAATAAAATTTAAGCCATTTTGTATAAAGTAGAATTAATAATAGATTCTGAGTCTCTTGTACAGCTCACATACAGCACTCCTCCTTCACACAGTTAATTTTGGGAGAACAGATTAAGGGGAAAAGAGGCTTTAATAGAAGAATGATAGGTAAAGGTTTTCCAATTAACATCCTGTCTTATTTCTTATAAAACAGAGGTGATTTCAGTATCAGAAAGGAAAGAATGGGTCTCTTGACTGTTCAGAATTATTCATTTGGCAGTGAAACCTGAAACTAATTCATATGTGCAGTCTAGAGTTGGCAAACCTGACAAGTACTCTGTGGGTTTATAGAGGAGAAATGACATTAAAAAATATTAAAAGGAAACACTCCTTGATACATGAGTCTTAACAGCAACCTAAATTATGTTCAGGTTACTTTCACATTAAAATGCACTACGTGATTCACCTCCTATCTCACATTGCCCTAAATTACCACTGTAAGAATGGTTTCTTAAGGGAAGTTAAGGAGTCTGATGACCACAGTGTCTGGTTTTTACACTAAGTTTATCAAGGTTTTCTTAAATAGCTCAGAAAAAGAAAAGGGTGTGTTTCTGTGATTTCACATATAGCATCAGAATTAAACAGGTCTGTAAAATTTCAATACCACATTGGTTTAGAAACCTAACCTCTACTAACCTACAACAGTAAAATAACAGGAGCAAAAAGGCAGAAATAATTTTTGCTGTTTTTTTAAAACTTCTTTACTAACAGAAACACACAAAGATATATAACATTATACATGCAAAAATATATAGTTCTATATAATATCTATACATTTTATATTTTTATCTAGAAACTTCTGGATAATTAACAGCAGTAAGAAACAATTGACAAAAATATATTTTTTAATGTTCCTTCTTAAGGAATGAAGATGAAAGTGTAAATTTGTTAATCTCCATTTAATACCTATTGAACTCTGGCCAATTTCAACTGAACTAGATGTATAAATAAATACACAGACATACATGTGTATATGTGTACGTATGAACAAATACATAAAATTCACAAAACCAGGTAGCTAATTAGACATACCTGATTTGTTATAAACTTATTCATTATCATTGAATCTGCTTCTGAATGGCAGAAAGGTCAAGTTAAGCTGTGATCTACTGGATCTCTTAGCCAGCATCATCTCACAGGGCCTATCTCAGGGACTTGAGAGACAACTAAGTTTGGTGAGATTTTTTTAGAGACACTAGAGTGGGCAGCTGAGTAGAAATAGATAGTGAAAGGGTAGAAGTGTCTTTGGAGAAACACTGGAAAGCTGGAGGAAGGCTTGGGAGAACAGTAGAAAGCTACAGGGGACTGTAGATGGGTAGGAGGTGATGCCAGGTGGTGGAGGGAGGTGGAGATATGCAAGACACTGAACCTATCTGTAGGAAGCCAGGCATGAAAGCCAGGCTTTGTTCCGCTGCTCCAATGAGCACTTGCTCAGGATTGTATTTCGTGTCAGCTAAGGAAATGCTGTCACATTCTCTTGGTTGCCTTGGGCCTTCTGGATGGAGAATTAAGGTGAATTGATGGTACCCTGTACATTGGCTTTGGGCTGGGATGTACAAGTGAGAGGTCATATTCCAGCAAAAAGATCAGGTGTTGACTTCAGGAATAGAGGGGTGAGGATACTGTGAGGAAAAGTGCTATCACAGGAAGACAAATGCAGATCCCTCTCCAGTTTGTGTGCAAGAAGAATGCTCTACATTTCAATCTTCCTAAAGGCAGAGTTTAATTTTAGAAACTTGCTCAGAATGAGGGAGCAATAAGACAAGGTTTGCATAGGATCAGTTGAATAGTGCACCATAAAGAACACGACCATCATTAAGTAAACCCTCATTGCCAAAACAAGGAAAGACAAATTTAGAGCTCTGCTCTAGCGAAAAAAATCCAAACTGTGAAGGCAACGATTTAACTACACAAAGCTACAAGACCAAGGCTTTTTTTTTTTTTTTTTAATGGGAAGAATCCTTTTCAAAAAAACCCCAAATTGCTCACAGGAAAAAGAAAGTTCAGGCAATACGTGAGCTCTCCTACAACCAGATGACACCAAATTCAATTAAGTTTTAGTTCGTGATCTCCTCCTTTTGCCTATTTTTTAATAACAAACTGAAAAAAAAAATCACATTGCAGTAACATCTGAACTGCAGCAACCAGTGAGCAAAAAATTCTGTCAAAGCCAAGGAAATCTTTAAACTGAGATGAACTGAAAGAAAAACAGCCTGGATTTAAAGGGCCTGAACAGGAACACGCCCACAGATCCAGAAAAGCCATTCTCAGAAAAGAAAAACAAATGTAAAGAAAGGTCAATAAATGGTAACCCAGAGATGTCTCTGAAAATGAAACTTGATACACTAAGATCTCTCATTCAAGTGCTCTTTTTGATGCAAACTGAAATGATGATCTTGCATTGAAATGCCACAGTTTCAAGCACAGAAAGGACATTAAATTAGGGGAAATAGATCTTTCAGCTTTGACAGTTGAAGTTTTTGAACAGTATCAAATAGTGCACCCAGTTCTCAAAAATTTTATGCTGCTCCTCTTGAGTTTATTTGGAGTAGAGGCAGCTCAATTTCACCAAAATTTAAAAATAAGCCCACCCTGCATGAATGTGCAATACTGCAAAGCCATGTCAAGTAGTGTGAACACACACTCTCCTAAATACGCAAAAGGAAGAGATCCCGCAAGGAAGAAATCAGAAAAATATAATTTAAACTAACAAACAAAAGAAGCAGCATAAAGCTGTCACTCCTAAGAGTACTGCAATAAACCTGTCACAGGTCAGTCTGCTCCAGGATGCAAGTACACCAAAGAGGGACTGGTAGCAGGCAAGTGTCCCTCTCCTGGCAAGGCCATATACTATCTCAACCTCACACATCTGCTTGAATCAGAAATGTCAGCCTGTAGAAGCACTGCTGCCAAGAACATGAAATCACTATGGCTGCCTGGACAACACAGGTAAATGAGTACATATTCATTTACCACATCCTGCTGACTTAGGCCAGGAAAGTAACTTGTTTACAAACACCTCTAATGTTATGTATGTACCTTTTTCTGCTGCCCTCACTCCTGCTGTTAGCACTGACACAGAAGATAAAAGAACTTTATGCATACAAAATAGGATAGCAGCCTGGGACAATTTAATTCAATGTTTTCTAATGACAATGATCTCAAAATATAGAGGCATATTTCAAAGAAGGAATGGAAAGCAGTATCCACCTCTGCTGGAGCTCAGAAGCAGAACTGGATGAACTGCAATTAATGGGTGAATGCCTCAAGTGAGGAAAAAAAAAAAGGTTAGGGTAAAATGAGAGAAAATATTTTGAGAAGCAAAGGTGAAAGAACAGCAAGCAGAAGTCAGAAGAGCTAACAGGGGTTTGAAGAGCAAAGCAAAGAATGTCAGAGAAGCAACTAAAAGTACTCCAGGGGGGAAAAGTTCCAAACAGTAATGCAAGGAAAAAAATACCCAAACATATCACTACTTTGGAAACTATGCAAATGTGTAACAGTACTCACTGCATCTCGCCTAGCACATTCATCCTCTCCACGATACTGGGGCCACCCTGGCCCCCCCGGCTGGCCATGCCCTGCTCTGCCTGAGGGGATCTCCACTGGTTGACCTCCGATCCTGCTAGCAATTCCCACCTGAGTGAGGTGCTGTATCTGAGAACCTTAAAAGCAAATATTGGTTTTTTTTTCATCTTTATACACAGTCAAGTTTGCAGGGCAGACACATGATAACATAGAACTTCGTTGGAAGCAGGAGACAAGAAGAAAATGGAGCTCTGTTTCTGTGCAATTAATAAAAATCAGCAGAAAGAAGGCTGTCAGTATGGAATAAAGACAGAAATGTTATGTCCATTTTGTGCAGTTCATGTGAGTGTGATGCATTTCATGGCACTGCACTGAAAGAAGAGGTTGAGATACATGCATCTCTGACATGGGCTATTCTTCATTCCAAAAACATGCCAGTCCTTTCTAAAGAGTGCTTACTGAAAGCTCTGGCAATGCTCTCATGTCAATTACTCAGCAGCAAAGAGACATTTGCTCCTGTGGCACACTTTATTTGCATTACACTGGCAGGACCCTAACTCTGCAGACTGCCTCCTTTTCCACGGCTCTGAAGAACAAAATACACGACTATGTAAGAGTGCTTCTCTCAGCTTTGCTTTGTGGTTAAATATTAAACGATGCTGTTGTTAACTAATGAGAAGGTCAGAACACACTGTATCTCCTTCCAGCCTGAAAGCCAACCTCCTCCTTTCTCTTTTCCCTTCCCTTCCCTCCCTCCCGCTGCTTTCAAACATATGCAAGGATAGCTGCCACCATTAATTGCAAGAGATATGTAACAACATGCCAGCTTTCCTTCTTCATTAATTTTCTCCTACAGGGAAATGCCATTTATATTTTTATTCTTAGAATTACTAACAATACTTTATTATTAATTAAAAATGAAACATATTTAACCTAGAGATACATAAAACTGTGTGTATGTACAAAAGGGGAGGAAAAGACAAAAGCAACAGTGTGATTTACATGACGGACAGTTAGATCACTTTCCTATTTTCTCTGAAAACCACCCAATATTTGAGAAGTTTGATATTTACACATAATTATGCTGAGGGACAGAAAGTAAATATATGAAGCACCTCCAAACTTTAAAGCAGAATACATATGAACATTTAGACAATAGTGTGAATCAGAGAATAAAATAACCATCTGTAATAGTTACTCCATTCCTACTATTCTCGTTCATTTAACATTTACAGGATGATGAGAGTAACTACCAAAACCGGGCTTCTGATGTAATTATATGATCATATCTCCAGTCTTTTTTCAAGGAGGAAAATATTTATCTGGGAGAAAATTAACTGTATCATTTGCATAGCAATACAATATTTTATTCTTAGAAATGTTTGCTGCTTAGCTGCCATGTGATATTACCATCTTATTCATGATAGCATTGGTGACTGCTCTCAAAATTGCCTCAACCAAATCAAGGAAGGTGATTTCATGTGGGACAGCAGAAACAGGTGATTCAATCTAAAACTAAGAGATACTGCTTTATTGCATACAATTCTGCAAAGAGAAATAAGAAACACAGACTTAGAGAAGTATTAAAGAACTTTGCTATTCAGCATGCTGATTTGTGATGCATCAATTAGTTCATTTAGCACAGAAGAAGGAGTTTGAAATGGAAAGTTAGCATACACAGTAATCTCTAAAACAAGTCATTTTCCATTCTTAGAGAATGGGGTTTTATGAAAATATGCTTTGTGATAACCAGTGCTTGTAAGATACTTAAAAAGGGGCAAAGCACTTCCTTTTTCTGGAAGGTCCTATGAAAAGTAAAGTTAACATCACTTTGTGATTATTTTTTTTTTTTGGGAATTGAAGACAAGGACCACATATCACATGTAGCAGCTGAAGGAGATTGACGTCTTAATGGTGACCTTGGCATAAGAACAGATACAGAAAAGGATCAGTTATTTTACTGCATATTCAACTTAAGTGAAGTGTACCTGCAGTGCTTCCAACTGGTCGTGGCCGTGCCACTGATGGCATTTCCTCTGAGTACATCCCTCGGGAGGAATACTGAACCTCAGATGGTGGCTGCTCTCCATGCATTAACTCTGCAGGTTGAAGAAAACCTGGCCCAAAGTTCTGCCTGTGGAAAAGGACTCTAGATTAAAATAAGTGAAAACCCTAATTAGAAACAATAATGTAGGTGTGCCTTGTACAGCAGTTTTTTATGCCTTTTAATGTAATTGTAACCTTCAATGTTGAGGAAAATATTTACATCTGAAGAATATGTTTTAACAAAATTTTACACAAGTGTTTTTCACATGTTGCAGTCTCCTCAGCGCAGAGAAAAAAGTTCAGAGATCTTGAGATCTTGTTTTCCCATTGGGGGAAAATGTATCTTCAATGAAAAAAACCAGAAAAGTAAGACTTCAGCAGTGATGTAGCTGCTTACCTCAGCAACAAAGCTGACTCTACTCAAAGAGTTTCTAGGCACGCACTTTTGGCCTAAACCAAAACAAACTGCATGGTGTGTATTGTGTCAACAATTCATACTTCATGAAGTATTCTGATAATATTTCATTAAGTTTTCAAAACTGTGCTCTTTAAGATTCATGAAACAACTCAAAGCTGTCATTAGCACATATGAAGATATGCAAAGCATACTGAAATTAATGTTTCCTATCAATCAGGCTGGTGCTGGTAGTCACTGTTATGTATTTACTAAAAAGAGTTAACAACAGAAACTGTAATCCATCTAACTTCACTAACAGTATGAGTGTAAATAAAGCTAAGTGAGATAAGCAGCCAAACTCAAGCACATGGAAGTACACAAAGTGACAGCTAGGGATGAGTTTTCCATGCCTTTTACCACAATGGCATCTAAGCCCTTCTAGGCTAGTCTGCAGTGTATCCTATTCCTCAAGATCTCAATTTTACACCCCTCTTTTTACTGCAAAATCCTGTGGCTACATCTAATTCAGACTATTCTTGATTTGTGCTTTATTTGGAAAACTACCCACCTTCATATGACATCCAGATAGCAAAGAAAGCTGACATAATATATTGCCTAATAAAGCACAACAAGTAATTGCAGATAAAAGCACCAGCTATTTGGCATGCAGTGTTACTAAATGGAGCAGGTTTAAGGGCTTCAAGCTGTAACAATCCCATTGAGGAAGTGCTAGAATTTCCCCAGTTCCCTCACGTACAATCCCCACCTGTCCACTCAGCAGATCCAGAGGAAACCATTTCCAAACACACAAGCTAGTTTAAAAAAATGCTTCAATAGGTAGGTAATGTTTAACAGCATCACTTCTGTTATGTTAATCACTGTAATCAGTAAAGGATGTGACCATCTGGCCCTTTATGCCTGCAGTGTTGAGCTGAAATTTTGAAGCTGATGAATTACTACAATTTTTTGATGTTGTCTAAAGAAAATATTTTCTCAACATTACTGCAAATATATTCTTTTTGTGCCAAAGAGGACGGGAAGCAAATTCTTTATTGCTGATGTGTTTGCACTTGAAAGGTTCACATTTAATAAGGCTTCACCCTCTCAATCTTCTTTATAATAGATAGCTATAGCTTCTCTTTAAAGTCAAAGATCAGTGTAAGATATAAAACCAGAATACAGCTCTGCATCTGTATCATACAGACTTTCTAGTGCTCCTGCCTATTTCCAGACTGAAAGTCAGCTTTCAATTCTTGCACATCCAAAAAAACCCCAAAACTATCTCCAGTCATTTAAGTCAGGAGATACCGCTCCACAAATCAATTTTACACCACTAATCCACCATAGTTCAGTATACCTATCTCTGTTACACGATTCAATATCCATTTTCTGGCAAAAGCTGTCCATTGTGCCTTTATGACTGCCGAGCTGTTATGTGACCTAGGTCTTTTACATTTAATTTTTTTCCCCAGGTTGGTTCCACCCCATTAAAGATGCTGATGGTGTTATTACAGAGAAGAGAACAGTATGCTCACCCAACTATTATTCCATGCACTGGATATTTAACCCAATGGACTATGACATTGATACATGCCACCTAATCACACTGACCTCAGGTTATTTTTCCTTCCTCTAACTGGTGCACTGCTTCTATCAATTTGTTTATCATCATCTTCAGATTTTGAGAATAACTCCCACTGCACAACCATGACAACTCTTTCCTTGTTTTCTATTGACCAAACTTTAGCAAGGTTTCTATTTTAATGAAAACTTAGAGGAATTCTTTCTGTTCAGATCAACGACTTTGCAGATTGTTAACTTAATCTGTTGATACTGGCAAAGCCAGCACGTGAACTTTTGCAATTTACATAAATTCAGACTGCCTATGCCAAAGAATTATAAACTTTTGAAGAAAAAATACGTTGTGAAGACACTGTCTTGCTCAGGTGTATTAACACGGACTACAGCACTTTCATGATTAATTTATCACATTTTCCCTGAATATGTAACAGGCCATCAAAGACAAAATCTCCTCAATAACAAACACTTGGTTATGCTTTACACTGGCAGTCTCAAAGCTCATAATCTTCAAGGTAACCTAAATTACAAAGAGTACACTGCATGCCATACTGTGTGCCGTTTCACGTAGGCTCCACTCACACTGAAACTGTCACCTCCAGCCAAGAACTAAGCAAGATGTTTACAAACTCCTCCTTTTCTACTCGGTCTTCTCAAAATCAGGTTGCAGAAGAATAAATAAAGGAAAGTTTTTCATAGCCATTTTACCATCAAGTTTCCAAGGCAGTGAAGGCTTCAGGTGAAGTATGATGAATGACATGAATAGCTGTGGGATTTCATCTCATATGGTGAACTCTAAGAAGGCAATGAGAGAGCAGCACAAGGCCACCATTTTACCAGCCTGGCTGCAGCAGCTTGGAGAGGGTGAGACAAGTCTCATCCCAGTGAGTACCATGACTCAAGTGTCTGACTTCACATGTAATTAAAACACATGAACCAAATGTGAAATTAACAATCACCTGGACAACCGTTTTCTCCCCTTTACACAATTCTCCCACAACAAAGGTAGGAGAAGATGGAAAATTTTTTCTTCCCCAGATTTTATAATAATAGGGCTGCAAGGCAGACTTGCTCTGTGAGGGTCACTGTGCTCTGTCATTTATTCTCAACTCGGCTAAAAATAGAATGAATCTGTTAGTCATATGAAAGCTGTTGTGAGTGAGTGTTGCCCTGAGGATATAGAAACAAGATGAAAGCAAGAGTATTGGGAGAATTACATGCATCTGTGTAACTGTTTTAGGCTCTCCAAAAGCTCAGTGGTTTGGTGAATATTGGAAAGATATCTCTATAGCTGAGGGGGTAAAAACCCATTTCTTTTAAACAGAGGCTTGGATCCCACACAGCATGCATATATCATTTATGCTTCATAAATAAATAACAGACTGGATCTGGACTCCTGTGACTTCTCATTTATACAGTACTTTGCATAATAATATACCACTGCCATTAATAAATCTGGAGTAATTGCAAGGAAAATAAATTATAATTTTATCAGTAAAAAGCTACCTTGGTAGGAGACCTGGTGCTGTTGGCGGAGTCATTCCAAATTCCATGTATCTCTGTCAGAAGAATGAAAAAAAACACCAAATTAAAATCAAAATGCATACCTTGGGAAGTCCACAGTCAGCCTTTTAAGTGATGAATGGCAGAGATCACTAAGCCCGTATGTAAGACTTGATGGCAGCCATAAGAACTTTAGTTTTACAAAGGAGCACAAGAAGATCTGGGAATCACCGCTACAGCAGGTACAGTTTCTTCTGTGTGATCAGAGTCTTAATTTAAAAACTTTTCAGGAATAATTTTTCTCACTTGCAGAAGATCAAGAAATGCTCCAATGTCTACTTAGCAAAAAAACCAAGCTTTACATTTGGAAATCTCTTTTGGCCTTAAATGGCATCAGACTATAGCAGAGAGACTACAGGGTTCAGACTTATCAGAACATGGGATGACCTACAAGATTATCCAGGTGTTTCAGTCATCCACCAAAAGTGAAAAATCATAGCCAGAAACACTGCTTCCCTATATCTTTTCCCTTCGTGAAAGCTTTTGGATATCCTGCTGAAAAATATGGCCTATGCCAAATATATTCTTTTTTTAATTGTCAAAATAGGAACTACCACACATATTAAAGAGTTTTACTCTCGGACACAGCAAGACTGACTTGTGAAAGATCCTAACTGAGAAGAACTGAAATTATCCTTGTCTTGGGTTGCAATGCAGGATATAACCAAGAGTATGTCTTCTATCACCATCTGTTAAAACCAGATGGAGCAGTGTTCTTTGATCTTTTCCACGACTCATCCTTCCTCCAGGAGGACATCTTCTGTTAATGGGTCATTGAGTCCCACTGTATGACTGAGAAAATTACATTATCCCATTGTGAAATGCTTAACCCAGGGGAGGAGCCAAGCATTTCCTACCTAGATAAAAGATGAGATTTGAAACATCAGAGCAGGACTCCAGAGGAAAATCAAATCCTTCTACAGCATCACTGGACCTTCAGAGGAAAACTGCACCCTTCTACAGGACCACTGCTTCAACAGAACCACATCTGTCACTGCAGGAGGACTGCAGCCACCATTTAATTGGACTGCTACCAACACCCTGACTGAAGGCGTGTCAGGTTGTATTCTGACTCTGTCTGTGTTGTGGTTCTTTGTATTACTGTAATTTTATTTTAATTTTCCTAGTAAAGAAATTCCCATATCTTTGCCTGAGAGCTCCTTAATTTCAAAATTATAATAATTTGGAGGGTGTTTACATTTTCCATTTCAAGAGAGGCTCTTGCCTTTCTTAGCAGACACTTGTCTTTTGAACCAAAACAATCCTAAAGGAAAACTCCTATCTTCTCTTGTGGCCGAGATGGGAAAAGAGAAAATAAACTAAACAACTCAGAAAGCAAGTTCACCATCTTGTGATGGTCTTTTCTGAATTCTCCTTGTTCCAGGAATGTTCCGCATTTGTGGCAAGCCCTGACAGCAAGGGCACAACAGCAGTGGCTGTGGCTCAACGGGTGCTAACTCCCTGCCCAGAGACGCCTTTTCAGCTGCATCACAAACGTGCCGTTTGCTGCCCGAGCTGTCCCACGGGAGCATCCCCACTGCGTGCCCGTGCTCCCGTCCCCGCCCAGCACTGTTACCGGCTGTCCTGCGGGGACCCCGGGCGGAGGCACGGCCGTGGCATTGGCCGCCTGGCTGCTGGGAGCCACCAGCGCGAAGGCGTCGTCCAGCAGCGAGTGCATGGTCTGCCGAGCCTCCTCGATGGACGGCTGCGGGGGCACGTACTGCGACACCGGGTGCGACGGCAAGCCGGGGAACTTCCCCAGATCCGCCGAGGATGATGTCTGCGGCTCAGGAGGCAAGTCTGGATCGGACTGGAGGAAACACAAAGAAGGTGAAGGGCAGTCACAGAGAAGATCTAACCAGCTTCCAAGCCCCTGTAGGCCTTCAGTCTGAGCAACACTGTCTTTGCCAGAACCACAGCACCTGCCCTTACCCTCCCTGCTTCTGCATGCACATACATAACACTGGCAGCTCAAATACTTCATTCAGCGTGATCTGAAGGACTCTGAGCTCAGGTAAGGCAGCAGAGCTTTGTGCAGGAGTTACTCAGCTGCAACAGAAACCTTGTGGTTTGCAAGCATGTAATGAAGTCATGCAGAGAGCATTTCTCCACCCAGAAAAAAACTGATAATCTCTGTCTATATCTTTGCAGCTTTTGCAGTTCTAAGAAATTAATTCAGTCTTTAGCTTATAACTGACCATATCTGCAGTAACATTAAATAATTATCACATCCTAGAAAAACACAGAAAGGAAGCTTTAAGGAACTAAGTGGTTACCTGCATGGAACTTGAACTTGGGTGCATCACCTGAATGGGATTCATGTAAGTGCTTCATTGCAGCAATACCTTAGGCATGCATCATAATTACTACCTGGGATCTTACCACATGGGCTTATTGTTCATCAGTGAGAGGAAATTAAACGAGCTTTACAGCAGCAGACTTATTATCAGAGCTCATTCTTACCACTGCATGCAGACTGCAAAATCAATTGTCAAGAGGCACAAGCCTCCACTTTATTAGGAACTTAGCATTCTGAGCAGTCTCACTGCAGATGCCAAAGGGGCTGAGCCTGCTGTGTGCCATGTCTTAATTAAACAGCTTCAGATGATAATTCATTCTACTGCAGCATGACATTAAAATCATCACACCAATGTTTGAAGGCAAAGGGAAACTGCAGAAATTGACATCAGACTCACCTGACCGCATATGCGGCTAACAGAAAAATTCTTAAAATTATTAAACCATTTTTAAAGAGAAAAACTGTCCAGGGATTTCCAATATTAGCATTTGGTTTCATGAAATCTGTTTAGAAGTGGTTAAAGATGCGTAAATACTGTTTGTCACATGGATATGACTGAACAGAAGTATTCTCCAGCGTCTTTCTTTTTTTAGATGTGAAACAAAATTTATTTTCAGGACATTGTACTAGGATTTTTTCAAGTTACTGTAGTACAAAGATACGTTTCTCTATCATTAATAATTAATTCCCACATTTGAAAGATGAGAAAATTTCTCACAAAAAGACACAAGTCTTCCACTCTCTAAGAGCAAAGGATGAAATTTTCTGTAATATATGAATATATAACATCCAGCAAATTGGGCTGGAGTGGAACTATGTTCAAGATATTGTGGAACACGTCAAGCACATTTTCATGTGCACAACACAGTGGCATTAACGAAAACAAGGCTTTGGTTATTGGCCTCTGCAAGATCAAGGAATACTTGGCAGAATTTTACTGCTTAATAATGAGAGCCTGTCAATGAAATCCTTAATTCACTTTGATTTGGATGCTAACTACATGACTGAAACTAACCATGTAATATGGACCATAAACAGAAAGCCAAAAACCTGCCAATGTCACAACTGTCGTCATTATCAGAACACGCCTGCCATTTAAGAGACATACATACAATATATGCAGAATTATTGACTCCTGGAGGCCTTTTGTATGTCCCATCACTGTCAGTTGTGATTAACCTGTCCTTTTCAGCATCAATTGGACTCCCATTTATCTGATGACGACGGCGTTGCTTGGGAGAGCGTTTTGCACGAGAACTTAACAGGAAAAAAATAAAAAGCAGAGAGAGAGAGACAATGGTAATCACATTTCTTTTTGAAATTTTTCATCTCATCCCACTCAAGGTTGAACTCCTCTAGCCATTTCCTCCAATTCATCCTTGCCTCAGCCCTGTTTCTCTTCCATTTCCCAGTTTTCCATGCCAGTCCCATTAGGTAGCTCAAATGTCTTTCCTCAAGCTTCTCTTAATAACACTCTCATTGGCAACTCTTCAAAAAACATCCCATTCTTTCCTTAAATTCTCTCCAGAGTCACCTCCCTCCTACATTCATCTGTCCAAGTTGCCTGTGTTCCAGCTCCCCAGCCCAGTGTGTGACACATCTGCAGCCACAGAACAGACCACACTGCCTACAAGGCTTTGTGCTTGCTACAAAGGGTTTAAACCCCACCAGGCAAACCAGCGGAGGAACCCACACCACTTTCTTCTTTTGAAAGAAGAAAAGCTATTTTCTATCAGTGCAGAAGCACCCACTCGGCACCAGTGCTCCAGGAACAAAGTGCCTGTATTCATAAGCCCAAAAGGGAACCCAGGGAAAACTTCTTCTGCAAATACAAGGCCAGGAAGGCAGATCTGTGACGCTGACAGATGTGCCTTATAACCTTTTATGTATTCCCTCTGGGTAATCCTATTGATTTGTGAATTTGCCTTTAACATTCAGAATCTTCATTCTTTTTAGGTTGTTCAAGGTTTTCCTGATGTTACATATTCCCCTTCCCCCCTCGCTTTATAAAAATATTATTACTTGCATCTGTATTACTTGCAGGTTTCTCTTTTAGTGCTGATATTGCAATTTTGATCCCTCTACATCACACAAGAATTATTCAAAAAAATGGCAGAGCAAATACTAAATTGTTTTAAGACTATTTTCATACGTTTGGGATATTTATTAAGAATTCACTGCTGAGAACTTCAAAAATAATTTGAAATCAAAGCATAGTGGCCTATACAGAAATAAATAGAGGTGTTTAGAACAACCCAATACTTTTCACCTAGATAACTAAAATTCAACTAGTGATCAAAATGATTTTAAGCTCTGACAATTAAGTAGTACAATTTTGATGTACAGGGCAGTGACTCTAACTGAAAATTGTTTGTTTCATCTTTGAAATCTCTACCTTTTCCTGGGCTCTATGAAGACAGTAGGCACACTGCCTCCAGGGTCCAAGATCTTGTCAATCTGCATCTGTGCCTTACGATATATTCTGTGCTGTTCTTTGGAGTCAACCACCACCACGTCATCCACCACTGGAAATTCATAGTGCCCTTTACGCTTGGCGCGGAGGCGAATCTTATTGCGGTGATGCTCGATCTCAGATTTATGCCTCAGGGCTGTTTGTATCTTAAGGAAGGAGAAGGAAAAAAAAAGAGGAATATTTTTTCAGTTGCCTATTTTGCAAACTGGATTTTGCTGCTCTTCTGTAAACCTCTCCTCCCCATCTCTCTGCCTGCCCCTGCCTCCCTCGCCCTAACCTCTGAAGGACTAAAGTCACACAATTTATGAACACACTTTCCTTCCTGGATATTTTGCAGTCTCTCCATTGTCTCCCCAGGTAGATGTACTATTATACACAACCCGATTGTCAGCACAGTAGGTGCAATTAGAGGGAAGTGGCAGTTTGTTAATAAAAGGCAGGAGGAACACAAAAAACTCCTGCTGTCTGCCAGACATAACACCGCTCTGAAAAAATAAGACTAACCAGTCTGCAGTTAGCTATGCTAGGCAAACAGATAGATATTTGATCAACAGTGTTAAAATCTGCCACCTTTTGCCTTTAATGACCTTCATCACACAAGAAGCAAGAACTTCAAGAGCCAACTGAGCTCATAACTCAGTGCTGCTGCTGTGCATGAGAGGCTGCCATATGCTATTCAGGAACACAGCAGCAACACAAGGGCCCAGATCCCCAGATGAACATGACACTATCAGCTCTACATCATCTTGGAGGCTGAGTTTTCATGCCTCTTTCCTAGCTTTTTTCAACTTTTATGGAGTGCATCTCATTATGTGGGTAAAGCTGTTTTAACACCACACTTTGTAAGTCCTGGCCCAAAACCCACTGAAATAATTCTGATCACTGGTAAACACTTGAGCACCAGATTAGGTAGCAACAACTGCTCTGCCTGTTCTGGACTAGTTCTGGAACACATCTGCATCAGCAAATTAAGAACCAAAAAAACCTGATTTTTGTGTATTCTCTCATGAAAATCCCAAAAATAAAAGCATATATAGGACACAAGTCAGACTTGCTCTTTATGTTTTCAGTTAGATTCCTATGTCTTATGCCCATACAGACATATTTCTGTTTTCTGGCTTCTCTTGCCTCTGTATCCTAGATATATATATATATATATATATATATATATGTGCCTCTCTTCAGTAAGGTATTGAGAAACACAGATTCTTAACTAGGTTCAGTTACAGGTTTGAGTAACCTTCTACTCTGTATTATGAAAACATGTCATCTTACACCTGGTACCAAACCAGGATGCAGGTATGCGCTACTGTCAGGCAGTGTATAATGTGATTTTACAGTGCATCACCACTCCTCATGTCCCAGGCTTGTTCATATTCTGCTTACAGTAGCATAAGCCTCAGAGAAAGCAAGAAATTTCATATGTTTACTGTCAGGTAAACACATTGGAAGTTGAAAGCAATGAACTGGGCTGCAAATTCACACCTCAATGTTTTGAGAGAACTTTTTTTTATAACGAACATCCTGAGTTCTGAAAAGTAAAAGAATGGTGCAGAATGAAAACCAAGGTGGGCCATATGTTCCAATTCTCATACACTAATTTGCACAACTCTCTTTAAGTCACGTCCTGCTGACTAGCAAAAGGATGCTAACATAAAGGTATCCTTACCATCAAATCCTCTCTGTGTTTAAATTTGGGTTTAGGCATCTCTTAAAAACATGTCAGATAATTTCTCTGGATGGAAACATGATTATTCCTGTAACTTGTCAAGCTTTAACTACTCAGGAATTTACAAGGAACTCCCAATAACAAGAAACTGGACACTTTTCATTTCCCCCTTGGCTGGGCATACAATCCTACAAAAACATTCAAAGCACTTTCCAAAATACCTCTTTATTAATTTTGTTGGTCTCTGCTACTCGATCAGAGAGCACTGAGTTCTGAACAGGAGGTGCTGCCATGGGCTGCATGGCAATCAGCTGGATCTTGCTTGGGACCCGTCTGCTGGCATCTGAGGAACGGGACATCCTGTCCACATGTTCAAAGATAGAGGCTGAGGAATGCTGCTCGTTTCCACTGCTGGTCTGAGGAGGTCCTAAATCATCAGAACCAATATAGAGTTAAGCAGTGCTGCCAGGGTTATCACAGTCAATTGTTAAGCTCTACAGATGCTGTGCTACAAAACTATGCCCTGTTTTCCATCTGTGTCTAATCTGCCCTACAGGCCTTCCAGCTGACTCACATTTAGTGTACAAGTTTACCCTGTGGTTTACAAATTTTAAATATTTTCCCATTATATTTCCAGAAGGTGACCTGTCATTCTTTATTTCTGTAAATCAAGCTCTTGGCACTTGCAAAGCCGCGAAATCTCAATCTACTTTACTTCCTAAAAAACCGTTTAAGTACATTCTGCTAATGATACCTCTTATCAGTACTTAAGGAGATGCAAATTGCTCAAATGGGGGTTCAAAGAGCAATGAAAGATGTCTCAATGCAAAATGCATTTCTTAAATGATAGGAGTGATACAGGAACAAACAAAAAGCCCCTTAGATATCCACACAAAACACAAAGAATTTTACAGACATTTTACTGATTAACACTTCTAAAACAGATGTTTTCTCTGTGACATAATAAATAGTTCACATAATAATAAAAAAGGTGGATAAATACTGTCATGTTGTAATTTGTTGAAGAGGTTGAACCAACTCAAATACAATCAATAAAAGACATTATGAAAACCAGTATGCACAGAAATGCACCCCAGGTCCTGCCAACAGTTAATTACTTCAATACAAATGGGTCATCTCTCTCGAAAGACTTGAAATCTACAGGATCACCCCAGTGGTTTGCAGTTAAGCACAGATTTAGTATCTTTTTCTGAGTTAGACCTAAATCAGAAACTGTTATGCAGAAAAGGCTTGCAAAAGCTATTGAAAACTTTCCAAATAACCTTTTGTCTTATCCACGTGATAAACCCACACATTCTCAAACTGCTTTTCATCATGAAATACAAGCAATGAGAGATCAAGACTTGTGACAGAACACAACGTTCTGGGACACGTTGAGGGACATAGTCCCACATCTTTCCACAGACTTCTAATAAGGGGATATGGTTCACAATATTCAAATCAAGAGGAAAATCTAATTTGATTCTGATACAGAATAAATTGTTGATCAACATGACCCAACTACAACAGACAGGAAGGGAAATAAAATAAGTCACTGCTGTGATCTTGTTGCAACATGTGCTGGTAACACAGGATAAGGTTCAGAAAGGAGTGGATCCTATCTTCTGTAGAAGGTCACAGTAGATGGCTTGCTCCTTTGCTTCCCTCTTCCAGCACAACAAGGGAGCAGGACAAGAAAGGAATAGTATGCTCTATTATATTCACAGCATACTACTTTTGGGCTGGAAAGCAGTCTGGCCACGAGTTAAGCAAAATCCCTATTCATATTTCTCAAACTTGATGAAAGCATTGTCAAAAAAGGCATCATTTATAAATGTGATTTCTCTGTGTAAGTGTTCTTAAAAAGAAAGCAAACAGCTCCATTCAAGACCTCTCTGCCCCACATGTTTTGCAAGACATGAAGCCTAAATGAAACATATCCATATCTCTTCTGTAGCTATTTGTATCATCTTAATCATTTGTCATCCTCACAGCCCCGTCTTCATGCATCTCTCAGAAGTGTGCAAGCATTGCCTCTCACAGAGAGGGGCACAAGATATATTAAGGAGTTAGTGTGAATTCCTCAGAGCAATTGTGTTGTCAACAGAAATCTGAACCTCTGCATCCATATTCCCCATACATTAGTAATTTTTTCCTCACCTTTTCACTCTATCATCTGTTCCCAAGCTCACTGACCTCCAACATAAAATTTTAAGGACATTTTCCTATTATTTGGTTAGTGAAATCGAGTATTTTCAATTACACTGAGCATTCACTCTGAATCTTTTTAATTTCATCCATAACTTTCCCTTGTACACACATAAACAAGTGCTTGGCAGGGGCCTCTTAGCTGAAAGGGTTCTTAAACTCGTTTTATAAAACAGAAGTCCCACTGACAAATTTTGGTAAGGCCCTACAGTAACACCATATGTTACTCCTATTTGCAGAAAAGATACACACAAAAAACCCTCTCAGGCTGCATCTGACCTTTAAATCCTCTCTGTGTGCCTACACTCAATGTGTCTATAAATACAAACCAAGATGGAAGTACAGAAAAGTAAATAAAGTCAGGAACAGCATAGCACTGTATACATTCAACAAAAGGAGAAACAATTTCTAACTCAACATATGAATGAGGTCCTGTAGAAGTTCTGACAGAGAGAATAAGCATAATTTCTCATTTCAAAGTTCTTCTATTACACTGTTATTCACATTCAGAAAATCTTCCTTATAAAGCTATGGGATGGCACTACATGAATGAAATTTTGATTTCAGAATAATTCAGCTGAGGCTAAAAAATAATGGATAGATACTTAATATCCCAATACTGGTCAGATCATGTTTTAACAACCATTCCCTAGAGATCACATGCAGGATCAATGCTCATCACTGCTCCCTGAGTGGGAACCATTAGTTGAACTGAAATGTCAGGAAGCTGTGATTTCATATGAAAACCAATACAGCTGGAGACAGAGAGAGGCTATTTCTTCCTGCGCCCTCGAGAGACACAGCAACCAAGGTGCATAAGGCCGCATTCAAAATCAGATAAAGTCAAGGGGATTCTTCAACTCATCCACTGGTATCTTAACCATACCAGAGAATGCAATTAGAGATAAATTTCACAGTTTCTTTGTATCCCAGTAGGTGACATTCCTAGGATGCAGCTGATGACTCATGACACCCACCAACAGAAAGCAGCATCGTACAGAAGGATGGACAGAATGTTGGCTACTATAAGATGGTCAGTGCTTTCAGAGGACACAGTCTTTATTTTATCACTAGATGTGCTATACATTATCAAAGATAGCATCAGCCTTCTCCTGCCCTATGTTTGCCATGTCTCAAGCCTGGCAAAGAAAACACAACAAAATATTTGTGTTTCTTTGCAGGTAGCTCATGGTTTTTTTGGGCTTTCAGTAAAGACATTAATTCTAATATCATCCAGAACTTGTCTATACAAAGCTGGTTTCAGGACCGATAGCTGCCTTAGTTTTGCTTCTTTCACAGTGATGTTTTCCTCAATAATTTGAAAGAATTGTGAGGAAAAAAATTAGAAAAATGTGCTGGATTACTATAATTTGTGTTACTGAGACTTCTTATACTTCAATAGCTCAAAAGCAATTTTATTTTCTTAGACTCAGAAGACAAACTCTTCCATCCATATTTTTAAGACATAATTGCAGCTACCCCAACACTCCTATTCATATTTGTACTCAACTATCAGCTCTGGTTACTTACCCACTCTGTTTGCTCCTGACAACATAAAGGAAAAAGAAGAGACAACACAGTAATTATGACGAATAATTTAGTTAGAATGGCAACTGGAAAAAACCACAGCAGTAAGATGATTGCATTTACTTTTGAATGAAATGCATGAACTTGGATCAAACTGCCAAATCACAGCTGCACAAAAAGGGAACTGAAGTGCTGATTTACTAGAGAGCTCTCTGCAGACAGTGCCTTCAATTTTGAATGCTAAGAATAGTCCCTATGATTTGCAAACCAGAGGCACCAAATACTGAAAAAATAGTGCATTTTACCCAGTAAGGGCATGATAGGTCGAAAAGACACAGTCTCCTCACTGCCTTTACCAGGTAATTCAGATGCAGCAACACGCAACACTTCTACACCAAAAAGAAATGTTAAATGTTACATGAAGTTTTAAGCCAGATAGAAAATGAAGAGATGAATTTGGAGTTCCCAGGTAAGAAGAAAGGGCAGAACACTAAAACAGAGCAACAGAATTCAAGTCATATAGACTGGAGGAACTTAAACCCTCCTGAGATGTTTTCCCATCTTTTCAAATATATAAACATACATATTTTAGAGTACCTCTAAGAAAAATAGTGGCACTTCAACTGGAAGCAAGGTTAAGTTTTTTATAAAAAAATACCAGTGTTATTAACATAGTAGCACTGAATTTTGATTGTTATAATGTACAATCATGCAGGCATTTTGATGATTGAATCACAACTCATTTGTAAAACTTTCACCTCTCGGGTGTCTTTTTTTTCATATCACTTTTCCAAAGTTACTGTTACAGACACACTCCCTTGGTCTGAAGCCCTGCTGTGACCTCTACTGCCCATGTAACTATCTTCAATGCTGCTACCATGAGAGACACAATTAGGAGGAGCCTAGCTGGAAAGAGTTTTTCTGGGGACAAAAGGAGGCAAGATTCATTCCTGCTAAGCCATTTGTTTCAAAGCTTTCTGGAATGAAAGGAACGTATAGCTCTTCAGTTTCAAAAGAAGAAACTAAACCAAATATGAAGGGATTTTCAGCAGCAAGAAGCAGAAAAACCAGCAGCCAAAGACGAGCTTAGAAAAGTTACAGCGCCAGGGTAACTCTTCAGCCTGAGTAAAGCACTAGAGCACACAAGAAGAAAAAAAAAGAGTAACAAACCCTTCTTGACTGCCCTGCGTGGCTTGCCCTCGTTTGCAACAGTTGATGGTCTTGCATTTTCTTCTCCTGTCTCTCTCCCACTGGATTGTTCACTTGCCGTGGATTCAGCATCTGATGGTGAAATTCTGCCACAAATATTACAAAACAAACAAAGCAACGTGTAACACAAGTTTGCAAGGGGCATAATTCTCACACACCAAGAATTCTGTGCTAAAATATCTTGTGAAGTCTGCTAAAATTTTCCTCTGTTTCTAAGTAAATTTATAATACATTATCATAGCCAGATATTCATTGCCACGATGTTACTGCTGTTGTGTGTGAAAAATGACTGCAACAGAATTCACATGTGATAATATTATTAAATAATCTTCCCTTTAAAATACACGAGAAGAAAAAGGTCTGCGTTTGTAACCAGCAATTTACCTCTCAGAAAGAAAATAATTATAATTAGGAGTACGAAACCCACGTAAGTAACTAGTCTAACATTCACCCTTGGTGTTCTCTTGCTAACAATACAAATCTATGTGAATATTTTCCTGACTAATCAAATGCAAGTCAATTCAAAAGTGCTTCTTTTATATATTTGTTCCATGCGGTTACAAGATTCTTAAGGACATTTGTTATCTAAAAAATTACAATCTCAGTGTTTGCAGCTTTTGTAGGCAATACAGAAAAATAAAACACCATGATCTTCTCCAACAAAATACTTCAGCTGTAAAATTATTCTGATATTATAAAAATAGAAAAAAAATACAGGGCCCATACCACTGCCTGACACCAAAACCTGTCTTTTCATGTGGGATCAGCCTTTGTGATAGTGTCTCTAGTGAGCACTTTATCTTGTGAACAGTCCTATTCTGGCAGGAAGTTAATCACGGAGAGTGTGCACATGTCTGTGCATTAACATCATTAGTGCAGAATTTGCTTGGGCTAGATGAGTATCTGAACTAGTTACTGAGGCTCTTGGCTAAACATCAACCTGCCTCGAGCTCACAGACTACAGTAACTATATGCAGCCTGACAAGTCCATTGAAGTTAAATCTACTCCTTGCAGCTCTGAATTCAACTTCCCTTTTTCTCCTCCCTAAACAATGCCCTGATCTGCAGGACTGTAATACTAATGTCACATCCCAATTAAAAAAAATAATAGCAGGGAAAAGAGGCTAAATGGTCCTCAATGGGCTTAGAGATCTGCATCATTGCATCTTTTCTGTGGGGGAGAGAGTGTACAGAGCTATCATCTCCACCACCTTTGTCCTAGTTCAGCAGAGTATGAGACTGGAGTTCTGTGTCCAGATCTCCCACTGACTTTCTGTTTCATCTCACTGTGCTCTCTATTTCCCTTCATACTATTTTCTCAGCGCATCCAAATTATCACCAAGTTATAGGAACATAAATAGTGTTGAGTCAACATCAGCCATTTCTTGTAAGTGCTGAGGAATATGCAGTTGTGTACTCTCAAGTCAAAACCACAGGTCCAACTCTCAGCTGGAGCCAAGGGATGCTGAGCTTTCTGAACTCAGCTGTTCTTGTTTGTTGTTTCTTACAGATACAGAACACGTACTCACATCACCACTAGATTTCCTGGCATGTAACATACAATTCTGAGCTGAACTGTGATGAACTGAGTTCTGTATTTCCTCACAGAACATCAAGCAGCTAAACCCAACACAACACAGTGTGATATCATTTCACATTTCAACTTCTGCCTTGGGGAATAACTGTTTCAAATCACAAACTGACATGGGCACATCAGCATGGTAGGGAGATGATGGCAACATCTCCATAGTAAAGCCTAAAGGAAGATTTGTTCTTAAGGGAATATGAGGGAGAAAAGGGAGATTCTCTTTTGAAAACATTTCAAGTGTCTGAACTACAGGTCATTCACTCTCACCTCTGTGCCTAGGAAGATCACAGAGCAGATTTGTCCAGGGAACTATGCTAAGTCACGTGAAAAATAAGAAAGGGCTTGGTGACAGCCAACATGGCTTCACTAAGGGCAAATCACACCTGAATTACTTGGTGGCCTTCTACAATGGGATCACAGAGTATCATTACAATGTTGGCTTCTGAAATTTCTCCTGCTTAATTTTCTAGAATTATTCTAGACGAAATACAGTAGCAACCTCCAATTTAAACTTATTTCTTATGTTTATCTGCTATAAATATAGATGCCTTCCCTTCCCCCACATATCATCTCTGTCCCAGGCCACTTCTGAACTTACTAAAAGAAACACAGAAACATTTGTCTTTCAGATTTGTATTACTTTGTTTTAATTTATGTAAGCTTCACCAAAACTAGTATAGCTAATTTTTCTTCCATTATTTCCTAGTTTTGCCCACCTTCCACTGTACCACTGTCAGTCTCCTACTTACAAGGCCTGTAAGGAGTTAGGAAGACAGGCTTAGCATCTGGAAGGGAGAAACTGAGCTTTATGAAGCCCTCATGGGGAAGATGAAGAAAAGATCTTAAGACAACTGGGGCTTTAGAGGAAGCACAGAGGGCTGAACAGAGGAGCAAGCTGTGTTGCAGAGACCTGCAGCTCAGTCAGAATCACCATTAGTTTCTTTCTCAGCTCATCCAACCCTGCCCCTGATTGTTTGCTTTTTTTTTTCCTCCCACTGTGCAGTATCACATAGGTATAAGCACGGGGAATGTAGAGCTGGAGACAAAGAAGTGTGAGAGTGAGTGAGAGGAAGAATTACTGTAAAGTGTAGACCAGAGGGGATCTTCTCAGAGTTCTATTTTTTTTCTCCTTGTGTTACCTTCTGCTTTTTTTTTTGTGCACAGATCCATCTCTGTTATACAGCTTTGTTACATCATCTATCTTACAAACAATTTTTTCCAGCAAGGGACAGTCATATCATGTGATTACTGGAAAAGGTTAGGAAAATTCTGCTGATAGACCCTTCTCCATTTGCACAGCTGTGAATTACCATTCCTTTTTCTGAGTAAGGCTCATTTGCTACAAGACCCCCCCCCCAGATAATCATAAATAACATTTCTGCATCTTCCCTGAAGTTTGAAGATCCCGAGTCTTCATACATGTATTGATCACTATCAAGGTGATTGAAACACATTACTGTTTGTCAGTGGTTTTCATTTGTTTTTAACCACCTGCTAGCTTAGTTGCTGGAGACCACAGAAACTGCACTGGAAAACAGAACAAGCAATGACTTGACTCCAGTCAGCTCAGCAGTATCTTAAATACCCTTCTTAACTGGGTATGCTCCCTTTAAAAGAAAAATGAACATTAAATTCTCACAACCTTGTACGAATGAGTAGCAAGGTGTAACAGTGTTGGCTCACTAGAAAATGAGAGTTCCAGAGCTCTGGAACAGTTCTTTCCACTGAAATTGCCCTAAAAATACAGCAATCACTAGCCCTTAATAAAGTGTTGTCTACTACAATTTGTTTTTATCTCTGTGAACTGACCTCCCTCTGTGTCGAACAGTCTTTGAAGGCTTTGTGGAAGTCTTGGATTTGGGGCTGGGCACATCTCCGTTTTCAGATGGGGTAGTATCCTTAATAGGTCCTGGTAAAGGAGCTGGCTCATGGATAATCAGGACATCATCTTTATTGTGCTGGCCCAGATGCTGCTTAGCAAAATCAAAGCCTTTCACACTGGGGGCTTGTAGCTGTGAGAAAAGAACAAAGACAAGAAACAGGAACAGTGAGTGACAATGAGTACAAAGGCTTTGGTTCATATCTGCAAACAATGGCTACTGAGAGAATGGTCAGGCTATGGTAGTCTCAGGAATGAACACAAGAGTGCCAGGGAAAAGAAACTCTCCACAATCCTGTCACCTTACTGCAGTATATGATACACAGTTTAAAATTCCAAATCAAGAAATCTAGTTAAAAATAGACTTCTGATGCTGCTACTATTTTTACTGCTATTTCTTTAGATTTAATCATTGTGTGAGGAGCTTTTTGTGTACTTGTGAGTGCAAGGCTGTAGACACCTGTGTACAGACTGAAACGGCTACTACCACCAGGTCTTATTTTCATTTCTTCCAGCCAAAATAGATGCAGGATTTTAAATAATTTGAATAATGTCACTGTTGATCTTTCTCATTTTGAAATCCCCAAATCTGGGAGTGCTTGTACAAACACTTAGTTCATCTGATGAAAGATAAAACACTCTGCATATCTGAGTTATACAGTAGCTTGGCAATGATTTGTCAGCTAGTATTGATGCCTTCAGAAAAAAAAAACCTGAAAATCTCTTAGGAATTTCATACTGAACAGACAGAAAAATATACAAGAGGCTTTGGAATTTAGAGAAATTATCCTGAAGATCTTATTCAATGGGTATCTTGCTTGAGAAAGACACAGAATTTAGCCTTTTACTTTCATGATTGTATTTATAAAAAAAGCTAATCTCACCTTATCAGTGACTTGATTCAGACTTAATCAAGGCTCCAAGTTTCAAGCTCTCTGCTGATTTTTTGGGGGCTTTGGAGTAATTGGAAAATCTGAAGAACTAATTAAGAGAAAGTTTTTCTTCAAACCCCACTCAATTCTATGTAGTTTGGAAGTTGAAAGTAGAAAGAAATGTTGACAACTCCAGTTTTTGAAGCGCACGCACAATCTGCTGCACACCACAAGCACAAAATCCTCTGTGTGTTCCTAGAGCTGATTTCCTGCAAAGTGAAGCATGTGCTGGAGTGCACTCATGGGTGCGTCAGGTTCCAGATGTTTAAATGAATCCCCTTTCATAAAGCTTGGCATGCCAACATAGCTAACTGCAAACAGACTCGTCTGATATCATGCCAAAGATAAGCTTGCCTAAGGAATATTCTGAAACAATCTCTTCAAAATATTTTCTCAGTAAGCAAACATTTTCCAAATGGTTCTTAGGAAGGGCAGTGCAGTTGAGCTAGCTGCCTATTTAAGCCAGTAGATGGCAATAAAAGCTCTTCTGTAAAATCCAACAGTTTATCTGCTGAGGTTCTGGAATTAATTTCTCACAAAATGAGTAAGCTTATCATTTCAACAGACCTAGGTGCCTTCTGCTACGTCCATTTGTCCTGGGCTTTACAACAGCCCCTTCAATTCAGCGTTTTGGGTGATTCAGTTATTGAATTTATGCAAATAACTGCAACGATTCAAAAGGGCACTGGGGAGCTACACTAGGTGAAGGTGTAACTGTGTCTCCATTTTTTGAGTCACTGTTATTTATTGAAGCCTTCTTGAAATTTCCCCCCCTTCAAATGTTAAATACTTCTCCAGGATCTTGCTTACTTAATAAAACCCCTGCCCCAAAACCCTCCAAAAATCCCCATCCCCTCCCCCAAATACTTCTGAAGACAAACTTCACTTCTGCTGTCAGAATTAACAGGCCAGTTCACACCACTTCGATTATTTAAACTTCTAAGTTACCCCATCTCACTTATGGCCTGATTGAAGTTTTGTCTATTCTCCTAGAAGATATTCCTCTGTACAACACTCTTCCTTTGAACCTTCAGTGGCTTCCCTTCTTCTAACCCTCCTGCCTGCACAGCCCTGCTGCTGCTTCCTGATGATCACATCCTCTAATTCACTACATTCCCCTCCAAAGATGATGACAGTTTTCACCATGTGCTAGGCACAATTCTTCCACAAAAAAATCTGATGGTGCTCTACCCTTTTCTTATAAACCTGCAAAGTTACTACTGCTTTTTGAATAGTGTGATGGGTGGCGTGAGGAAGGACAACTGAAGAGAAAAACATTTCAGGAATACTGGAGTAATCAGTATGGTTTTATTAAAATTGCTGCATGTCTGAAGCATGAACTTCAACCTGTCTTAGAATCACTCTAGCAGACTGAGGTCTTGAGACCCGTTTGGGACAAAGAAACCATACAAAAATATAAAACTGTCATCTTTTAACTTTGAATAGTCTTATTCGTAGTTCAGTCCAACACAACCTTTTATCTAAGCACAGTCACAGGAACAGATCTATTTATGTGTACCTGCACATGTGCCACAGCATATGTATCCACGAATGTTTATCTGCAGACAGACCACACAGCAGCTGAATTAAAAGGCTGTTAGCACTACAAAGACCAGCACTCACACTGTAAGAAATGGCAGTTAAGATTATCTGAAACAATCACAACTGGATCCTCTCACACACAGGCATTGCAATAAAATCTTGAGTTAGAACAGCATAAATTCAGTTCTTCCACAGGAACCCTCTTGCTTTCCTCCCACCCTGCTGGATCCTTGGCATAGACTGGGCCTTCTGCTATTAGTCCAAGTTGGGCAGAATGTAAGAATGTTATTTGCAAAGGCAGGATCCCCATCTTAGTTCATGCAGAAGCTAGCAAACACACACTGAGAGGAGAAGGGCATGCAAGATGAGTCTAGGCTGGCTAAGACTTCAAGGTTTCATGGACACTTGCTGGCAACAGAGGACTGGCCAATCTTGGCTATCACCACCCCAGGCATCACAGAACCTATAGCTATATTTTCCTTAAGTTGGAGCCAGGTAAACCCCTCAGCTGGTCTTACTCTTCCGTGACAGGCAGAACCCTTCTCTCTGCCCCACTCTCTTGCCTCTCCCTCTTCCTGCCAGTGCCAGTTTACAGCATCCAAGAAACTGAGGCTCATCAGTCTTTACACTTTCAACACCTGGTGTCATAACAAGCTCTGTGTAACACAACAGAGAAAAACCCTCTCAGGTTCATGGTACAGCTCTACAGACCTTATAAATGCAGAACTGGTGTAATCTTCTGACAATTTAACTGGTAAATCTCTAACAAGTCTTTGTCAACCCCATGCAAACATTCTCCTGAAGTTTTAAAACTTAAGCCAGAAACTGGCAGTTCCCCACAGAACCAGCATTTCCCTCATACCAAACAACCTTCTTGCTCTTTCCTTCCACATTCTACACCCCTTCAAGCTCCGAATGCTCACTAGAGCTTCTCCACGACAACTTTTAAAATTCAGACTGAGCATTTTATTTTCTCTAAACCTTGTTCTTTGGAAAACAACCTCTTCTCCTCATATTAAAGAACAGTTTTAGTATGAAACTGATACTTGAATGGAAATGGCCTGAATGCTTCAAGTCTTTCAGAGCTACGTACAGAGAAACATTTCCAGATATCTCCTGCTAAAAAACCTTAAGTTGGCACTACCAGCTCCAGCCAATAAAGAGAGTGTATGCACATGTCTATGTTTGTGCATATGAACGAAAAAAGATGAGAGAAAAATGTGACAATACATATATATACAGCATGACACATGACTGAATATGAAAAGGTGGTCCTCAAAAAATTATAAAATCACTTACCTAAAATAATATTATTTGAAAAATAGAAATATTAATAGGATTATTACTGTAGGAATAACGTTGACATAAGTCTGCTTTGTTTCCTTAAAAACACAATCTACGCTTTTCATATCTCTCCTTGTGGACCATGGCAACATTATGACTTTTAACTGAGAAATGATAGCAGCCAAAATCCACATTTTCAGTGAGAAGTGTCTGAAGGACACCACAGAACCACAACTCTGCTTTCTTCAAGACCATTCAGATCACTGACTCGGTGAAATGAACGGTGTTACTCTTGACTGAAGAAGTTTCCAACATTTTCTTAGAAATTTCTGTGTGCCACCTGCTGAATTCTTTATTTTCTTTGTATCAAGTTATGTAGCAGGTTGCACCACCTCTGCCCATCTTGGGACTGGTAGTCAGGATACCATGTGTTTATCAGTCATCTACTACTGATATATCAATCACCACCAAGAAAAGAATGTAGTATCTTTATAAGAGCACTTTTAAGTTGTGCTGGTATTGTTATTTGTTCAGGTACTGAAAATTCCACCAGCCACAGAGTGCCTTTAACCCAGGACTGTACAAAACCAGTCTTGGCAAAGATTCCTTGTTTTAAATGTAAGTTGTTAGGGGTTTTCATTTATCTTTAATATTTGTGAAAGGGAGAGAGAAACTACTCTGAAGCTTATCACCAAAATGAACATGTCTAAATTACTGCACTCATAAGGAATTATATTATTATACAAATACAGAACCTGGCAAAATCTTAGAGACAGATGATGTCAAATTGCCAAGTCAAGAGAGTTTTAAATTCTATTGTTAAATCCTGAATGAAAAAATTAAAAAAAAAAAAAAGAAACCCAAACCAGTATTTGAAGCTCAATTCATAGAAAAATCAAGTAATTTCTGCAGAAGCCTACAAAATCTGTGCACCTCAGTCAATTCTTATTGCATAAAAGCAGATAATCTTAGTGGTGTCCAAGCCACTGAAATACAAAATGTTTGCCAATATATTGTTTTGTTGGATGCAGAAATGCACCAGGAATGTCAACAACTGGTCTTCTCAAGAAACCAAATTCTGCTCACAGGTCAGTGAGTAATTTCAGCAGAAAGCAGAAGAAATACACTTAACTCAGCATTCTCCCTGTAGTTTCTACAAGCAGCATTTGAATTTGGCCATAATATAAAGAATAATGTATTAAGACAATTTTCTACTGATTTTATACCATGCCTTGTTTCTTGTAGAGTCAGCTGAATTCAGCAGAGGCTGTTAACATAGATTTCTCAGGAAACAAAGGAGCTAAGCACGTACTTTAGTGTCAGTGCATAACCTGTAAACAGGACAAGAATCCCTATAAAGAAGTCCTGCTGACTTATAACCTTACTATAGTATTAGTATAGTAGAGTATTAGTATAGTATAAGTATAGTATAGTATATAAGTTACTATAGCGTTAGCATATGGAATGTTACAGGATAAACTTTTCAGGAAAAAGAAGCAAGTCTACAAGCTTAAACACAACAAGACAATGAGACACTGTTCTTAAAATTAAATGTGGGTTGAAGATATAAGTCAGTGTGATTTAGAACAACTTAAAGCTACTACACATTGCCCAACTGACTTCACAACCTGACATTAACACCACCAAACTCTTGTCCATATCCCCAGAGCACCATAACACGGGTTAGTGTGAATTCACTACAGTACTCTCATTATGCATCAAAAAGGATAATAATTTGCAGTTGCTTGTGTGCTTGATAGTGTCTTCTTAATTTTAACTCTTTTTTTCATTGTGTGTCTACTATCTCATCCAAGAAGTCATCAACATCTTCCCACAAGGATCATTCAACAGTATGGTTTGCACTCACTGTTCCACAAGATAATCAAAACACCTACCAGCCTACCAATAAATAAGAATTTAGAAGAACTGAGGCATGTTCACCTTTCAGAGTCTCATTTTCTTATTCAGCTTTATTTTCTTTTATCATTCCTACATATCTTTCCACATAAGTACAACCTCTGTATTTTTGTTTGCATTGCTCTCCTTCAACACAAACCCCTTTGGGATGATGGCCAGGGACTGCCTGTAAAGAATGCATACAGTTTGTACATATAATTCAATAGCACTGATTTAAGACACAAAACCCCTTCATTCATGAAAAAAGCATATTAGAAGATCTCATAGAAGGAGAGTTCTGACTCACAGCCACCTTCAAAATACTGAAAAAAGACCCACTTGTATCTCTTGAAGTCTTTTTGTGCCATTGTGTCTCTTTTCTGACATGGGATATAATGCAACCTATTTGTACCATAAGCCAAACTTCTTCCAAGTCTGCTTTAAAAAAAAACCCAACACTAAGCATCACTGAGAAATGTGCAGAGGGGTTCTTTCAATGTTGCTGGTTTAGAAAATAAGTTTAGGGACCAAAACAAAAAGAACTCTCTAATTTAAATACCTTCACTTGTTAATAGTGTTTGTATGTAAAAAAAAAAGTGCATGTGCAATGACAGTTCCCTGTATTTATTATATCTTACTTGGGATGCCACCACCCTCCCACTACAGCAGTTTGACAACCTGTGCCCTCTATGGCAAGTCTTAAACCAGAAGCAAGATTTTCAGATCTGAGGGTCAAAAAAGAGGCTGCATGTACAAAACACCACCCATTTTCTTATCTTGGACCAAGTATCTCTATACAAATCACATTTCCCATTTGCCATGACAATAGCACTTCAGTCAACTATTACCATTTCTGGGAATAGGTAAGGCAGTTGAGCAAACCTGTTCTTGGGGAAAAGAAATATGCTTAGAGGTGCTTGGGTTTCTCCCATCAGGTTGGGAAAAAGCAGCACACTGTATAGCCAGCACTGGCACAGAAAATCAGAATAAGCTCATTCTGTGTACAGAGGTGTACAGCCTCTGGTCCTCCTCCTCTCTCCTGGAAAGTCAGAACTGTGTTACTGCTTACCACCAAACAAATAGTAAGAAAAGCAGGAATCCCACAGAAAATACCACCTCAGGAATTCTGCTTCAGGAGTAGGATTAAAAACAAATAAAGAAACCCCCAAACTTACAAAACTTTATAAAGCCTGAGATTCTCAAGACACCTGTCCTGAAATATTTTCTTAAGACAGATTCTTCTTGCGGATTTTCATCATCCCTCTTTTTCTCCTTTGTGCATTTCCTCCTGCCACACTAATATTACCATGACAGCTCAGTAAATTTCACAAAATACAAGAGGGATCATGTTGTTGAAAGCCCATAACTCTGAGTACATATATGCCCACGGGCTGCTGAGATAACTGCTGTAACAGGCAGAATTTTGTTCCCGAAGCATGCACAGTTTTAGCTTTCCTCCTCAAACAGAAATGCCGCTGGGTGGATACTATCCTAATCATAGTTTGTGAGGTTCCTTTGCACACTGGTTGGATGGAAGTGTCAGGATTAAGTTAGAAGAAGGCTGGCAACTTTATACTATAGACAGGTCACTGCTGTCTCAGTTCCACCAGATTTTCATCCCTAAGTTATGTTAAACAATTACTCCTCTAAGGCCACATACATAACTCCAACACCAACTGCAACCTCTAAGAGATAACACAACACAAAAAAATTACAAATTAAGAGAACTCTTTGCTAAACTTGTGAAGCAAACAAATACATTCTAGCATGGCTCTCACCATCTGCAGAGAGCATATAGACAACACAGTCCAAAAACACATCCTCTCTACAAATAATGAGAAAAGTGCTACCACGTTTAACTAAAGACTTCCGAGATAGAGCATAAGTCAGCAATCTAAATTTATTTTTTCATGCTGCTATTTTGTTTGGTTCAGTGATTCACACATTTATATACCTAGGAGGGGTTTGAAGTGCACAGAACGTACATTCCCATATACTGCAGAAATATTCCGCTTGCTGAAATGAAACTGCAAGTTTCAGTCACAAGTGGGTAGCACATTAAAACCTGAGACAACATTGATTTAATGCTGGTGCACTTCCATGCTCCCAAAACAGCTAAATTCTACAGCAGACTCTCTCTTTTGTTAGGAGAAAAAAATTTACTTCCCCAGTATTAATCTCATCTAATCTCAGAGGTTTATTATGTTTAGGATGGCACAACATTTGCCTGTATCTTGAAAACAGACTCTTTTAAACTCCTTTTGAAAAATAGCTACTATATAAACATGACTCTATAAATCCACTGATTTTGAATGGCATATTCAATTCTACTCTCCCCCTCTCAAAATGGATGGAATAGAACTAGAAAATGTTCACGCTATTCAAAGGTTCAAATGCCAGGTCAAAAGAAGGGATTGGAAAAAGAGATGACAGAGATAGCAATATGACAGAGTTCTATAAAGTCAGGACTGGCAAAGATGAAGTGCCTAGGCATCAGCTGTTCCCTGTCTCGTCCAATATAAGGACTACGAGGCATCACAGAAAACTTAGAAGTAGCAGGATAAAAGCAGGGTGAAACAAGATGATGTGGTCCTTCATGTAACATGCTGTGGAAATCCCTGTCAGTAGCTGAGATTAGTTCAGAAGGACCAAACAAATTCATGAAAAGAAGTATGTTAAGGGCTGCTAAATATCATCACTTCTAGACACAGTCCTTGAGACACAAATAACTGGAGGCTGAAGAGTTACTCAAGGTAAACCAATCCATATACTTGTCCTGTCCTTCTCCCTTTCTCTAGGCTTTTCCTTGAGGCATCTAGTTGGCCTTTTGGAATGATCTCAAGACAGATACTCAGATGTTTCTATGAAAGCAGATGGAGGCATTTTACTTTCTATACCTATTTATATAAGCAGTATATTTAAGTGTGGTATTTTATTTCTACCATTTGTGAATAGTTAATCCTCACTACAGAAGAAGAGTTAGTACAAAAGAGCTCTTTCAGAGGAACTGCCATCAGAGAAATGTATTGTTGAGAAGTAATTAAGATGTTGAATACTGCATCCCTTGTTAGAATCCAGCTATTGACTCTGAAGGAGATCTGTATGTCATTCCCAAAAAGACAACAGTTTGGATAGTTAGTCAAGGTAGCTATTAGAAATGAATGGTATTTGTTATGCAAACATGAATCTCTTGCATAAACTCATGTCAGTTTTCAAGTAGTTTTTATAAGATAGGTGTCAGCTGCCTTTCTTAACACGAGTCTCTTCTGACTGATTGTTTCTGCAATGCAGGGCTGTTGCCTCGACATTATACAGATGAACAAAAGGATTACAGGATGTCAAAACATCACAAGAATTCTCTGCATCAGGAGCAGAAGCCTAGTATTTAGCCTCCAGCAGGGCTGGCCTCTGATCTTGGGAACATCCAAGAGATACTCTACTGACTATACAATAATAAGCAAAATTCTCAATTCAGAGGTGTAAAGTTACACCTGACACATGACATTTGGATATCAGATATTCCTGCTTAGGGGGGAAATAAAAATCCACACAAGTGCCTCTCAGACATCTTGCAGGAGGCATGACTCATTACCTGTGACTGTGAGCGGATTAGAGCAGACACGCAAGGGCTGGTGACAGTCCCCAGGTGATGATGACACTTCAGCTGAGCTGTGCTGGCACACGAGGCAAACTGGCAGCCTTCCAGCTGTGGCAATACCTGTGCTGCGGCTCCAGGAGAAGGTGCAGTACTTTGTCCAAGGCTTTGTGGCTAAGCCACCTCTGCCACGTGTAAACACACACAGGAGGGACACTGAACCAAAAGGACAGATTCTTACTCTAAGGAGCACAGTGGCATGCAGAAGCCTCCAGAGAGGAGTGACATCTTACTGGAGAAGCAGGCATTCTTCCCCATGGGTTTTAGGATGCACCCTCGGATAAAAAACCGAACAAGCAACTCAAAGCTATCACTGCAAAAGCAATGACTTCAGCACACCCATCATTTACAAAATATCCAAGAACTTAGAAATAAACTAACAATTAGCTTGTCCAGTTCTTGCCATTAGGGCAGGGAGCCTTTCCCTGAAATTATCTCTGAGAAGTCCTAGGAAGGGATCTGACATTTTTCTTCAAAAGCTTGTACACAGAAGGGAAAGTGAAACCCCTAGAGAGCCAGGTTCCATTTTAATTTTTGGATGTCCACAGAGAAAGAAATAATACTGCTGATTCTGCTTCCATTGTGGATAACATGTAAAATGTTTTTTTGTTCTCTGGGGAAGAGGAAAGGAGTGGTTTTGCACAAAAACATCAGAAGCCCAACACAGGTACAGGGCAAAATGATGGTTTGGGTATTAAAGAAATTAACTGAGTTTTTCATGAAGAAAAATAACCAATGGCAAAAATTCAGTTGCCCACAAAAGGCACAGCTTCTTTGCAGGCAAAAAAAGCTTGGGACAAGCAAAAAGGTTGGGACAATGTTATGGTGGATATAGGCAATGGCAAGAGAGAAAATCTTGTTATTTAAAAATAACACTTGTGCATCTTTTTACTTCATAAGGCAAAGACATCTTAATCCAGTGCAAGAAGCCAGGTCACATCAAGGTGAATTTCCAGTAGGATGCTACGGCTTACAGAACAAGTCATGAATATTTGATGTGCTCTTTAAATATCTTAGTATCATCTGTTCAAAAGAATTATCCTTGCACAGACCAATGAATCTTGCACAGATTCACTACTCTCCCCTGTTTCCATAACTCTAAGTTTAAAAAGCATAACATTAACTTTGATCTAAGCATGTTTTCCCATTTAATCTCCACAATGGAAGAGGAAACCTAACATTTTACAGGTATTATTAATCCTGTTTTGACGCAAAGGGATGGATTAGCAAATCACAATCTCTTCAAGATCCTTTATTTCTTCTTACTTTATGATGGAACCTGGTTTTGCTAGCATCAGTTTTCTTCCCCATGTATTTATGTTTATATTCACTGAAGCAGCAGTTAAGTAAAAAATCCCTTAATAACAGGCTCCCTCTCTGTACTCTTTGTAGGAAGTAACATTATGAGCCGTTTTTAAGCAGAATCCTTGTGCCATCCTGTCTGCAAGACACTGATCCTGTAATGAAGCTGGAAGGCCAGATGGAAAGAACAAACTGGTGGAGTGGCACATGCAAGCCCAGCTTCAAGGCTGCTGTGTCACATAAATATTGATGCAATTTTGGGTACTTCTGTGGACTTGTCACCACAGGATCTGGGTATTTTTCAACACAGCCACGTCCACTCAAGTGGAAAATCCGCTATTACTGACCATCACAAGTGAGGGACTGTGACCCAACTATTCTAAAGGAGTGTTCACAAGGCCAGTCAGCAATGCTGGCATCAATGCTGGCAGTATGACTGAATTGCTGTGTAGAGCAACCACCTCATGACCCTCACCTCACCAAGGTGTACCCAAGCAGCCATACCCCATGACCCCAAAAGTCATGGAGGGTCTAATTGCCAGCAGGTAATTAGTACTTGGTTCGTTCATCAGAAGATAGACTGTGAAGTTACAGAGCTTATGACTTACTTTTAATGGTGGCCATAAGAACACAGAAATCACACCTACTCTGTAAAAGTAAACCTTTGCATATAGAAGATTAAAAATAAAACTTATATTGCCTGAGTGAATACCAAAACACTTCAGGAAAATCCAGGTGTTTCAAAGCAGAATGAAATAATTAAATGAAAGAAAAGAGAAAAGGAAACATGACTGACACACGGGCCTATAGAATACAGTAAATTTTGTAGAGTCTAAGAATCTCGCTGAAGAGGATAATGCAACTTTGTAAGAGAGATTCTAATTAAGAATAAAAAATTTCTGCACAATCTGTAGCTTACTTACACAATCTGCATTTACAGTACATTTAGAGTTCTCTCTCTTGATGTTCCAAGGAACCAGCCTTTCAGTCTTGCCTCTGCATCATGAGGCAAACAGGCTTTTTCCCCTCACTCCTAAGCCCATTCCAGGCTTTTAAATCACAGGTAACATAATCTGCTATCAGCGGCTACTGTAAAATCTAATGGATTATTATGCTGCCCACTGAACTGCTCTGTTAAAGTGGCTAATTGAAGACACTGAAGAAAGACTGGTGACACCCCTGGAGATCCACCAGTGCAGTTTGATATGCAGTATCAGCTGAACAAGAAACAGGTGTCTCAGTTTTTTCCAATCAACACACATTTTCAAGCACAAAACACATTACAGACTTATTACAAGGTTGAAAAGTATTGTCTTCTATTTCCAGAATGGATATACCATACATATGCTAATGAAAAACTCTGTATTTATGTGAATTTTTTGTTAAATATTAATGAAAGTAAGAAAATCTAGCACACTATAAATGCATCTTTACATTTTTTACAAATGAAATATAGATTCCAAGAGAAAAACTCAGATCTTTAACCGAAATATCTTTCTATTTACAGACGTAATGCAGGCTTTCACCTTCCTTCAGTACCAAGGTCAAGCTCTGAAAATAGAGAATGGAAATAATTGTGGCAGTGGTGAGGAAGAGAAAGCCTAGTCCATTTTTATGGAGTTTACTTACAGACATAAATCCCTGACCACATGATGACATTCCTTTGATCACTTCTGTGCATTTACTCTAATAAGAAGTATAAAATACACAGACAATTTTAGAGGGCAGGATCAGACCAAATGTCCCTAATAATTTGTATGCTGTTTTGACAGTCTGGAGGTCTCTGGTGGTGGTTAAATACGCCCTATTCTGACCCGGAATTCCAACCCACTGTTTCAAGACATGAACTCCCAATGGCAGCCTGATAGTAAGGAAGCCAGAGTACTGCTTTTATTCTGGGGAAAGGAGGAAATGGCTTACAAAGTAGGTTCTTCCACTTCCTTGATGTGCAAAGTGATAAAAATTTAAGACACACTTTATTGCTTTACCTCCAGTGGCACAAGGATTGAACTAGATGTCCTTACTGGTTCTTTCTAGTTTGCTTACAGCAACTTCACAAAAGTAGGCAAAATGACAGGTTCCCTAGGCAATCCAAAATGAGACTTGCATATAAACAAGTTTGAAGCTTCTGACTCATGAATGATTAAGATGAAGAACATTGTAGAAGCAGTGGGGAAAAGCAACTGAGCCATTTTCTTACAAGGAAGTAATTATATGAAAAATGTTTGAGGCCTTACAGCCAATACAGCCCAACTGCTTCCTTACAAAAATAGCTTGTGATAGCAGAGAGGTACTGAAAATGTGATCAGTATACCAAGGGTAATGGTCCTCTCTTGTCTCTTTTGTATGACCCTTCTCAAATTAGTCAAAACTACTGTGGGGAACTTCCTCAGTCAAAAAATGAGTGTTACTTATTACCACAGCAGAGGTGAAACAAGGTACCAGGGGGTGGCGTTCATCAAAGGGTACCACTTGCTGCCAGCCTGGATTCTGACACACAACTCACAGTCGCAAGACAAGTGGAAGTTACTATTGATTTGTTCTGGCTGCTTTGGAAGTGCAAGCGCTTTCTGTTTCTCTCATATTTCACATCATTAATTATCCTGAAAGAGAGCATGGTGTACAGACAAGGCTTGTTATGGAGAAAACTGTGTGACTGAACATGAGGTCACAGTGCAGAACATGACTGCAGTACCACAGGATTAACACAGGCAGATTATTTTGCCTTTATTAATGCCTCTGAAGGTATAGTCAGTAACATGCATTTCTGACACACATAGGTTCTCTTTAGTTGTAAAAAGAAAGTAACCTTTCAGGCACTTTATCATTCTTTTTACTGCATACATCCTTTGTGAATAACCTGGCTCACAAATTTTTTGATTTACACTCTTGGGCAATAAAAAGACAAGAGTACTGAACTTCTCACTATGCTAACCAGCACTGGCCAACAAGCTCACTTACGCAGGCACACACAGATCCACTAACTAATGTTCTAGTACTGCAACAGGTTCACAACATTGCAATAAAAAGAGCCCTGGCAGAACATGGAGCAGCCAGGACAGGTACTAGAAAATTCTACTTCCAGTATGAGGTATGATGGGTGGTGTGCTTTAGCTGTCAGATTTGGTTAGCAGAAGCTCTCCAAAGAAAAATTCAGACTTCTGGGGAAAACAAGGTCAGTGATTCAAGACTCAGTACATTTCTTCTTATTCAGTCCCAGCCACAGCCTTGAAATGAAGTGATAAAGAAAGGTTCCTTTCAGCCTCAGTACCCACATTTCAGAAGGATGGATCTATCTAATGCAGTATCAAATACCCAGGAGAATAAATAAAACACAATGAGATTCTTGACTTCAACTATCGTTAGACTACTTTCCTCCTTTTTTTTTCCCCCTCTAAACTGGAAGGTTCTGAAACTGTGTTTACACATGCTAGTTTAAGGATGCCAGGTGTTCCCCAGAGTCTCACATTCGTTTATTCTCAGAATACTCAAGCTCCTCTCAGCACAGCTTCCCCTTTTACCTTCTGTCTCTGCTGAATGTTGCTCACTGTGTCTGGCTGAAACTCCAGCTTGTCTGTTCGGCAGAGTTTCCAGTATAAAATAATAACAATCAGGAGCACCACGGTCACTGGGACTGCCACCCCAACGATAATCCAGAGGTTGCTATTCTGTGTCTCTGAAGCGGACTCCTTCAGCTTCTCCACAGCTGTAAAATAAAAAGAAAGACAGCAAGATTATGTGGTTATGTATTAAACTGAGGACAGTTCAAGGTTATGTACTTTTATGTTCTTGTAAACGCTAGTTAAGGAATTTATCAGAAACCAGCTGCACATCACAGGAAATGCCATACCACTGTAAGTTAAGGTATGTCATGCTCAGGAAGCATGGGGCAGGAGATCAATTGTCCTGGCCCACCTTCTGAAGATCTGTGCTTAAAATACTAATTCTGCCACACCATCCTGTAACCCAAAACTAAGCTGACGTAGTGAAATGGGTCTAAAAATTTACCACTAGCAAAGGTAAAACAGATTTGCCAACATTGCTGCCTGTTTCCTGCTTTAGGCAGTGTTACCAGCTGCCTCTGCTCATTAACATTTTATTATCAAAACCAATTTGAACCTCCTCCACAAGGTGTATAGTTCTGCATTGGTGATTACTTTTTTCTTCTCTCCATTTCATTGTCAGTGAGTGAGATCCTTTAGCCTCAAGCAGAAAACAAAACTGCTGGAAAGTGTAATCAAACAAGTCATTCTTGTAAAAGATAAACTGTAATAAATGATAAAACTTTTATTTGCTAATTTTGTATAGTGGTTAATTATGGGACTAAAAAACCATTAGCAATAATACATTTCTAGTCAAATTGATGCACTTTCTAAAAATTATGTTTTCAAGTTAAAAAGACCATTAATATCCTTTTTATATATTATTTTATTAGTAGCCATTCTAATGATGGGGCTAGATTTTAAGGGAACATAAAATTCTTATATATTATACATCTACCAGCTCATTTATGGCATTACGTTTTCTGTTATAAAAATAACCTTTTTTAGGTCTGGTGTCTTCCAGCAGAAGCATTTAAAGATTTTTATGACTGTGACTCTTAGAAGACCTTTCTAATTACAGGTCAAAGATAAATTTCAACATGCACAATAAGCTATGAACACCTTACGACGTTTGTTCAACATTAATCATTTTTGTAAAGAGAATTTATACTTGCAACTTTTTTCACTTCTGTATAACTAGCATCACAGTCTATTAATGGATATTAAGCAGATGTGTATGAGCTACTGACCTATCTGTACACAACTGTTTTAATGAGGGACAAAATTTAGAAATACATACAGATGGTACAATTATTACTGTTTTCTTTCTTTTCTTTCTGCAGTCAATTTTAAATATCAGATACATGCTTGTTCTGTTGGCAAAATACCCTGTGGTACCAAGTAACTCATGCCTCCATATTGCACAGAAATGAGAAAGGTAATTAAGCATTCATACCAATGAGATATTTTGTATATCACACTTGTCAGTTCCTAAGATACCTTTAAGTTTCTTTCCTAATTGTACCATGGAATTTTGAGTAGATATTGTGTCTTGCTACTAACTGAAAATTATTTATATACCAAGTCTCCTGAATAAAGTAATTATATGATTTTACACGACCTATCCTATTTATTTTTATGTGTATCTAGTAAAAAAATCACATTACATTATTAAAATATCATATTATATATTGCTGATGGACAAGCAAATAAAACCAAGGTCAATCATATTCAGTGGAAGAAATAAATGCCCCAACTACCCTTACTGTACATCTTTCATGGAAAAAGTAATTCAGACAAAAAAATCAGTGACTTGTGTAAAACTACACTGCCATTACTCAGCTAAAGGAAACAACCATTTCATACCAACGCCCTCCATCTCACAACTGTGGAGTTTGTGCAAGCTCCTGGACAAGATAAACTGTAAAGAAATACTGGCCTAGCAGGATGAGATGAAAATGGCAGGAAGGTCTTTAGTCAGCATGGTACTTTTCCAGCACAAGCATGGAGTGAATGCAGTGAGGCTGGACTTAAGGACCTGCTGCAACCCTAAGCTCAGCAGGGTCTTCAACAGGCAAAAAAACACTGCCAGGCTGCTAAAACTGTTTTCCTCAGTGTCAAAGCTGCAGCACACCAAGAAAACACCACTGCAACAGTGGGCACGGTGCAGTGCCATAAGCGCCCAAGCTGAAGACAGCCTTCCTGTCAGCCTCTGCCAGCATGGGTGCGGGTTTGACAGGGCTTACGCTGAGCAACGCTGCCTTCAATGCGGTATCCGAGGATGATGGCAGCCCGCTGGATATCGACTCTGTTCATCAGGTCTGAGCACTTCAGAGCACTCAGTCTCTCCCCATCTTGATCCTCCACGAAATAGATCAGCTCCACGGGATTATCAACTCCAACTAAGCGTGACACATTCACAATCTGAAAAGAAATTGCAAAGCTTTTACATTTTAAGTTGTATTTATTGGGAGCTCCCATACATTTGGTCTTACAGTTCATACTCTCTCCCCTGTCGTAACTGAAAGGAAAATTTCAAGGGAAGTGATCCCTTATAAAATACATTTTTATGGCAAACCTTTCCTTTCCTCTGCTCCCACTACTTGTATCATAACAATGTGTACATCTGGTAAGCAAGAGAACTGCTTTCACTCTAAAGTTGCCAACACTGTGCCACCCTGGAAGCCTCTACTGCCTTTAGCAATTGTTGCTTAGAAAAAGTGTGACTACACTTTTCCCTTCTCTAAATACCTACTCTAACTTAGATTTGTTATTCATAACTCACATCTCTTTGCTCCAGTTTTCCTAAATGTTAAGCAGCTATACAGGCGAATATTCTGTTAGCATCAAATAAAACTATTGGCTCTGTTTCAACTTAAACACTTGCACAGTCACCTTCATCCTCCAAACAGCTCCCCTTGGCATCCACCTTTCTTCAGGAAGGAATTTATCTGACGCTGTGGGAAGCAATTCTTCCTACCTACATCTAAAGACATTAATAATCAAAAGAATGCATGCTATGAGGAAGCCCTGTAGATACTCTAACCACCAAACATCTACATTGCATATTAGAACCACATAACTTTGAATTCCTGTAAAATTACATCTTTTTATATAACAACTCTCCCTGTTTAACCATTTACCATGTAATGGTGAGCTCAAACAAGAACTGGGACAAAAAATAGTAGGGGGTATTCTGTCATGACTTTTTTTAAGAGTTTGAAGGGCTCTGGAAGGAATTGACATAAATAGAGCAATGTATTTTGCTTCCTTCAGAATTATCCTTCTGCTATAAAGTACATATTTAATAAATTATAATCTCAGAAACTGCCCACAGGCCTTAAGTAAAGCAAACACACAAATGTTTGCATGTCTGAGGCTTACAAAAGCAAATCTTTGTATTGTTTTCTTTCCTAGTTTCCAACTAAATAAATCATGTTGAAGGAAAGAAGTACAATTTCTAGCTCAACAGGAATGATGTTCTGGTCTTGTGGAACAGCAGCTAAACATGTCCTAAAAAAGCAATTCCTAGAAATGGTAACAGCAAGATGTATACATATATTAAAAAAAACCAACAAGAAAGCACAATTGCCATAAAAGCCTTCTAGGACAAATCAACTGAAAGCAAAGAATAATGTTCAGTGTCAGCCATATTTGATGCAAGAAACATAATACCTACAAATAGAGCAGAAAAATGTGCAGATCTCTGAAACACAGCAAAACTTCTACCAGGATCCATTAAATGATGCTGCTGCTCACCTGAACACCATTCCCTTTTCCACCAGCTAAGGGAAAACAATCCCTGACTGAAGGTAACAAAACAGCATCAATAAATCAGGTTTCAACACACATATGTGGCAGCTGTAAAGCTAAATCTGGCTTCATGGACCTCAAATATGCAATTAGTTAACAAATGCCCACAGTTTTATATTAAGTCTGCTTCAGGTGGGTTGCACAGTGCACAGAGCAGTAGAGTGTACAGACTGATATCTGCTTCCAGATGAAACCTTCCCAAACAGCATTTACCTCACATGGAGGGTAGGCAGTTGAAAGGCCATGTGGGACTGAAAATCAATGGATTCTTAGTTTTAATTTTATGAAGTCCCTCTATAGCAAAGCCACAGAATCAGAGAAAAGTACAACATTTTTAAACTGAACTGTCATATATTTTATGGCCTGTGAAGAATCCAAGAAGGACTATAATTATGTGCATTACACACACGAGGTAATGGTCTCAAGCTGACTGAATGGGTTAACAAAGGAACTTCTCCACAGCTGCTTTTAGAAAATGCAGAGGGTAAGAAGGACAAGATTCCAGTGCAAGTTGTCACAACTCAAACTGTACCAATTTTAACACAGAATTAAAAAGAGCATATGGCTCCCTATGCTGAGGAATAGGGATGAGTGAGAACAGTGAGAGTGGAGATAGGAAGAAGTAACTGGAGGTATTTCAGCACAGTACAGAGAACATGGGAACAAGCACAAAAAGTTCAGTGGTGGTGCAGGTCAGTGGTGATGAACTAAGCTCACTATTTTAAGCCAAGTTTTATTGGAAATAATTCATTACAGTATTTTATGACTGCTCACACTGTACAGAGAGAGAAGCTTCACAGAGAGAAGCTGCAGACAAAATTCCAAAACCATGGGGACATGGTTATGGATTTCTATTCTGGGAAAGCTGATGACTAGCAGGGTAGTCTGAAATATACAGGACAATTAGACTTGTACATAAACACAGTAGCTGTGACAATATCAGTGCCTCAGTTTTCATCTCTGTCACACTGATTCCCTAAATTTTACTTGTTGATTTTTGTAACTAGCCTCTGAGTTTGCTGAAACACAGGAAATAGCATACTGGATCTGAACTGTTTTAAATCTGGTCATGGAATTGAGGTACACAGTCAGTCTGCCTGATTTTTATAGAGTTTCTGTATTCTAAGTTTTGTGATAAGTGGTTCCAAATTATACTCTTTGTGCAGCTTCAGACTGGCTTAGTCTCTGTCCTTGAGAATGCTAAGAATGCAAGCAGAGACAAATACTATTCACCAGGCATCCAGCAAAGCAGTCCACATGTAAGGAAGCATTTAAGCATTTTACATTTATACTTTGGCAGTGAGGGATGACATAGGGAAGAAGGAGATAGAAGAATTTTAAGTGCAAGAGCCAGAAAGTGGGGGGGAAGAAGAAAAGACTAATTCAACTTCTGTGTACATAAATGATACCATCTTTGTTGATACTAGATGTGCATTTAACCTCCACAGAGGAAAGGCTTAACTGTGTTCAGGTGTCAGTAAATTTAATTTAAAAAGTGTTTTCAAGTGAATATCATAGGTCAATGAACAGAGTTGCCTTGGTAACAAAACGTAGCTCGAAATTTCAAGCACAGAAATACAAGTGGTGGGGAAGCTTCCAAGGCATTCTCAGAGTCCCAGCCAGCCAGTGGGATGTCCTGGTCAGCAATCCTCACAAGAGCAAGGAATCCCTGGGTGAAATGTTTAACTGTTTCAGAGTCTTGAAGGCATGAGTGCTACTTATGAGCAAGCAGATATGCACACACAATCTCCAGTGCTCATGCATGAGAATTATTTTCCTTCCTTTCCTTCCTTCATATTGAGGAAAAAATACTCGAAAGAGATCCTCTTTCTGTCTTATTAAAAGTAGGATTTTAGTGTCTGGGCAATTAATTCAAGCTGTACCGTGGTCAGCACACAGAGGTATGAATAGGCTGTGAGCAGCAACCTGACAAGAGGGGCCAGCTGCTGCCTGGGATGGCTACTGGAGGGGCCAAAAGCCTCAGAAGAAAAGGTGAAGCAGCAGCAGCGCCCAAAGGCTTTATTTATAAACCTAAAAGCTCACAGCAAGACAGGCTTTCCTCAGACAGGAGAGACACATAAGCTGTCAGCAGAAACACAAGAGAAGGAATTTTTGCCTTAATGAAAAGCTCAATTCTGTCATTACCTTCTCTCATAAGCTGCTGCTCCTCACACACATTGCGACTAAAATGCTGCCTAACATGTTCTTTAAATCAGAACATTCCTCTTTGTTTAATTTACTAGGATCATCTTTTCACTTTTTATCAGGTTCAAAGGACCAAGCATATTGAAATATAGGAAAATTAATTTTCTTTTATTATCTGCTGGTGCATTTTAAACTACAATTAAGTCATTTAATTCCTAAAAAATGTAATGAGAATTATTACAGTAAACTATTGACAAAATATAGCACAGGTCTCTGCAAACCACAGTAAGCATGTGCCTTCAAATTTGCAGCAACAGAAAATGCATATTGAAAATATGTATGACTCTGTGAAACATCAATACAATGTTACACAAAAATCAGTGGAACTATCAGAAGTATGACAACCAGGTGTGAGGCTTCAGGAGGGGTTTTTGTACATAATGGTTACAGGATTTTCTCTTTATCATGGAGTGCCACCTGTTAACAGCACAGCCAAACAAGAGGGGAAATTCTGCTTTCTGGATACCCTCCAAAGCTCTTCTTCTGAGTGTCTAGGTTTAAAGCATAATTTTTAACATTCTTAGGTACTAACAAATGCCTTTTGAAATGAAATCTAAACCTCACAAGGTATCACTTCTATTTCCTGAGCATGTGAAAGGAAACTAATATGCCTGCAGTAACATTCACAAATAATTGCTTCACCTCTTGACCTGCAGTCCTGATTTTCCACAGAGCTTAGAAATGTCACATTTCAATACACTATAAATACATTTCACCTCAGGAAAATCTCTGTTCTTCAGGGTCACAACACCAGTGAAATGTGAGCCTAGTCTTTAATGCATATATATACATGCTCTGTTAATAAAACTATGCAACACTTTCAGTGCTGGCAGATTTGTTCTTATTTTCACATCATTGTGCTCTACTATCATAGCAGTCACTGATTTGTGTGCAAGACATATATATGGGAAAATCTGAATATAAAGCACAAGAAACATTATTAGCTCTCCCAGAAGACAAAAACATTTCAAACGGAGCTTATAAACTTGGCTATGAGGAACAGAATTAACAGCAGTAAAAGGTTTATAGCAGATGTGTACGGACAAGATCCTCAGCTAACAGGGGAACACCCTTGAAGGACACTGAACATCCTGCCAAGAAAGCTACCAAGGTGCTGTGGTACCTGCTGTTCTCATCCAGGAAAGCAGGACACTCAGCACACACACCTTGCTGCAAGGTACCTCTTCAGCCTCCCTTCTTCCACACCTCCTTTATTACAGTTCTAACCCTACTTGCAAGTGTGAGCTGCAAGCACTGTGATGGTAAGATGTGCTGACTGTAATAAATAGAATCCTACTCTGCCCAAAAACAACAGTTGGCAGGGTCTTTGCACTAATTAAGTGGCATAAATGAGCAGCACTGCTGTCTGGAACATGAGCTCCAGACCTCATCTTATGTCCCAGTACGCAATACAAAGTCAAAAGAAAAATGCTGTCTTTTCACTTTCCAAAATACCACTCCTTATCTAAAAGGGATTTGCCCATAATTTCGTCCATGAAAAAATAAATTACCTGAGCTTTATTGGGCAAAGTCATAAAACCATAATCTAAACATACACATTTTATAGGCTGTGGTATCTTTGCTAGCAACATAAGGAATATTTGTTTAATTTATATGCAAAGAGAGGACAAAAGCATAATGAACAAAGTGCAATAAGAGGTGCTGGGAATAGGAGATCTGAAGCAGACACCTATTTGCAGCAATTCAAAGCTGTACAGAAGAAAAAGAAAATAAAAACTCTATTACTGAAACAGATGTTTCTGAGACAGGAAAGCAGAAGCAAGACTATCCAAACATCTGGAAATCTAAGTGGTAGCAAAAACTGTAGGATTAAATTAAATAAAGACAATAGGTCTGAAATGCAAAAAGGGCATCTGGGAGGTAAACCAACTGTCAATGAATTAGCTGGAAAAGGTAATTTTTAAGAAGATGAGCCATTAAAAAAGCACTTTGACTTTCAGTTTGTTGAACTGACGAGAAAGAACACATCAGAATTTAAAACTTTAATTTAAATATCCAAGTCTTCTTGGACTTTATGTGAATAAATCCACCTGTGATCCTAAAACACTAAAGCAGCACTGGAATCCAGATAACAGAAGTTGTTATGTGTGCAAAATTTGACATTATTAGTAATTTTTACCTGGAATCCAACCCTGTGACCAGAAGTACTGTGACAAATAAGAAGGGGTAGAATGTACTACTCTACTGCTGCATCAAGTCATACACGATTCTACTTTGCATTTCCACACCACTGCCAAAACCTCACAGAGACCTGTGAAGTAGCTGTCCCAGGAGATTAAATTTTTCAGATGATCATCCTGTCTCCTTTTGCTAGGCACCGCATGTAAGTCAAACAAGTAGAAGACTTTTAAAATAACATGTTGGCAAAATAATTTTAATGTTGTTTCTAAGAAGCTATCAGAAATTTTTAGAAGGCACTTAATCAGTTATTTGCATTCGTTATGTTTAGCTTAAAATATATATGTGGTGCTTAAAAGAACCATACTTTAAGTGCAAAACACAAGCATCACCAACTAGCTAAAGGTGACACATGCTTTTGAGTTATATCCCTCAACTCAAAACCTGAACACTTTATTAACACTAATGTTAACTTATTCAGTCATTTATTATCCTTTATTTTTCAACCTCTGATTCTGAGCTCTTAATACCTGCACAATGTTGCTGCCTGCAAAACTGGCCCGTCTCCAAATCCGCCCTCTGACCAAAGCCTCGTTTAACAGGTGAGCGAGTTTCCGCTCCATCTCAGCCCGAAACACTTCCTCCTGGATTCTCTGGTCGACGACACCCAGGAGAACTGCATTGCACAGAAAGCAACCCAAGAAAACAAATTCATTAGTAAAAACTTTTCAGTTTCTTCTTCACAACTTCAGTTACAAGTTTTGAGTCACCCTGTGACAGTTCGGGGACAATTCAGGAGCACCTGTATTTAAACGGGAATTCTGACCTGTTCGATTGGAGGCTATATGTCATAAAAGGGAGACATTTGGTGGGAAAAAAGTCAAAATAAGTAATTTGGGGGGAAAAACAATTCAGGCAAAGGATTGTTTTGGAACCTTAACCAGGCTAGACAGAACCAGGATAATAAGGAAACTATTTCAATTCTAAAAATGCGTAAAATCATGAGCATTCAATGAATTTTTACAAACTACAAAATTTACTTAGTGTAAATAGTCTGCTTCAACTAATTGCAGTCAAAAGTGTTGTGTTAAGAAGTGATACAGAGTTGGAGATGGGGAGTGCAAAGGTTCAGAGTCATAGATAAAAAGCAGAACAGCAGCACCTGAATGAAGCTATGTATTCAAGTGAACTTCCCCTGATAAGATTAACAAGTACGCCAATCACAGCACAAAAAATTGGTTTGCAGCCCTGCTCACTTCTCAACCAAGTACCCTGGCTCACTGAGGCAGCTAATGCTGAGAAGAATCCCTGAAGGAAAACGAAAAAAGGGTGGACTTTTACTAGAAAGAAGGCATCCACCAGTTAGAGAAATGTGGAGTGAATGGAGCAATAGTCATTCAAATGTTTCAACTGAACTATCCTCCACGACAGCAAACCAACTCACTGCTGACTGCATCCAATAAATTCAGTTTTAATTCTCCTCCACTAAAAATCTTTTTTTAAAAGCCGCTTTTTCTGTGTTTTCACATTTTTTAAAGTGTGGTGCCTTATAAAAAGCCACCAATTATACAAAAATTAATTAAATATAATTTAAATTTTCTTAATTTTTAAACCAAAGATAGCTTCAATTTGAAGTTTTTCACTGCAGACGTCAGAAAAAGGAAACATTTTCCTGATTTCTCACTGAGATCAACAGTATTTGTCATCTATATTCAATCACAGACTAAGTATCTCAGAATTAAATAGCAAAACAGACAGCGACCTAAGGCAATATATACACCAAGCAGAAAACTGTTCTTGCCTGTGTATTGGATTTCAGTATCAATAAATTATGTTTAATAGCATGAACTGCATTCTACAACAGAAGGAGAACACTGCATATCCCAGCTTTTTATGACTACTGGGATACATGCACATATATCTGGGTAATTTGATATTAAAAAACCTTTACATGCATAGATTCTATCATTTTCCCATGTCATGATTCATTACCCTTACAAAACACTGAAAGCACTGACCCAGCCAAAGTCTACTAGCTCTTCCCAGAATAGTGCAAGAACTGAGACTACAAAAAATTCCTCCACAGCAAAAAAAAACCCAAACCCCAAAACCAATAAAAAACACCAAAACAAAACCAAACCCCAAAAAAAACCAACAAAAAACCCCCAAGTTGCTGCAATTGGCTTTCAAAATCTTACAGGCAAGAAGTTTATCAAAACCCAAGGGAATGTGATTTCAGAGCTGGAAGAACTTTTTTTTAACTGCAGGACCTAAAGGAATTTTCAGCAGCAATGGACAAAACCCTAAGGCTGAGCAAGAGAGGGAGCAGGTATAGCCAAAAAAGCCAACATAAATCTCTAGGGAAGGATGCCACTGGTTATGAGACACACATAGGAGCTTCTCCCACATTAATGAGCATTATCTGAAATTCTAAATCTTTCTTCTCTGAAAGAAACCATATGGCCTTCAGAAATTAAGGTGCAATTTGGTTTCCTGCTTAAAGAGTAAAGTGGTGACTGGTGGGAGGAGACAGGGAAACCTGGAAAAAAGAGTAAGTCTATACAACAGGTGAACTGCAGGTGATAAAACTTATATCCAGTGGGGCACCTGCATCCTAAGAACAAGTTTGGTAGGCAAAGCCTTCTCACTCGTCAGGCTTAAAAGCAGCAGGTAAGACCTACAGCAGGCAGGCAACCTCAACAGCCTTTGAGCACCTAAACATGACACCTCAACCACATCTGTAAATCACAGAATAAAACATTCAGAAGACTTTGGTGGCAGGGATCTTGTGTGAATGTATCAGAAGACATGAATGAAATGTGATTAAACTCTTCAATGTACTCAGAATTCATCTATTTTCACTCCGTTTTATTCTGGGCATGTTTTGGTAGAAAGTGTCACACAAATAATACTTTAATTTTCAATTAAAATAGATTCCTAAAAACCAATGTGGCATATTGACAACATGCAGAGTAGACACTTTATGCCTGACAGCCTGAATTGCTTCACTAAGAATGAACTGCCTTATAGATAAAAAGTGCTTTGTGTGCATTATCAAGGAATTTCAGTAGTTAATTCTAGACCAGGGATTTATATTTCCCAGATATTCCAGGTCAGTGGGCCTTTGGTTTTAGAATTTATTCAGCTCAGACAAGTTATTACCTCATAAAAATGCAGCACCTCTAAGCTATCGATATTTATGCAGGCTAGTTATCCCACTAACAAAATTAATTGCACTTTTACTTACTCACAGAGACCGTACGTACCTGTTCTCACCCAGGAAGATTTCATCAACTGGGACACATTAAGCTTAGGATAATGAAAGGCTGAAGGAAAAACAGAATGGAGGAAAAACATCCATAAGAACAGTATTCTGAACAACATACACAAAAACAGAAGCCACTACATAATTTATACTGTCAGCAAGCATCTTATTTACACAGATGCATTACTGCTCCTGAGGCAATGCAGACACAATGGCAAGGGAAGTACTCTGAGCACACACTGCTGAGTTTGTCTCCAACAAAAAGAAGCTAACTGAAATAGTCAGATTTATTACGTGAAAGACTTCAAGCTGCTGCACTGAGGTCACTGCTCCCAGGAATTTAAAAGCTCACTGTCTGCATTGTGACTCTTATTGAGCTAGCTGTAGGATCAGACTCTTGCTCAAAGGGCAGCAAGGCAGCTCCTGAGTGTCTCAGGATGAAAATAAGACCTTCTCTGAGGCAGAAACGACAAGGAAACAATAAATGTAAAGCAGAGAACTAAACACGTATGATTTGTGTTTCAGACTTGTGCCTTTAAAAAAAACCACCACCTTGATAATTTTTTTTACAAAACCCACAAATAACTGCACGTAGAAACACTGCTGTAGACAAATCTCATGGCTTTTCTGTTTGGCTTAGTGGCTCCAAGCTTTTTTAATTTCTGAATTCTTATTTTAAAAAATCACTGCTCCAGAGGGAACTCCTTGCCCCAGTAAGGAAAGCAGTGTATTTCTACTGACTTCAGTACAGATAAGATTTTTCCCAAGGTTTCCACTGGAGAGCAGTAAAGACATGTTGGGAAAGAACTGAAGATGGGGGCTGGGCCAACAGTTTCCTCAAGGGAAGTCTTAAGCTTCACTATGGCAATAAGGAAAAGGAATGGTCTTAACTTTCTCAAAATATTTAATCCAGATGCAGTTTGCTAAGCATTATACAAAGGTTAATTTTTAAATCATTTCATGGACAGAAAGAATGCAGCACATAACAATTAAATGACCTGGCCCATGCTGGATCAATTTAGAATAAAGATGTCTACAGTTGTGGAATAGTTTGCCACTACTCCTTGTTTCAGGGAAGTAGAAAATTAAAGTTTTTCAAATTTAATGATGCAAGAATTCGTAGACAAGCTGTTCTCTATCAGCGACCCAAAAATCTGATTCTTTTGCCCCTTAAAAAGCTTAGGAATTTTTTGGTTAAGAATCATTAGTTACATTCTACCTTTTATTTGCACAGATTTATAACTAACTCCTATTGGGAAAAAAAAAAAAAAAAAGGAAGAAAATTTGGTTATTCCACCTTTTTTTCAATAATAGCACCACTAGCTTCTAGATGACCACCTGGCAGGTACTCTGTGACTTACTATTCAGAAGAGTGTTAGAACATGATCCTTTTTTTGAACAGGAAACACTGGCCCTCTATGCAAGTGATCAGGATCCACTAAATTTCCCAAATTCTCAGACAAGCAAAAAGCACTTCAGAGTCCATTTAAACATACCCATTTATTTTTGGCATCCTGCTACTCAATTCTTCTGACTGTAGCTTTTAGATTGAAATTTTTAGATTGAAATTATTTAGATTGAAATATTTACTCTAGTCATGCAATTGTTTATTTCAATTTAGAAATGGAAGCAGAACAAAAAAAAGCATAAACTAAACTGAAAACTGATTCTGTTGTTTTCCAACACATGGAAAGAGAACGATAAGGAAATCAAAAACCTTCCAGTGACCATAATGCTTTGAACTCCTAGAAATTTTGAGTTCTCTCTTTTTTAACCCAAAATCATGTTTTGCTTCAATACTTAATGTGCTCTTCACACTTTTTCTAATTAGTACTTGAAAATGATTTAATTCATGCAAATTGCTGGGTGACTATTCGTTTAAACTTTCCATGGAATTAATGCAACTTAAAAATAAACCAACTTGAGCAGAAAATCTTGACATTGAAAAGGAAGATGTGCTGTTACCATTGCCAACTAAGGCTAGGTTCTAAACCTAACAAAGAATGCCATAAAATTGTCAGAAGTCAACAAATCCAGGTTCCAATTCTTATACCAGAAGTCACTGAAGTATCTCACTGACACACAGATCTTGAGCTCATCTGGAGTCTCAGCACTGTAGCAAGACCATATTTGCAAGATTTCTAAGGTCCTAACTAACAATTATAAACTGCACAGACTGATTGTTATTCTGAGAGGGAAGCTGGATAGACAAAATGCAATTATTAGCTAGATTGCAGCTGGTCTGCTAATGACTCTGGATGCATTAATGAAGTAGATGCTGGCATCATTAGAAGATTCTAACACGCAGCCCTGGAGCACCATACCGTGTAACAGCATCGATTTGATGCTGAATGAAAACGGAAAAGGTCACCTGGTCACCCAGAGACCTACTGACAGCACCCTAAAGCACATCACTCAGGCAGCCTGGTCACTGCCAGATGTTCTAAGGATCTCTCTCTCCTACAGATGTGTGGGACCATGCAGGATAGAACTGCTATCATGATGATCGTTCTTATTTCTGATTAATGAAGAGCAGTAGTAGAAAGCATGGTGGGAATGCACTATTTGAAATGAGTGGGCATTAGATGAAAAATAAGATTCCATGCAAATACTGGGGTGTGGGCAATAACACACAGTGTTTATTTAAAATCTGATCCAAAATCCACACAGAAAAAAATTTCCAAATATTTCTGCAGTCCTTGAACCATATCATGCAATTTTATATTTATCCTATTGGCCTTGCAATATCTCCAAGACAGCCAAAATAGATGACATGCATCAAAGTGCTACTTAGCACTGAAAATATAGCAAGTCCCAAGGCAACTCTCTCTACTTAAACTCCCATTAAAAACAAAGGGTTTATTCAGGGTAAGTTCATTAAGGTGAATACTGCCATCTACTTCACAGCTAGCTTTACCTGTCCTCCAAGAAATCTCTAGCCATAAAGAGATACCAAATATACAGTTTCCTCTTATGTTTAATGAACTAGCACCCAAACCCTGTAATTAGAGTTGGTTTTCTTTCTGCTGACATGTATGTCATGACCATCTAACCAATTTACAATCTCAAACATGAGCTGTAAGGTGGACAATGAAAAATAACCATGGCAAAGGTGTAAATTGGACATTTGAATAGAAACATGCTGCTGAAGTCACCTAGAAGTCTTGTGAGGAAAAAAAGTCTGGAAGTTTCCAGGTTTGGCCATTTTCACAGCCCTATTCCTGCAAAGAACAGTCCAAATCTGTCAAACAACTTTCACTCCTGGTCCTGACTCTATGTGAGTGGGGAAAAAACTGACAAAGAATTCCTGGTCTTAATGATGTACTGCACAGGGACGAATCACACAGTTAAAACCATAAACAGGACATGTTATTTATGTCAATAAAAATCGCAAGAGGACAGTGGGCAAAAGGCAATGCAAAGTGAACAAGTGGCAATGAGCAAATACATTCTTTTGAAGAAGGTTCATATTTGGGATATCAACATCAAGGTCTCACTTAACAATGATGAGATGCACAAAGAGCTTTTCTTGGGTATGATAAATTTCAACCCCCAAAGCTGGGGTTTGAGCCCTGGCACTCAGCTCACCCACAAATAATTTCTTCAGATGCAACTACAAAACTTACAAGATCATGCAGAGTCCTTAACTGAAAAAGAAAAGTCACCACCAAGAGTATTAATTAATAATTAATTAGCATGCTTGATAAACTAAGGCACAAATGTCACAGACTAGTATGGCATGGAACATTTAATATTTACGTATAAACACTAACATACATGGACTGTTTACATGTAAATATCTAATATTCCTAGAAATAGTCACACTGAAAGCAGAGGTTTGCACATTAATTTGCACAACCCAAAGCAGCTCTATCAAACTAAGGTGTTGTAACATCTTCCCTGCTACAGTTACTCTGTAGTGCAAGGCAAAGCATTAATGCAGAGTTCAGGGCCTAGAAAACAAAAACATTTAGGCATCTCCCTGCCAAAGTAGCTTCGAAGATCTGGCTGATGGTCACCCTCAACAGTTGAATATGCTGAATATGTTGAATATGTTTCAGGAAGGATCTGCCCAATGCTGCTGAGCCTTTGGACAGGATTTTTGGCTCTGAATCTAAAACCCTCAGGCTCAAAATCCAGTCACAGCAGTAGCAGTGTAAAAAACTGCAGGAACAGCTAAAAATAACTGGCTGTGGTTGTCTCACTGATAAGAGTCTCAACTACATTCATCACTTCTGTGCTTGCTGACAGAAGGACCCACAGCTCTAGTAATCTGAGAAATTATGTTCCTACTTTGCCAATTTACCAAATAGCAGCAGAGCTGCTATTCCAGAACAGAGCCTATCGAAGTACTACTGAGACCACACTAGACCAGTTCAAACCTAAATGTGCTGTCCTGCAATGGGTTCAGTCTATAGTAAATATGAGTTCCTGTAACAGCATGCAAGACAACATGTTCCTTAATTCAGGACACCTTATCCACAATCCTCGTGTTTTCTACACTGCAGTCTTTGGGAAGATTTCATAGGTCCTAAAAATCCTGTCCTCTTCACTCATTCTACTTTACTTGGTTTTGTAATTGGCGTGTGAGTGACCACAGGGCTCCACTGGCACTGGCCTAGAATCCCCCACTGACTAGGCACTGTATGCATAAAGGTAGCACAGGGACAGCTCCTGATATGAGCATTAAATTAATTTCAAATTTCCCAAGTACCATCAGGAAGGAAAAATAGAATCCTAGTTCCAACCCCAAGGAGAATCACGTACATGCATGTTTAACAGGAACGTCTCCCCCTTATGACCAGCCACTCTTTCAGGATACACCAGCCTTGGTAGGAATTCTGTTATCACTTAACTTGCATCATAGCTCCATTGCACAATTCAGAAGATGGAATCTCAGCAAGGGGCAACTGGCAAATGCACTACAAATATAATTTAGAATATGTGGACAAAACTAAAAGCTGTAAGAGCTGATGTAGTACATCACAGAAAAAAAGCAACACCAAAAATATTACCAGACACTAAAATCTACCTAAACTCAAGTGCAAATGCATAAAAGAGATGACACAGAGTAAAGAGAAATGTCTTTCAAGCCATCAAGGCAAGAGCAACATTTCATTTGAATTCAGTGAGCAATAAAGACCATAGCCCACAGTGTGAGATGTTCTGTGGCTTCCAAGATAAAAAGAAATGGTAGTCATCTATGGACAGGGATTCTCAAGACTTTTGGTCCTGTCTCCATTAAATAGACCTACCACTGCATAGAGTTCACTCTGTGTGAAAGCAAATCAGAACAGAAATACTTACTGGAAATAAGTGAACAACCTCACACATTTTTTCATTGATTATGGGAGTAGATGGATCAAAAATGCTGAAAAAAAGTTAAATAAAAAGCTTCAAAAATTTTTTAGTATGTTTAAACTGCTTCCAGTAAATAGGGAAGTATCTTGGGCAATCATTTTACCTAGATCGAAAGCTGCTAAAGAGAGCAACTTTTCTGTTGACAGTGACTCTATTTACAGTATTTTCACTGACATACACAGCTGCATAATGAACACCAGCTACTATCAGACCTGATATTCCACTAGATGTTTACCTATATTGCAAAATTCACTGTGTCAGATGTTATGCATCTCTACAGCTCACAGAAATAACTCCGAAAATTAAACAGCACAGTGAGATAGGAGAAATGGGGAATTAATGGACTGAGTCACTAACACCCACTAGCAGGGAAAGGCAAGTACTATTCTCCCATGATCTTGCTTATGTTCATGAGTCATCTGAAAAATCTAACCAAAGGTAAGTTGTCAAGGCCAAGTGTCAAGCAGGCTCTGTTATGCAGGCAGTTCCCATTCACCTATGTTTAGGATGATGGTGGTCTAAAAAAATTACTTCCCATGAAAAGTGAGAAAGGTAATACCTTAAAACATAACAGACTGCATAGACAAGTTAATTCAGACTATATGGGCAAACAAATAAAATATATAAAGCTTATGTAGCCAGTGTCCCAGGCTTTCTAGAAGTCAGAGACATAGTTAAGAGCAGCACAACGCTGAAAGCCATGAACCCTCCTGAAAATTAGCAAAGGCCTCTGCAGACATCAGCACAGAGACACACCTTGGGCTGCACTTCACAGCAATACTGATCTAAGCAATTTTCTTATTTTTAGATCTGGACTAAGACCAATGGACTGATGAAGCCAGGTTAAATACAACTGACCTAGCACAAAAGGAAAGTATGATGACAAAAGCAGCAAGATGCTATAACACCGAAACATGAGGAGAAAGAGGAACAGTTTTGCTCTGCAGAACTCATGATATAAGTTAGGTACTTGAAGCTGCATTATCACTTATGCACAAAATTATTTTAAAATTGTAGAGACAGAAGATACTAGACAAAACTATTTTGCAGTATTGGATAACAGCAAATACTCACGTTCAGCAATCTGCTGCACAGGAAAGCCCAGATAGAAGCTGAATTCCACCACGGACAAGTTTCTGAGCTGCTCGCTGACTTCAGACCCATTTAGAAAACCGTACCTATCTCGGATGGCAAAAACAATGCTTACAGGGCCCTGTCGAAATGCCACCCCAGGCCTGCTTAGAGTTATATTCAGTATCTGAAAAGACAGTATTGAAGCAAGGTCAGCAAAATCAAATCATTGCCATTTCCCTTCCTTCCTTGACAGACTTTTCTTTTTCCTCTAATATGAAGAGGGGGGCAATTCACATCAAGACAGATGAACATCTGTTACAGATTGGTTCAGCCAGCTGAGTTTCAGAAGAGGCAAAGTTCCTTTTTCAAAGAGTTTTCTCCTTTAAGGCCAATCATAATCCAGAATGATCTGAAAGGTACTCCCCAGAAAATGACGAGAAAAAGAAGGTGCAAAATAAACCTAGTCATAAATAAGCCTTAGATGAATGCTAAACTACATGAAACAGAAGAAAGGGATTGATTATGGTAAAAAAAAATATTCTGAGAATGGGTATTCTCTTGGTTAAAATCTCCTGCACCATGCACACCCCAAACCCACCACTGGTTAGAAGTCTTACTTTTGGCACCAGTATGCATAGCAATTGTATCCATGTAGATAAACCTCTTCAAAAAATTAAGAAGTATTTAAAGTAAGTTGGCTAAGTGGTTAGTCCAAGAAATTGTTTTGCATGTTCTGTCTTCAGTCTAAGCAGTGACATAGTGTTTAAAGTTTTGAGCACTTTTCTATATGTACTACATAGCAATTTAGGTACTCTAAAATTTATGTCATTTTTCTTCCTGAATTTATTTTAGGGTACCACAGATGGGTATTTTATGGTGTCAGTTAAACAACATAATAAAATTTATATTGAGTTTGATATTACAACAAAGTTAGATTTAATTTAAGAATCAAAGAGAAGAGGGAGTTGGTCTCATTAAATTGAATTACTGACTTTCCAGGGAGTTCTAAGCTCTGCTGTGTCATTCAGGGCTCTGCCCATGTGCAATACCTTTCATGTGTGAAGTTCCAGTAGCAGCTGTCACAGACATCATATACTGTAAATATTTCTAGACCTCAGAAGCAACTAGCATGTTTGCTCACATGATAGCAGGGTCATGTAACTCCTATATTCCCTTACAGGGTCTCCAGCATGGCAATGAGACCTGAAAGCTTTCTTCCAACAAAAACTTTTTAACCACACCTTACTCTTCTATAGGAAACTATGATGGGAGTGACTCCAATAAGGGTTGGAACAATTTTTATCTGAGCAATTATAAACTCTATAATTCAATGATGCTTTTGGATATAAATCATCACCTTGGATCATTTTTTCAAAAATCTTGTAAAAGCTTGTACTAAGTGGTGCCATATTATTTTGTAGAGGAAAAAGCCCAACTGACTTCATGACAAAGCCTCATAGTTCTACATGACCTAGACTGCAAGTGACAGCCAGTGAGCACCTAACTCATTTCACTGTCTGGATGAAACACAGGACAAGCAAAGGTGGGGGGGGGGGAAAATGACAGACAAAACATGTTCATCCTCTCACCTGAACAGTGAAATTGTAGAACTCCTGGTGTTTGTTCACCTCCAGGAATGCCATTGTCAGCCCTCTCTCAATGCGCTGGCTAAAGGTGCAGAACCCAATATCCACGTTTCGAGGTACAAACTGAAGCACTGAAAGCAAAGGGCAATTATCCCTACAGAAAAGTACTACCATGAGAGAGAAACAAGCAACAGAATTCACAGGGCTATCATTTTCTTCTCTCATGAAGCTCAGGACACTTCCAGTGAAACACCAGATAAAAAATCATAAAACATACATTTTGTGTTGCTGCAGTAAATTCTCTACTCACTAATATTGTTTGCAGCAGTAATTAGATCTCTGAAAGATACTACTGACAAAATACTCACTATTTAAATCCTCTTGTATACTAAAAGATCTTCACTATATACATGTGGCTAACTTCACCTGACCTGACCACTGGACTGGCCACACTGAAATCCTGAGTACCCAACCAATTCATGAAAATCTTCAGAAAAAAAAAAAGAAACATATCTTTCTTGTAGCCTGAAATACAGCATGTAGCTTGTCTAAAAGACTGCACATTGAATCCATTAATGCACATTAGTATCGGTCTAATACTTTTGAAACACTTAGTAAGCTATTTGTTAAATTTAGATACAGACATCTTTAAGTTCAGAAGAGAGAGAGAAAGAGCACAAGATAGAAAGAGTGAGTGTAGAGGAACATGATCAGGCACATGGGCCTCAACTACATGCACATTTGTGAATATCCAGATATAGTCTTATCCAAAGAAATGCTACAGTTAGCTACAGACCCTAACAGCAACGTTATAGAAGGTTCAAAACCAAAAATACATCTACTGTCTATGTATATAACCACATTAAGCAGTGGAAAAAGACCTCATACTTGCACAGTTAAAGTGATGTCTTGCCATACAATTATTAACAGTGCATATAAACACACAAAGCGTACCTGAACAAAAGTACCATGTTGACATTTATTAACTCTGCTTGTATGCTCAGTCCCTGTCACTACCTCATTACACAGTCAAACAAGCAGACAAGCAGTTTTATCATGCAAACAGGGCCCAAAGAAGATTTTAAATGACAGCACTGACTCTCAAAATCCATTACATGGGTACTATTTTGCTTTAGATTATTAACAGTCAAACTTTGCATAAACCACTGCAATACAGCAGCCATGGAAAGCTGAATGCTACATAAGCAATCCTCCTGCTCATATTATACATGGGCAATCAACCCTCCTGCTCACCAATTCTCCTACATCACGACAACACAAAAAGGCAGCTTTTTAATCTGAAATTGACACAAGCATTACAAAGTAGCTGCACTGTGATTTTATGAATGTTTCATGGATTTTTTTTTTCTCTTCTAACCTTTAGAAGCAAGAGGAAGAGCACACTCATTGAGCAATGTACCAAAAAAATAGCTGAAAAAAGCATGAAGCGATGAGGTTAACTATTTACAATTTATCACCTCTCTGCCACAGATCTGTAAATTATGTCATTAACAAAAAGAATTAAGATTCACAGTAGAACACAGGGTTTTGACTCAACCTTGAATCACAAGTGAAGAAGTGTGAATCAGCGGGAAGCTACTTTTCCCCCTCTGTGTCAGGAAGAACTCACCTGTCTGAACTTGGAATCTGTTGTCTGGCACAGTGAAAGAAGGATGCAGTGAGAGGATCATGGGGGCCTCCCCACGAAGAAGACTGCTGTTCACAAGCACATTTATGACAGCTATTGCCGTGTAAACAAAGGGACCGGATGTCACCAGGAAAGCAAATTTAGGGGAAATTTTATAAACCTACAAAAAAAGAAAGAGTCAGAAATTAAAAAAACCCAAACATGTTGAAGTTAAATTGGGCAACATTTTAGACCAACACAGTCTCGGGCAGTTCAAAGCCACCTCACCAAGAGGTAGGAAAACGCAGTCTTTATTTTTCAAAGAGCAGAAGAAGCACAAACAAAAGTGCTGTGCCTTGTAGCCTCCAGTGCATTGGAGGCAACTCCCCTGTGCCAGGTGCACCTACTGGAATCTCTTCAGCACAACACACCAATCTCAGCACTTCCTGATTTATCACATTCCCACATATTAGCACTCCCCCTCGCCTAAATTCCCCTGGTGTATGTAACATTTCCCATACAAAATTCCTGTTTACTTACTGAACTGCTTGCATAGCTACTGCATTTCAGTCATACATCACATAGTGAATACATCCTATACCATTCATATGTGGCACACAAGGAGTAAAAGACATAACCAACGTTTCTTAGATATAATTTTTACACTCAAGAAAACCTTCTTCCCAGGAACACTTCTATCTGCTTGTTTCAACACAGTTACCACATTACAATTCTCCTCTTCCAATTCACGTCCTGACTTTGAGTCTTCTTAAAAACCCTGAGGAGCCTTAGACATCACATAAAAGAAATGAGATTGCAAGTTAAATATAAACCTTGAACCATGCAGATTAATCCATCATTACTCAGCCTCCTAAGTAATTAACAAACCGAAGGGTTTTATTTAGTTAAACATATTGCAGTGTCTTCCCTCCTTCAGAGAAACTCTCTCAATATCAAGAACACCTATTTCCCCACCATTATTTTCTTCCTTTTTGGTTTACTCCCCCAGTTTGCTGTATTTGCCTGTGGCAGTCACACTTCAAAAGTATTTTGGGATATCCAGCATGATGGCCTTAGAGATAATGTAAACCAGAGACCCAAAGTTTCTGATAAATGTGGACCTCTTCTCTGAAGGGATGCTGGCACCTTGCAGATGCCATGCTCGTGAAGGGATATGTTAGATAACTTCAGCTTCAGGAACAGCCTTATAGAAAACCACAGTACCACTTAGATTGCGACCCACATATTCCTTATTGGTATTTCTGCTGTAAAGTGATAGCAACTGCCATTGAGATGAGACAGCAAGCAGCTCTTTCCTGTCTTCTAAAAAGCTTGCATTTCAGAGAGCTCATCTTCACCAGAAGAAACTACCTCAGCAGCAGAAGGAAATGAGAAAAAAAAAAAAATCTATGCTGCTCATCATGCCTTTCTTCCTTTTTAGCCCACAAATATATGCAACATCCAACTTTTATTTTAAATGGATTTAGATCCATAAAACTCAAATTTGTTTGATATTAATAATGTGCACAGCTCTTTTCAGTTCCTCTTATCTGAAATTTTATTCTTTTATCTCATGATGAAATAATCTCTGCAGCTTCACTTTGTCAAATGGAAACAGCAGTTAAAATGGGTAACATGCCAAAAGAAAGTTGCCCATTACTTGCAAATGAGACTACTTAAAAAGCAAGAAAAAGAGGAATTAGAATTACAAATCTCAGTGACAATTTGCTGGTGATTTCTGAAGCAATACACGCTGAGGAAGAGAGGCTTACTGCAGCTAGCATATACTTATGCACATGAGTTGGGTATTTCAGACATAAAGGCAAACCTCTGTAACCAACACAGCTGCCTCCATCTCTGACTGGTTGTGCTGCACCAGAGACAACCAGGGAAGCAGCCCACTCTGGAATTAACTTTTCTGGCTCAACAGCTTACACTGGTTCCCTTCTGTGCTTCACTGCATCAGAAAAACAACATCAACTCCAGAATGGACATCCAAAATAAAAATCCACTTTTAACAGTAATTTTGAGGTATGCAGATTAGAACTACTACAAGTCAAAACAAAAGCTATTTCTGCTTGAGGTACTGCAGGGCTGTCTAGAATTAATTCTCTTCAGCCTAATCCACATGACAGAAATAACAGACCCATGACAGCATGATGCTGTCTGCAAGCTAATTCACAGAAAAATCTACAAAGTTATCTAAGCTAGATGAGCACAGCTCATGACATGACTCTGGAATAATGATTCACGAATGAGAATAGCTGCTCTTGGCAGAGATTTAATGGTTCACAAATCGAGCCATCCATCCAACTCTCTCTTGAAAGTTTCACCTCTACTGCCAGGACAGCGAGATGCTAACAAACTAGGTGGTGGAGCCATCACATTTTAGAGTGTCACTGTTAAAGTACACAAGCATGGATTTCTTATATTAAAATGTACAAATATATTAACTTTAACACCTTGGGCCAGAAAGCCAGAGAAGCACACAAAACTCCATGTGCAGTTTGGAGCCATCCCCACTGCAAAAGCAGAAACCTTTAGTAGAAACAGAGAACTTTTACAACACCTCGAGTTAAGCTACCCCTGCTCCAAAGCACAATGACTAAACCAACTCTGCTGTTTCCAGGACACAACGTATCATTCCAAGCTACTCTCACAAGAGAGAGCACATTCAGTACAGAAAGTTTTTAAGCCTCAATTTACTAGAGACTAGAAGAGTATTGAGGAAAACCATGACTGTATCCTTTCTCTGTCTCTTATGCCACTTCCTAAGCATTCACTATTGATTATTATCTGCTAAATTACTTGATCAGATACACCTTTGCCACAGCCTAATCCATGGCTACACTTCACTGTATTATGCTGTGTAAACATCTGGCAGAAATCATCAACAAGTGATTTTCTCACCACCACCTTATTAAGAATCCTATAAAGAGCCTGCAGAGGGTGTTTAACTTCCTAAAGATGGACTACAAAGGCTCACAGGTCTTAAAAATAAAGCTTCTGCTCCTACACTCTTTAGGATTCTAAGGTAGCAGTTCTCACTGGTTTTGCACACCCCTATGGTGCCAGCCAGAGCCTCAGCAGTGGTGAAGCAGCGTTGGAGCCACTACAAGTCCACAAGGTGACATCTTTGAAAGAAGCATTTACCTGGCAATGACCTGAACTCCACACTTCGGAGGCAGAGTTCACTCATTTGGGATTATAGGAAAAAGTAAATTAAGGACACACTCCCAAAACCACATTAAAAAAAAACCAACAAAGTGGTTGAAGTAAAAATGCTAAAATGCATGATAAAATTTCCAAGCACAAATGAGGCTGGCAAAAACCATTTTCCTGTTGGCATGAACTTAATGGCACCAGGGGTCCTGGCAGTGAGTCACTGCCAACATAACTTTATTTCACACCTCAGTGAAAGTCAAGTCAAGAGAACGTTGTCTAACAGATCCTACCCAAGTGTCGTAAGCTTTACATTACAGAGCGTTGACTAAAATTACTCTTACTCAGACAATGGTGTCTTATCCTTTTGCAGATGCAGGATGTTGAGACCAACTAGCAAAAACTTTGAAATTTTTGGTTGTTCTCTCTTTGCTGTAAGGATTTTTCTAGGAAAAAAGTGACAGAAGTCTTTTTCATTTGGCAGGGTTCTGTCTCTTCTTTTTTCCACTTCAGCAACTCACAATGTTTGAAATAAAGTAGCAGAGACCAAAGTTTCAACTGAGAAAGTTGAGGGCAAAAAATGTTTTAATCCTCCTTTCACTGCTAAACTTCCTTTTTATTTAAACTGAGCAGCAGTTGTAGCCATCACTGCCATGGATTTTATTTTTAAAGCATACATTACTACAAAGTTAAATTTAACTGGACTGTGTCCTGATTTACTGTACATTACATCACAGCGAGGGAACATCTGTGAGCTGTAATAGGAGACACAGTAAAAAAACAGCTTAGAGAAGTGCACTGCTTTACCATAACTTGCAAACACACATATGGTACTTTCAACTAACAAAAGTCAGGTCTGTTTGATTAATTAAGTTCAGCAAGATAGAGAATTCTGTTTAAAATATTGCATTACATCACCACTCAACATACTGCTATTACAGACAGCTCTTTTTCAAAACAACAGTTTTGTTAGTATTCCACAGTTAGAGGTGAAAACATATTTGCTAGTGATTATTTTTAGTGCAAAACCCAATATGATAGCAACATTCTAGAATAAGCAAAACTGATTCAGCAAAGATGTCTTTCTTTAGATAAAAAAGATTTTCCCAAGGATGAAGCTAGATGCATTATTTATAAAAAGAGTTACTTCTGAGAAGCCTTAGGACTTCTTAGAAGCTTTCTTCTATTGAGAGCTTTACAAGGCAATAGTGGGCATGAAAGGCAGAATTTAAAGGGAAAAAATATAAAGCGAGATATCAAATGTTTGTTCCAACTAACCTTCAAATATTAAGCAACAGATTTTGTCCTACTGCTGTTAATAGTAAGAAAGTAAGCACAGGGTCACTGAAAATTAAGTGTGTTTCTATCATTATGAACATCTGACTTCTTGACTATTTCAATTTGCACAAACTGAAGGTATAATTTACAAACCAGAAGAAAAATATCTTATATTAAAAATATCTAAGTAGCTCATGAGCAGGTGTTGCTAAAAGGACAAACTACACATAATTTACAGAGGCAGCTCACTGTAGCTGAAGTTTGGCAGGAATTTGTAACACTCCTATCTTGACTGAGTAGTAGAGATGCACATCCTCAAACGTCAGACAGTAGTTGTTCAATTACTGAGTGCAGTGATCATGGGAGGTGCCAAAATTAAAGGCACCAAGCAATTCTGTGAGCAGTAGATTCTGGACAGTGCTTGCTCACCTCTAACAAAACCAAGAAAGGTCTGTCCTAGAGAACTATGGCATTCTAAAAGTAAAAAAGTTGATATCATGTTCACATTAAAAAACAAACCCAGCCCAAACATGACTAATATTTAAGTTAAAATAAAGCTCTCTCTGATGCAGGATCTATGGACTGTTTGAATTATTATTTTAGCTCGTGAACTAAACTCCTGTTATATTACATTGATCAAAGAGTACTTGTACACACTTCAAACCACTTACCTCTAGCTCTACTGATCTCCTGAACTGAAGTCTGAGCACTTCTTTGATGGATTCACTGACATTTCGTAGAACAGCTCTTCGGGCCAGCACTAGAAATTAATGTCAGTCAGAAAATACATTTTTAGCTTCATCTCTTATGTTTTTATTCAAATCTGCATTTTCAATTGTGCAGTGCATGAAAAAGCAGGTAGTGAGATCAGCTGCATCAAACAGGTAAGATGAACAACTAGGACATGGGTCAAGGTGTGACTGTATACTAAAAAGTGACTGTAAAGTTTAAGGAACTGCAAGTTTATTTTCTCTTGTTTTGATCACAGCTAAGGTCTTCAGCATTCTGATAAAAGAAACTTTTAAAGAGCCACTGAGGCATTCAAATGGAAAAGTAGCGGCATATTTGGTTTGACTTATGAGTGACTCTGCTGTCACAACACAGTTAAAAGTTTTGTAGGCAATGCATGGAATGCAGATAAGGTCAGAAAAAAGCCACAGAAAATATGCATCTACTTTTCTCTTAAATAAAAAGTAAACAAACATGACATTAATTAATGAAAGGGATATCCATAGAGTAAGAAAGAGCTTTAAAATCCCCACATCCCAATGGATGTCCTGTCTGTTATAGTCACACTTGACACTGACTGCGGGTTAAGCAAACAACTGAAAAGTGTTGTGTTGTCATCCTCCATTTACTTTCCATCAGTAATCTACCTACAAAAGTAGTCAAATTACATTTAAAAAAAGTCTTCCTCATCACTAGCATAGCTAGATCACCTACATATGTGGAGGATGACATTATGCTCATTCTGCTTTACTTGTTGCAGCTAAGTCTTAAGAGTAAAAAATATTGCTCACCACGAAAATGCAGCACTTCTGCAGCTGCCCTGGATTAGTTTGCTGGCACTGTTTTGTTAACAAGCTAGGAAAAGGCAGGAAAACACCAGAAAAGCAAACACAGATGCTAAGACAATTAATTTTGAAACACACTAATGTCACTTTTTCTGGTTACAAACACACCAAATCCAATTGAAATAAGTATGGGAGGAGGTAAAATAAAAACATAAGCTAGTAAGGTAAAATTATAAACATGGTTGCAAAACCCAAATGCTTTTTAAACCAATTCTCCTCTTACATAGTACAACATTACCTCACATGCAGGTGTTTTTTTAACAAGCGGCAGCAACAACTGAAAGGAGAAACTTACTCAATCAGAACATTAAACAGTTTGGCAGAACAGTACTGTGACAGTAACATTCATTTACAACCAATGAAATGATAAAGCAGCCTCTAACTCAGCACACTTGTACATATGCATCAGCAATTTTTGAGGACAATTTAATTCTCTGTGCAGTGTAATGTATTTGTAACTCTCACAATGGACTTGGTTCAAGTGAAATCTGTTATTTTTAACAGTAAATGATAAATCAATGCTTTCATAGCTCTTTGTCTAAATTTATACCATGTTTCTTTGAAAGGTTCACTTAGCTAATCCAAAATCTGCAATTTATCTAGGGGGTCATATTAGAGTGGTTTTTGAAAAACAAAATGAAAATGTTGGGAGTATCTTACCCGCAGTGACTAAGTAGGCATCGGGAATGGTGATGTCACAGATATATGGCTGCCTGGTAGTAGTCACAGCAGAGGTTACAACCACCACTTCAGATGGAGTAGTGGTCCTCACAGGGGTGGAGGAGAATGTCCTTGGGCTGCCTGAAGCACTGGTGACAGTGGTGGAAGGAGCTGATGCATCAACACCGGCCGTTGCATTGCTTTCTGATGGAACTTCATATCCAGGGGGAGGGCTAGCAGTCAGAGGAAATTGTGTGGGAGCAAACAACGAGGTCACAGACAGAGATGCTGTAGGAAAGGGCATGACACTGATGGTCTCGGCATCTGATGTGAGGTTGTCAGGGTCTGTGGGAGGAAGGGCTGTGGGGGCATTGCCCCCGCTGGCAGATGTTAAAAGCAGCGTGGGGTTAACTGTAGCACCAATATCCTCATCAGAACCCAGAGCAGTTGCAAGTAGAGATGAAGATACGTTTAAGACAGGAGTTGCCGGAAAGGTAGTAAATGAAGACATCAGACTTGTTTCGGTGATCAAGATGCTGCTGGTAACAGACTGGGTGTCGGAAGTGGGCAGCACCAGGGTAGGAACCACAGAGTGAGAGGTGGAGAGTGAAGGCTCCAGCTGAGAGGTAGCTCCTGTGGCAGCTGAGGTAAACACAACTTCTGAGCCCACTGGCAGTACCGAGGATGCTTCCAGAAACACAGACGACTCTGAGTGAAAATCTGATGATGGCATTATTTCAGGAACCTGTGCATCTGGAAGGGATGATGCATTCGAATAAAAGTATGATGCTTGGCCAAGATGTAACTGAGAAACCTCGGCAGAGCTGACAGTGGTAGCTAAGTCCCAGCTGGTAGCATCCTCAGAAAGTACTGATGTCCCAGTCAACAAGGTCTGAGGTAAGAGTGTTGATAAATCATTTTGCATGACAGAGTAAGAATTTAGCATGGTCAGTGATAAAGACAAGTAGCTAGATTCAATAAGAAATGGTGTTGATAAAAGATTGGATGGGAAATCTGAAATATTTAAAGACGGTTCGTCCTGTGTGGATGTCTTGCCAAGCAAAACCACAGATTCTGATGGCAATAATTCTGGCAATTCCAGTAAGGTTGTCTGACTGATTGCAAATGATGCTACTGGCTCACTTGGGATGATGGTAGAGTCCAACAGAACAGTGGCGGCACCGGGAAGTCCTACACGAGTGCTTGGAGTCAGCAAAATTGTTTCCAGAACAGGGAGTGTCTGGGAAACAGAGATGTTCAGTGACATTTCCCCAGGGAGTTGTTGGTAGGAGGGAGATATTGTTATAGGTGTTCTAGTGTCTGTAGTGCTGAATAAAAACATGCTTGAGTCAGGGATTTCTGCAAATCTTGAAGAAAGTGAAACAACTGGCCTTGATGGAAAAGAAGTATCAAAAATCTCAGGTGTGGGTTCCTCCAATTCATACCCATCGGTAATTATAGTTGTAAATGCAGTTATGCCTTGTACTTCAGAGACTTTGATGGACAAAGTTTCAACATAATCGCCTGAGCCCACGTCATGTTCTGGGGAAAAGCCTGCTTCTGGCAGAAGTGAAACTGAGTCACAATACAGACAGTAACTGTATGATCTCGTGAAAGGCACTGGACTCTTGAGCTCACTGACAAGCTCTGATTGACTTGGTATTTCTGAACCAGCAGGCAAATTTGGTGCTGTAGTGGAGAATTCATGTGTAAACAAGCTGGCATTAGGAATTGTATTAGAGTCCACAGAAATGGCAGCTGAATCAGGAAGGAAAGACACAAGTGGAAGACTAATAGGAAAAAAAGTAGGCTCAGCACTGGCTGCTGAAGGTGGCATGGTCCAAGGAATGTTTGGAGTGGGGTAAGTCCTTCGACTGAGAGATTCTGATGCCCTGCTGCTCACATGGGTGTAAACATCACCATACAGGTCTGTACTTTGCACTGCGGCATCTGGGGCCCCAGGGCTGGTTTCACCCAGCAGCTTGAGATGAAGAGGTGATCCTTCTGAAACAGCCCCAAAAGGCAGAGCTGTTAAACTTGCATTAATATTTTCCTGTGCCACAATTCCCGTGTCGGAAGAAATGGAAGTGAAAGGAACTGCTGTATTTGGAGGGTACAGCAGCAAGTCTCTGCTTGCTGTTAGCATTTCATGATCTGGTACAAAAGGCTTTAGTTCCCCAAGAGTGTAGCTGCGTTCAGGGACAGCACTCAACGGAGTCTTCTGCTGTGCTGTTTCTGAGATATCATAAAGTGAAGAAAGGACAGATAATGAAGGTGTTAGCAACACAGTTTCTAACATTTCTCTTGATGGCTCTACTGTATTAACTGAGTGATGATCTGTTAAAACTGCAAAAGACTTCACGGGAGGAGTCCACTGTGCCTTTGAAAAGGAGTTAATAAATTCATCATCACTTAGGAATGCCTCATTGCTCCTTACAGAGACATCTACCAATAGCATACTTGTCCCTTCTGAAATTCTGGCTATTTCTTCTTGGCTAACTGAAGTCCCATCAAAGGAAGTGGTAACTGATGATAAAACTGTTCGAAGCAAATTACTTTCTTGGGACTCCAAAGTACTTTTTGCTAAGGCTGTTTGTGTCCTGCTGCCTGATATGCTTTCATGCACCGTTGAGAAAAAGGAAAAATTCTGCTGTTCCAAGGATCTCTCATCTAAATCAAGAGGGAGAGAAAAACAAAACCCAAAACACAACAGATCAGCACAAGTAGAAACATCGCTATGAGCAAACCCCATACTGCGTATTTCTGGAGGCAACTGCCCAGAATTCAAGGGCGAAGACAAAGCCTCCCGGTAAGTAAAAACCCTCCACAAGCAAGTCAGCACAAATAGTAAGATTTCTTGTGAAATTCCATTCCTTGGAAATGAGCAGGACAACACAAGCTCCTCTGAATGCACTGACACATTTCTCTATAGCAGCACTCCAGTAAGCCCTGACGAAGAGCAGAAAGTGGCTCCCTCTTACCTGTGCAAGGCTACACTGCATGGCAACTAATGGTCTCACCAAGCAAACACACCAGAAAGGGTAATGAGGAACAATGCAGAGGAAAATCTACAGAATTTTAGGTGCTTTGCTTTCCTTTAGTATCTCTTAAGTTCCTGTGATTTTATCGTATCTTAATGTTAAGGTCACTAGCAGATCTACTCTGTTTCATGGACCAGATCCTCCCTTTCGTATCAGAAATGAATGACACAAGAGATGAAGAGGAGTTCCTTTTTTCATAAGGCAAATGTGGACCTGGTATCCACAAGAATTTGCTAACATATTGTGACATGTCTGTAACAGGTTATGCTTACATTGTCCACCATTCATCTGAAATCTGGCCTGTTAGCAGTCACTGACAAATTGTTTCATTACACAATTGCTATATTTATTCACAGCCCTCTATAGGACTGCTCTCTTTATAGGCCACCTGCAATAAAGCTTTCACTCCTCTAGTTTGCAAAGTTCAAGTAGTAATGGCCAGGTTCAAACAAAACAAGAAAAAGTTGAGAATTCAACACATATTTCAACAAACAAAATATTCTTCTCTCACAAAAGTGTTATTGGGTTACAGAGAAGATCTGCATATAAGCTTTTCCAAGTACAGATAAGTTTGGCAGAGAAAAGGTTGATTACTCTCCTGAAATACCAAGTCTGGATTTATAGCATTCAGAGCTGAATTATTAAAGGAAATCACAGAAAATAGCAGCAGAATAGTTTTCAAGGGTACACACAAAGCATTTATCTTTAAGTTATCTAGCACGCCTGATCACCCTATTTTCATATGGGAGTGTCCAGGCAGTGCTGCTGGAACCTACTGGCAACACACATTAACAAGGCTGGGGCGGCAGGAATCACATCCAGTTAAACCACCAGGGACCAGTTTAAAATAAGTTTAAAAACAAGCATATACAGTACAAAGCACTGGACAAATGACAATATACAGCTCAACTGCAATTACATACATATGTAACCCTTTAGAGGATGCCTTGAACTCAGTAATCCATGGAAAGTCCAGGAATAGCTCATCTCTCTGTTTCCCAGTGTCCAACACCACTTTCCAGAGATGATAAACTGCTTATTCCCTTCTCCCTCATCTGTTTGCTAAACTCCTTGACACAACTTTTCAAGTGCTGACACACGGGCTTGATAAATTTTGAAGGTGCTGCTCTGAAAAGCACAACTAGGATAGTTAATGCTTACCACTGTACCACTGATCACACCTAACCAAGAGAGCGCTGTGATTATATCCTTTAAATTAAAAATTCCGTGTTTTGCAGCATAACAGATACTATTCTCTCAAGCAATCCCCATCTATTTTTTCCTCCTCAAACTCACTGTAGGCATTACTAGCTTTATAATGCTTAGTTGGGTACAATGATAAAACATACTGCCTTACAATGCCTTCAGGTGAAGAAAAAAAAGACAAGAAAAAACACTTGTTTATTTGTCTTACATAGCTTTTACAAGTCCATCCTCAGCCTCTCCAACAGAGGTCAGATGCTTGAGCATGACACAGTGCAGGCACAATGGAATAACAGCTTTCACAAGGAGTTAACATGAGTACCAGACAAAGCAGCGTCCAAGAAGCACAGAACCAAAATGCACCCTGACACAGCTCTGCTAGCTGACCAAAAGTTGCTCTCTCCTCACACCTTTTTTTTTCATTGCTAGAAGCCTCCCTATCCTCATTCTTTTCTTTGACTTACATTTCCAACCTTTACTTTTCTCTTTGTGACACTTTGAGTAAGCAGGGAGTTACTAAAGGAAGACTTACAAGGCTCTGAAGCAAACACTGTCAAAATTAATCACTTCTCTCCCTACATGCATGCACATTTCCTTTTAGGTAGCCGTGTAAAATCCTGCCCAACTTGGTACTTTGGACACCTAACTCTTGCTTACAGTGAATTCCACATTGCAGACAAACATGGTAACAGAGAAGGAATGTTACTTCTTGTTCACCACAGCTTCATGCTGTAAATCTGTGCAGCAGTACACAAGGCAGCTGTGACAGCTTCAACATAATGAGCATGGAAAACAGAGCTGATATAGCTGATGGTTAATATGACCAGGCAGAGCTGAATACTAATACTAATCATTTGGTCAGGTATCTCCACAAATCTTTGACTAAAAGCTGGAGGTGATTCCACAAAAACAACTCTACTGCCTATCTATGCCTATGCTGTGTACCATCTTCTTCCTTCACCCACAGAGAGCCACTTTATTTTTGTTCAGCTTGACAGGGGAGCTGGCACATGGAAAGATCCTGCTGGAAGTAAGTAAATGCCACAGAAAATATAATCTGAAGAGTTAAGTGCATAACCCTAAGCTGTCCAACAGACATGCAGAACAAGCAAGGCTTTAAATTCTTTCTGACTTTAGAATTTTTTTTATTTTTTTTTAAATAGTCTAGTAATATTTTTTCCTGAAAGACAAAGGAATAGTAAATAATAATAATAAATAGTAATAAATAATAATTTCATTATTCACACACTTGTGCCTCACCTCTTAATGTAAAGAATCTTGCCACTGATGCCAGAAAGGAAAGAATATGACTTCTGAAATAAAGGTTTCATTTTTGAAGGAAAACTTCAAAAGTGAAGGAACACTGTGTCTTGAAAAAGTTACAAGTTCTAAGACAAAGTAAGAGCAGTGTTACCTATGGCAAGCAGAATGGGAAAAATTCACCTATCCATGTAGGATTCTTAAAAAACGCACAAGTTCCCAAGTTGATGTTCCACTATTTACTTTGCTTAGTGTTTTAGAAGCAGGGAGCACTAGTGATACACCATTAATAATACAAATTAGTGTTTTCTGTCAACTCCACAGAACAGGGCACCACTTGAATAGCACTTGTCAAGACTGAGCGTGCCTCTCAGGGAGAGCAGATGGGACGCGTGGCAGATGTGTTTGGGAGCAGCCAGGCAGCGCACAAAGAGGCAGGAAAAGCAAAGGAAAAAAGGAAGGAGGAGAAGGCACACCATGGCATGACAATCGGCCTCATCAGTGCAGAGTGGCCAATCTGGCTGTACTGTGGGACAAAGGAAGCAGACAGATTGCACATGTTCTGGTGCAGCTCAATGCCACGACTGCACAAAGCTATTGATGAGCATCAACGCTGACTTGTTCGTTTGCACAGCTGTTACTGTGGGGGGACGGCTCCCGTTCCCTTCAGAAGCAATGGTGATGGGCTCACACCAGACAAGCCAAACTCAGCCAGGCTGATATCATTATGAAAAAGAATAGATAGCTTAGGGAACGAAGCTGTGATCCCAAGCTACAGCAAAGGCAAGCACTAGTGGCAGGGGTGACAGGAGTCGCAGATGGCACCAGTACAATGTCACAGCTCAGACAATGACATTGGGGCAGGGGAGGAGCAATAATATAGGAAATCTGCTGGTGGCCTTGAGGTGGCAGGCTCTCTGCTGCTCCTGCTGCCCCGCTAAACTAGTAGGAGTCACCAGCAATTCACAAGTAATGGAACCTGTCACTGAACAGAGCAACCCCTGAAACTGTCAAATCTGCATTTACAGAAGCTGTGCCCTGCAAAGGCTGCTGCAGACAGGTGAATTTGGGAAGGACAGAACTTTCTCACAACTACAGTAAAGGACTGCTGCAGTCCACAGACTTCTTTGGTGACAAAAATATACCACGTCTGCATGCCAGAAAACTACACAAGTTCATATACAAGGAACTAGACAAGTCATTTTTTCAGAAAGCAGTTAGAGGGATGCAGATTGCATCTTTCCTGTAGCTGCAGAGCTAAAAACTAATGTCTGTTCTATAACCTGCAATAAAGAAAAGATGTCTTAAATATATATTTGTAATATATATATTGTATACTGGTATGCTTTTCTATTTTCTTCGTTTATAACAAATATACTTCCATGTAGTTTTTAAATGCAGGATCCAGATGTAATCTCACCTCTGCCACTGATGTCTCATGTAACTTCAAAAAAGTTGCATCACTTTTCTGCACTCTGCTATTAAGATATGGCAATTGTACACTACCACAATTACCAGTACTTACTAAAATGTCAGTAATTTTCTATATTATCAAGATGTTAAATCATAGACAGGTACAGGCATGACAACAAACACAGGAAATCTTTACTTGTAATGAAATTAAACCTTAAGAATAGAACCAGTAATTTTTGTTCTATTATTTTTGAGAAATTAAGTTATGACTAAGTAGATTCTCAAGCAACAGAAAATGCCAACAGACTAGCAGCAAAACAGTTCAAAACATGTATCACTTAAAAAAAATAAAAAATCTGTGTACTAACACAATGACCAACAAAATTAAATTTTGATAGCTATGTTTATTAGGCAAAGAGAAAAACTGCTCTTTTATTGCTGCCTATTGTTTCAAACAGATGCATTTTAGGTAGAAAGGCAATCAATACTACATACATTCCAAATATTATGGTAAAAATTCCCGACTAACTACGTAACAGCAGCTCCCAAATCATTAAAATTAAAGCTATGAGCTCACTAGGAACATTCACCAGTTGAAACATCTCCCTGATTATGGGATGGAGCAGCATCTCCCATTTAAGGGAAGCTATTGATAATATATATTTTAACTTTTTCTTCAAGAAATGGGAAGTAGGAAATTGAATGCAGTGTAGGTCTCAAGACCACCCAAGGGTAGAAAGAATGATACATGCAAATGTATCTGAAAAAAATCCTAACTCTTCCTCCTACAGCTTAACACTTAATAACTTCCTAATTTATTTAACAGCATTTAGTTCAGCTTCCACCAATGAGCTTGTATGCATTAGGTCATTGCAAAAGATTTATATAGTTCCCTTGTGTAAGCCTCTAACTAAATTTCTTAGGTGTCTGGCTTGTAGGAAAATACCAGTCACAGAAGCATGTGCAGACAGAAAGCTGCCTGCTTTCTTCTCTGGGAGGCATTAAGCATGAATTGAACAGTGACAATAATTACCCCTGGCACACAAAAGCCAGGGAGAGGAGGGGATGGGAGACTGAACTGTCCCTCCCTTCCCAAGCTCCAGCTCACAGCTCCTCTGCAGGGCTCCCTGCAGATTTTGGAAGGTTCTGTTCTGTGGAGTATATGCTGCACTCCTGCCCAGGGCACCCTCAGGGCAGCAAGAGACACAGACAATACAAAGTCCCAAGAGTTCTTTCTTAAAGATGTTGATTTTCTTATGGTAAAGGATCTATCATTTATCAGATGCACATATGAATTTTAACTAATTAAGCTGCTTGTACCACCTGAAAGGCTAAAACAAAGATTAACTAGTGAAATTGAAAAACTATGCTGTCTCAGCCCTCTTTCTCACTGCAGCTGATAAAGTTTTGTGGCAGAAAAGTCTGTATTATGAGGAAAATAAGTGTTACGAGGAAGCAGCAGGCATAGTGAGTGCCTAGGTATACACATGCCCACTTTTACATATTTCAGGTTAGAATATGTAGCCAAAAAAGAAGAGGAACATCTTAAAGTCATTCTTCACCCACGTGCACAGCTGTGGCTCAGCTGCTGCCCAGGTGCAAGTAGACAAGAACCTCCCCCTACTGCACAGCAAATAAGCAAAAGCTTCCATCTCTGTATGAGGAGAAAACATGCACCAAAGCACAAAGGAGCAAAGACAAACCCGTATCTGCTGGCCAGCAGACTTAGAATGGCTTTGCAAATAGAGAGTTTTAGTAGGAGGCAGCCTAACTGGATTTCATACTTCATTCAAAAAATGCCCTATGAAATCCTCATGAACTCTTGCGTTTGCAACCAATACCAATGAACCTGTAATACCACTGCCACTTTCTTCCTACTCCAACATTAAAGCCACCCTCTAAACTTCCTTTCGGACATTTGCTGGTAATCATCACACTACAGACCTGTAGGCAGTCTGTGATTCCAACTTCCACTGCCTGGCCAATGGAAGAGCTCAGGAGAAATCTTGTGATCTCTGCTGTGATCCAGGAATCTTCCTAACATACCCACTGCTGCACAGAACAGGACCCTGTAGTAGTTTACAGTAAATGGCAGACTGAAGGAAAAAGAACCCACAGCTTCTCTTTAATTCATACCACTGCAGCACATTCTGTTTTGCATGAAAGAGATCAAAAACCGTGCAACCCAAGGAAAGCTTTCTGTAACAAAAGGTAACAAGCAGAAGAACAGATCGGGCACTAAGGGCAGAAGAACATACAGAGGGGGTCAGAGAGAGCCACCCCACCACCCACTCCATAAACACAAGCACAAAGTGAGATCCACCTCCCAAACATTGACAACCTTTGGGAAGCCATGACTCAGCAAAGAAGTGGGCTGGGAACAAAGCCCATGCACAGAACAGTTTGTTGTGCCTACACAACACCTGCAAACCCCAAGGATACAGAAATCCTCCCTTGTGGAACTGCATGAAGCTCTTACAGCACCAAGATGCCTCGAGCTGACAAGTCCCTCTCTAGAACTCCTCTAAAGCAAATTAGCCGTGACAATTCACACCCTTTCCAAAATCTAAGAGGGGAGAAAAGTAGATGTTCATGACACGGAAGCCTTCCATGGCCACTGTGCCTTCCTGCAGACCTCAGTGCTCTAACATGACCGGCTGCCTAGCCATGCACACACAGGCACAGAAACCGCAAATCCAATCCTAGTTCAAAGTGTAGCTTTTGCTGGGAGCATTCACGCTTTTTTTGGCACTTAGTTGTACATGACATCATTGTGTGGGAAGCCATATGTTAAAGTACACACAAACTTGAATTGACTTTACAAATGTTAATTCTAAGAAAAACTCTCAGCAGATTTGCTCATCGGGATAACCAGGTCAAATTTTTAAAATGGGAAAGCTTTCCTTCCCCCCACTTCCTTTTTTTTTCCTTTTTAATTGCTCTCTGCACAGCAACTTGATTTTTAGTCTCTAAGCAGCCAGTGTCAGTTTTCATCCAATTGAATGACTAGTGAAGAGCTTTATGCTTATACTCAACACTGCAGTGTCCACCAAAACCCAGATCCTGGAAGCTTTTGAAAAGGCCAATTAAATTTCTATTAGCCTCTTTTTCAATGCAGATGACAGATCAGTGAGTAGCATTTTGCACACAGGCAGAAAATACATCCTTAAAACAAAATTTTACTTCTTACACTGCATTATCACTATAAAAATCTCTACAAGCAATGAAGTGACAGAGAGCCTGAAGACAAGAGTAACTGTCTAATTAAAACAGAACATACGCTGTATCCTAGAAACCCAGTTATCCACGGGAACTCTCTCCATTGACACATATCCTTAACTGTGCTGTGCTACCGACAGAGGAAAAATACCCTTGACTGAGCTTTAAGTTGCTCAGGTCAGCAGGTTTGCTGCTCCAAAATCCTGTTACTTCAAGGAATAAATGGAAGTCCCAACCTGCAGCACCTAAAAGCAGCTCCTGTTAGAGGCTAATTCACAAGGCTTCCGCTACAGACACAAAAGCATGATGAAAAATCTGAAGATGAGATTTTCAGCTGGCAGGGTACCATCACTCTGTATTGAAATCAGAACAACAACTTCATTGCTCCAGGGCCAGATCGCAACAATATGCCTGTACATGCCTAATTTTTCAAACAGTTGTATATGAATAAGCAAATAATACCAAAAATCTCCTGCACAGTTGGATATGAAGGCATTTAGTGGTACTCGCAGCGTGTATCACTTGGCAAATCAAGGCACATGAGAGAGAATCTGTCAGCACATTTCACAGGAAAAGGAGATTTCAAAGAAAAGCTGGGAAAGAGAGCAGAACAGTCCCAGCTACTCCAGCCTTTGAGGCGCTTCACCAAAAGAGTGCTGAAAACATGGAAAGAAAAGGGACAGTCAAAGAGATGGAACAGAAATTGAAGAAGTACTCATGTACATTTAAGAATATTTAAGTAGAGGTTACCTAAGCTTTTTCTTTACAATGTGCAATTTTTATTGACCTTGACCTCACTTGGAAAAAGAGAACTTAAAAAAAAAAACTGCAATAAATAGAGCAACTGCATAATACCAAACATCAAACTTCTTTCATAATTCATACCTATAGAACTTCCAGAAGACAATTTCCTGGCAAAATTACTAGAAAAGAAGAAAGAAGGCAACAGAAGTATTATTTCAAATAAGACCTATACAAAAACTTAACCACAACAAACAAATAAAAGTGACTTTCTCTATAGGCTGTCAAGCTTAGGCATGCATGTACAACATAGACAAATTCAATGCAGATATCCTTACTAGAGATTCTAGAACTGCAGTGGCTTTAATAATAATTATGGTATCAAGTCTATGTTTTCCGTGCAAGTATCTCAAGATTTAGCAACTCATTCTGGTCTTTTTATCCTTTTCTCCTTAGCAACGTATTCAAAAGATGACAAGTAAAGAAACTGCAGTAGCTCACGTCTGAATAGAAATGAAACTTGCCCAAAGCCTTTTCCTCCACGTCCTTAATGCAATCCAACAGCCCTAATCAGAGCTCTCAGAGCACTCTGCTGGAAACAGGTTATCCTGAGCTACAGCTGCCTAAGCTTCCAGATCTGGAACCAATTTCATGACCAACACAAACGAGTTCAGCTCTGCCAGCTCCAGCCAGGTTAGATCCTATTTTCCCAGTACAGAAATTGGTGAAGCTGTGACACCTCCAGTTATCAGACATACACACTAAGATATCCAGGATTCTAAGGTGTGAGTCTTCTATTTCTTAGTACTTTTATTTGCTTTAGAGTCGTGTGGCACTCCAAACTTAGCATAAAGAAGCCATGGATACCGAAGTCTCCAAGTCATGGCAGTAAGACTAGCCTGTAATAAGAAGTATAGCTTCTCCATGGCCCTAGAAACTTCATAGTCTCAGTTATTAACAGGAAAAAAAAATTAAACATCATGTTACTAAGAGTAGCAGAAATAAACAATAAAAAGATCTGCTAGAGGAAACAATGAATATATAGATAATCCAAAAAGAGAATCTAAGCACAGATTACATATTTCTTACTAGAGTATGTACAGAAGAACCAGCAAGGTAACAAAACAACTGTCAAGAGAAGTATATGAGAGTGGAAAGTACGTAAAAGTCCTACTTTATAGGGCAGTCTGCTCACAGCATGTTTTACAGGAGCAACATCTCTTCAGGAACATCAGAAAGTAAAATTTTCTAATTCATATATTGAAAAATACAAAAACACAAAAACAACAATAAATAGGGCAGGCAAGGAATCTCCTCTTACCAAAACTTAACACACACCAGCCAAGTGAGAAACAACCTTGGTAAACAGATCCATTCATGTGCCTTTCTCAGGCAAGACTACCAGCAGAGCAACTGAAATACATTTCAGAACAACTGAGCATTAAAAAAACCAAGAAGCCACAGCATAGCTTGGAGAAGATGTTTGTGTTTTAACTGACATTTGTTAGAGGCATGCAAGAAAACATATTTACCTTAAAGCAGCAAGGAGAAAAAAAGGTGGGCAAGGCATCATGCACAGGTGGATAAAAGCAGCCAGACTGACACATTCAGTAATAATCACTGCACACTTGTCACCCTGGCTGATGACGACTACTCAAGATCCTGTACTACAGCACCACGTTAGCTTGGCTGGGAATTGTTACCAAAGCAAATGATGAGACTGAAGAAATAATCCTTCTAAGTCCTTCACAGGACCTTTCCTGGCCCTTAATCTCCCTGGGTCATCTCATCCCTCCACTTCTCCACCGTGCAAGACTGCATAAGGTTCCAAACTTCCTTCCATTACTGTTCAGTAAACCTACAGACATGATACAATGAGGGCTGTAAATTGCAGCCTACATGGATGAAGCACGGGTACACACACACCACTCCATGTACCACACATGGCACTGTTTAAAAAAGTATCTACTGAAAAAAAACTGGGCCAGGTTTAGAAGCTACTCAGGTGAATCTCACATCTAGTTAAAACCACCCTCATTCCTATGCACACTGGAGAAAGCAGCTGGGAAACAGGACTGAGATGTATTCTGGCTGCACAGTCTCCAAGACAAAGACAAGTAATAAGATTCATATCCAGGCCAGTAAGCATGAGTGTCATGAGAAGAATACAGGCTTCTCTTGAATTCAGACCTTGGTATTTGTTTTGACACAATCTGATTTACATTTTTGGACAATCCAGAAGTTTAAACTAGTGAAGTGTGATGAGTTGATTACGTGTGACCCCTCGGGACAATACACAGTTTTTAGAAGCTGAAACACATACACCTTAGATTCCAAAGAAACTTAGAAGTATGGGGTTTTTCTGCTGATAATGTGGACAACCTATCTAATTCAATCTATCTTAAAAAAATATTGTGATATTGACCCTAGTATCAGATTCCTTTCCTATGTGGCACACCTATGGACAGTACATTATGTTTAGAAGCTGAAACAGCTACCCATTGGATTCTAAACCGAATTTAGAAGTTGGGGGTTGATGTCACAAATAGCTACAAAAGCCTTTCTACTTAAAAAATAGCACTGCATTGAAACTGGAGCTGCCAGTCTTCTCCACAAGGTACCATACATTCAAAGCATTTCCCTTCCCTTTCCAAAAACTTCCCAGAGAAAGGAAGTAAATTCAGTTACATCTGTAATGAGTCAGAACTGCGGGAAAGCAAAAGTTCAGTTTTATGGGGAATAATGACCCGAGTTTCAAGAGTAAGAACACAAAGTAGAGACAAGACTGATACATATTTTATAATTTGCAAATAAGTATGATTTTTCCAAGATAAAGAACAGATCCCTTTCCAATCACAAACAGCTATTCTGCTTTACTGCATGCTTAGTACAATTCAAAATAATTGCAGGCTTCTTCTGCTGATTTTTTAAAAAAATTGGCCTATCAACACAATGTCTCCAAAAAAAAAATTAAATTACTTCACATATATTAGCTACTTTTACTTTTATCCAAGATAATGTTAAAATACACAGTATCATAGGATAAAGAAATAAATCTGATCTGATAATTTCCACAGTATATCAGTCTTAAGAAACTTAGTGTTCAGAAGAGTTCTATTTGAACCTGAAACGAGTTCAAAAGAAAGGGGAAAAATACACTAATGTTCTCTAGTAAGTTATCACTTGTTTATGTTAGAGTATTTACTAAGCACATAAATGCTCTTTCATATATCCCTTAAAAAGCTGGAAAATCACACCTGCCTTTAAGGACAGAGGCTGCTAAAGGAGAGCACATCAGGTATAACCAAATAATCTCTTAAGAGTCAACCCCAGCTCCTGTAAATTGGGATCCTTCCCCTTTCTTAGGCAGAAGGGCTAAATTGAAGATCCTTGTTGACTGTTGAAGCATTTTTTTCTAATAACCTAATCCCAAGAAATAACATTACACATAATAACTATATACCCACACCTTAGAAACCACTAAAAGTGTTGAGACACCCCAAATGAAATTTTTTGAGGCAACTACTTCAAATACAGTTAAATAAATAAAATTATCTCATGAGGAAATACTTTCCTAGGGAGAAGAGCAGCCACAACCAATAAAGTCCTCTGCATTAAGTTGATTTCAATTATTTTAGAGGCTGCACCATGCATATGGCTATTTTTTTCCCCTTACTAAAGCTTGGCTTTTCACAAGTCACAATGCCTAAGTGTCCATGTTCAAAAAAGGCCAGTGTTTATGGATCACAGCACACACACTCTGTACTACTCTGGCCTTTATAGTCAAACTAGCATAAAATTTTTATTTATGCTAAAGGAAAGCAGGTCAGTCTTACATAAGTTATGAGCTACAATTTACTCTATTTCATTTCCTGTGCTTTCAATTCCCCCCACAACAAACAGTCACTTGGGAGTGGACATTTAGCCTAATTATCTCTAGCTGCAATACTCCCACTATCCCATGAATATTCTCTTGTTATAAACTGACCTAATATAGAGACTGGCACAAGTATAGTTACCGTAGACTTAAGACATAATTTCCACACTTCCTGGATAGAAAAAAACACTTCAGCAAGGGTTTTTTCCCCAACTAATAATTAGAATAAATTATTCTGAAAACACAGGGAAGTTTCTATATTCTTTTTAAGTGGACCAGATGGGGCTCAAAATGGTCTAAAGAAAAGGCTTTGTAAGGTTAAAAGGAAAGGATAACCAAGCTCATGTATTCCAAAGGTATTCACACATCTGTCAAGTGCTGTTACCCTAACCTGGGGAAGTTTGCACACAGAACTTCTAACATTGGACACCCAGGAAAGGATGTGGTACAGACAAAACCTGCTAATTTAAATAAAAAGATAAAAAGCACTCCAAATATGATAGTTTGAGCTTTGCTTTCAAATGCATGATATTTATCAACGTTTCCACTTGCAATGATCTGAGCCTTATTTAAGCCTTAAGCCTTACTTATTCTGGAGTAAGAATTTTCTTTTCTGTGCAGATTTTCTCCTGCAGGGCCAGCATTACATGGCACCCACCACAGTAGTACAACTCAGCAGTCCTAAGCAAAGTCCCTGGAGTGCTTTAGGAAACAATGTCTCATCCAGTTGACTGCACAGAATCCTTCAGGAAGGGATACAAACCCAAGCGGCTACGTAGCTCCATGCTATAATACTAAAAAAGGAATTAAATGAGCTTTTTGTGTGACTTTGTCTAGTTTTATATGCTGTACTTAAGGAAAAATATGGTCTAATTATAAAGAATAGTGCAAGAGTGGAGGGACAGGGGTTCTCCAATGAGGAAACAACTGGGATAAAGATAGGATTAATCATCCTAAAAGAAAAATTATTAGAGTCTAAAGAGAGGTGCAGAATAAAACACACCAATTGTTTTCAAGCTTATGTAAAATTATAGAAAGGAGGAATAATTTATTTTCCACATCTGTACTGGACAGCTCAGCAATTTACCAATAGCCATGAGGATGTTTTCCAAAGGTCACTCTGTATCAGAAAGGATTGCTCCAGATGCCCCCATCACTACAGGTCTCTAAGAACAGTTAAAACAACCACATCGGGAATTATAATTTCAGCTGATTCTTGCTTTGAGATTTCTTTCAGACCTATTTCCTCTGATCCAGGCTGTTCAGATGCACTGTAGACAGAAATCAATGTCACATTTTAAAGTTGCACGGCTAAATATTCTGTCCAGTTTCTCATACACTGCAAAACTCTTTAAAACAAAATAAACCAACAGGTTGTGCTTACAAACTTCCAAATTTTCCTGCTACTTGAAAAAGGAACCTCTCCAAGATATGTGAAAACAGAAGTATTATATATAGTGAGATATATAAGATATAGATACAAATAAATATATATCCACCATAAACATGAGGTTGCCAAGGAAAAGATAAACTAACACACTTAAAGGTACGCTGAGCAGGGATTTTAATTAAAGATTATAGGGAATTCCCTAATCCTAACTGGCAATTAGTTGCCTGTGGGTAGCAAGCAAAGTGCATAGAACTATACGAGCAACAGAACAATATGTTCTGTATTCAGCTGGAAAAAAAACATATACAAACAACTTCACACCACTGAGGACTTGGCAGTGAAAGAAACCAGTGTTTGAAAGCAGTATGTGTAGGACTTAGTCACCAGTTGTGCATCCTTTGTGGTAAATGTATTTACAGCATCTCTAAACAACCACAGAAACTCATTATAGAAGCACAACTTGTCTAGCTGTGCTGTCAGGGGCCTTTCTCAAGTGAGGCAAGCCTCCAAATTCTCTTTCTTGCCCTCCAGCATTTGCCCATTCCCTTTCAAAGGACACACTGTTCAGTCCTTGATTAAAACTGGAATAAAAAGTCAAATGTTATGAAAGACTCAAACCAAGTAGCATTTCCACCTGTAAGCAAATCACAGCTGATGTTCAGCTCTCCAAAATTTGTTTCCACATCTTCTTATAACCATAAGAAAGGAGAAAGAAATTATAACCAGTTTCTTAGTTATAACCACAAACATTTAAAAAGCATTCAGTACAAAACTCCATACAATTGTAAAGTCAAAAAAGTCATCCCTATCACAAACACAGTCTACTTCATGAGGCTCTTTCACCCTCTCCTACTCTCCCCTGCTGCTTCCCACGATACCAACAGCAAGGATGAAACCAAAGTAATGCAAAATGCCTTGGACTCCTACAGTTAGCAAAGAAGTTTCTTCAGCAACCTAGGCTGTGGTTATCCTCAGCTGCACTCCCAAGACCTGCTCGGGCCTCCAAAACTACACACATTTTAACAACTAGTGCTGCCCTGCTAAATGAGATTAAGAGCACAGTAGGACAGTTCCTGCTGCTGTGGAATGCTTCAAATTCCTATCACTGCTGACAAAAATGGTGTGAGATAAATTTCCAAGCATGTACTGCACACTGCAGTAAAAGGCATGCTCCCCCCCCCAGACTTATACTATATAATGCTTCCACCTGAAAAACTCAGATGAAAAATGGACACAGACAGTTACACTACTGTGCTGTAGGGTCAAGCCTCTGACACCTGCAGCAGTAGTGGTTATTTCAGACTCAGCTAGGAAGGCAAGAGAGGCTGCCCTTTGTGTGGAAGTAAAACTGGAAGAAAATTTCTACACATCTTGCCCTTAGAGATAGAGCTGTTCTGACATTGCTACCCTAGGATCAAAGAAGTGAGGTTTGCCTCCCCTAGTATAATACATTGGCCCCCAAAAGGCAGGATAGTTAAAATGGGAACCCTTGGTGACATTTCAAGGTATAGCAGGTGAAAACTATTTTGCTGTTACTTGCTGGTTTGTGGCACCATGAACTGGGCCCCAACAGAGATCCAGACTGCAGGCCTTGGCAATACCTGCTCCATGAAAACCAGCTTCATGAAAGTTAAACTAAGTGCTAGTAGGAGTTTTGTCTCAGTCATAATATCATATATTAAATTTGTTCTGAAATATTGAAACTAGACCCAAAAGATTTTTTTCTCTAGCTTCTTGCTCTCCCCTCTTGCAAAGTTAACTACCTGGCACCATTTCAACTTGAGATGATCCTAGATTTTGTTCATTCACACACATACACATATTCATTCTTTATTAATTAAGATTTGGAAAAAGCTAAAAGCATATGGCCACGTAAGCTTTCTACAAATTCAGCAGTAACATCTGAGATTATTTCCCAGCAATATTTTCCATTCTGGCCCATCAGATTATTAAATCATTTAACCCACAAGTGGTTTTGCTTATTATTTCCTCAAAATGAATGACATAAAAAGACTGGAATACTCAGTACCAAACTCAGCTGGGAGATGCAAGCAGTAAAGTTTCTATCCAAGAAAACTTCATATAAATAGTACACATTTCAGTCAAACTACAACCGGCTTAATAAAGTAACAAAAACATATAGAAAAACAGCCATATTATCACAAGTACATACAAAGCCAGAGTACCATCACCTTCACAGGCAGCTATGTCACTAAAGCACCCATTCAGCTTCTAAAAAGCTTCCTTGAGACCCTCAAGGTCCAGGTATCCCCATAATTACCCCCACAATCTTCTTATGTGCTCAGAAGTTCCTGCTAACACTAGCTGTCAAAAAAAACCTCTGAAAAATCATTTCTCCATATCTTGCAGCACTACCTCAAAAAACAGTAAACAGACTTTGTGTTAAAGGACTGGTTATCCTTGTAAGAGACAGAAGAAAAATGCTGACACTCAGTGCACTACCTGCAGTTGCCAGTTCTAGTTTTAGCAATTTCCATGCCAAGAGACATGGGAGGTAGCTTCTTGTTTGCCAGGTCTCTGAAATTTCACATTATACAAATCACCATGAGGAAGAATGCAAATGGAAGGAGTCTCATGCCATGAAAATATTAACAGCTAAAGGCCCTGGTAAAAGGGAAGAGAACATTAAACATATATATATATATATAAAATCTCTAGTGTATACATACACATAATACATCAATATGTGTATGTTCCAGGTCATTTCTAAGGGTCCTCCCTCCTACACAGCTGAGCTTAAAGCTGTGATCTTCCCCAATTCCAAACCCTGAGACTCAGCTCTTATTGCAGTAATATATTCTTCCCTCTGCCTTCACACAAGAGATCAAAATACAGGGAATCACATAAAGCTTGTATCCAAACTGTGCTATGATTTCATGGAGACTTAAATCCTCACCTCCATCTCTCTTCTCCCTCCAATTCCAAATTTTCATTCAGCAACTCAAGTCAAGATGAAGATCTTGATATTCTTGTGAAGATTGAGAACATCCTGATCTACCTCTAAAAATTCTAAGGGCCTTTGGCATAGTAAGTGAATCGATCACATTAAGGAAGGCTACAAGAAAACCAGCCAGCAGTAACAACCAAAGGCACATAAACAAAGCATGTTGCTCCTCCTGTCAGAAGGCAGCACTGGAAATGGGCAATCTGAGGAACATGATTCCCGGCTCTGTCTCTTGGAGATACTGCAGGAGCCTCCTTTGCAGATCTGTTTCTAACAGCTGCCAATGATGCACAGACCATAATCTAAAAATCGCTATATTAAGCTTGCTTTCCTAAGCGAGCATGGAGTAAGTTATTTTACTTCTGCCTTCTCCAGTAACTTCTGAATCCAACAGCCAATTCAAAATACACTCAACAGAAGTCTAAAAACTCAGAAATAACCACTTTCATATTTCATGAACATAAGCATCTGAGATGAGGAAAATATAAATTAATCATTCATCTGCCCTTCTCTTCAGTGAGTGAGGCTCAGGCAGAAATCATGCTTTTAAGATGCCTTCTGGGAGCAGCTGGATAGCAAACTTGCATATCCACAATTCCACACATAGCATCACATGTTCTGTTTGCTGCCTAGTTCAAGTATCTCTTTGACACTGATCTGCTGTGACTGCCCTGGTTGGACAGAGATAAAGAGAGGAGAGGGAAACAGAACACTAGTGTCAAGGTCCTGGGTTTCATAAATTCTGCCCATCATGGAATATATTTATTTGAGGTCACAGTGCCCTTCCATCCACCCACCTAGTTCCATCCTGTGCAGAAATCCCAAATCCACCTAGTCACGACAGTTTCTCAACTGGCTACCCAAAACACTGAACCTAATCACTTCAGAAAATGAATCCTACTTCAAAGATACTTCTGCACATGGTTTGAACAGCCAAACTCCTCCAGACTCAAACCTCAACCTGGCAAACAATCATAGAATTGGTTAGTTTGGAAAAGACTTTTAAGATTAAGTCAAACCATTAACCTAACAGTGTCAAGTCCACCACTAAACTATGTCCTTATGTGTCACACCTACATGTATTTCAAATACCTCCAGGGATGGTGACTCAACGGCTTCCCTGGGCAGCCTGTTCCAGAGCTTGACAACCCTTTCAATTGAGGAATTCTTCCTAATATCTAATCTATACCTTCCCTGGCACAACTTGAAGCCACTATTTTCTCTTGTCCTGTCACTTGTTACTTGTGAGAAGAGACAAGGTGATGAGGTGCCTCCTTTTCTCCAGGGTAAATATCTCCAGTTCCCTCAGCTCATAAAACTTCTGCCCCAGCTCCTACTCCAGCTTCATTGTCCTTCTTTGGAGAGGCCCAAGGACTTTTTAGTTCAGAGGTTTATTCCCAAAGTCAGTCCATTCAAGACAGGTGTAAGAAGGAAAAACTGCACAGGTTCAACCTAGGGTGTTTGGATCACCCCAGGGCTGCCAAAGACAGCCAAATGCCCAACACAAACAACGGGTTTTCACCCAATGAGAAAATAGGCAATCTTGTTTTCCTCAAATAATTATTCACTTGTTAGATAAGTGAAAAGATTAAAACAATTGCTTGACAATAATGATGACGATGACATTATGAAACTTACAATATTCCAATTCTGACGCAGATTCCCATTACTGAAAGAACCCACATGAAATGATGGCAGTCCTACAGCAGATTCCACATAACTCAAAATCAAAATATTCATTGAAAATTACCTTGATAGTCCCCTCTTCCACTAAAATGAATTCCTGAATCTCTGAGAAATCTGACCTTTTCCAAATCCCGTTTCCAGCTCTAAATAATGCAAAAACTGAATAGCAAGCATGGTTTCTTTCTTGAGTAGAGGAACAGTAATACACAGCTCTAGCAAGGCCTGCACTTCAGTCTGCAGCTTGAAGTCCTCTGAAGATTGATTTCCTTTCTCATTCTTACTGAATGTTTTGTTCACTTCACAAAAGAAATAATTTGATTAATACAAAAATGCAGAATGAGCATCTTACATGACATGTATAAAAGAAAATCAATTGGAGAGGAGTATTGTTATAAACTAAAAACTAAAGTAACCTGAACTACAAGTGTAACTTGGACTGAGGGCTGGAGTCACAAAAAGGTAGATGCTCTCTTCAGATTTACAGAGATCATGAGTCAGATTTAAGTATTAGCTGGGAACTGAATACATCACTGTGCACTAGTAGAGCACTAAATTCAGCATCACTCAGGATAGGAGAGAAGGATAGAGAATATGCATCTTCATTACTCTCCAAAGCCTTCTGGCCCTAATTTACGTGCACAATTTAATTCTGCGTATATTAATGCATTTATGTTATTTAATAACTTGACCTGGAAAATCTGTAATTAGGCTTAGCAGTCCTCATTGGAGAATTGTTATGTCTAGATACTTAAATACTGTATTTATTTGCACATTTGGAATCTAGTCAGTCCTCTTAGAAATTTTACTTCTCTTTCCAATCCATGAGATAATTCTGCACAATCTGTTATTGAATCTTGATAAATCATAGAATCATTTAGTTTGGAAAAGACCTCCAAAATCACTGACTTCCACCATTACCCAACACTGCCAAGTCCATCACAAAATCACCACCCAGTGATAAGTGCCCATGTTTTAAAAAACATGTTTTTTTAACACTTCCAGAAAGAGCAACTCCACCACTTCCCTGAGCAGCCTGTTCCAATGGCTGACCACTTTTTCAGTAAGGAATTTTTTTTCTAATATCCAATTTAAGTCTCCACTGGCACAATTTGAAGCTATTTCCTCTTGTCCTACCACTTGTTACCTGGAAGAAGAGACTGACCCTTGTCCCACTACAATCTCCTTTCGGGAGATGGTAGAGAGTGACAGGGTCTCCCCTGAGCCTCCTTTTCTCCTTGCTAAACATTCCCAGCTCTCTCAACTGCTCCTCACCAGACTTATCCTCCAGATCCTACCCCAGCTCCAGTGCCCTTCTCTGGACACCACCTCAATGTCTTCCTTGTAGTGAGGGACCCCAACCTGAACACAGCACTCCAAGTGTGACCTCACCAGAGCCAAGAACAGGGGCCATCCCTGCTCTGGTCCTGCTGGCCACACTGTTTCTGGTACAAGCCAGGATGCCATTGGCCTTCTTGGGCACGCTGCTGGCTCGTGTTCAACTGCTGTCAAACCAGCACTCCCAGGTCCTTTTCCAGCCACTCTGCCCCAAGCCTGCAGCACGGCAGGTGCTGTTGTGACCCCAGGGCAGGACCTGGCACTGGGCTGTGTTGAATTTCACACAGCTAGCATCAGCCCATTGAGCAGAACAACATTCCCACAAAAATGGTGTTGCCTACAAACTGAGGGTGCACTTGATCCTCTTATCCAGATCATCAATAAAGATATTAAACAAGACTGGCCCCTGAACACATCAAGAGGCCAGATCTGGCCTAAAGGCATGGCATTCAGCTTTTCTGCTCATGTTACATTCCAGCTAAACAACCTGAACTTCAGCATGCACAGGTTAGACACTGGAACTGATAGAGACAGCTGGGCTGGGGGGGGGGCAGAAGTTTAAAATCTATGGGCTATTTTTCCAAACCAAACCACATAGGTACAAAAGATTTATCTGTAAGCTACATAAAAAAAAATTTCCATCATCATTTTATCCATGTCATGTCAGAAGCCAGGCTGTTAATACACCAAACAGCCAAACTAAATTAGCCCTTGAAGAGAATGTGCTAAAACAGCAAAGAAAGCATACCCAGCCTCTGCTAAGCATCTGTTAAAAAAAATCAGTATCAAACAAGACCCTACCAGAAGAAGATATAGTAGGCTATTTTACTTCTAATTACTCAGAAAATTATCTTGATCCAGTACTGTGACTAAGTAGGGCAATGATCTTTTCTCTCAGAAAATATAGGATTTGGGAGACCCAAGTTGCCAGCCAGCTTTGATTAGCACGGCATTCAAGAATCCCACTGTGGTGTACCCTTCCTTTCCAACAGTAATTTAATTCCCATAAGGAATCAGAAAGGCTAATGAGTTAACCAACTGCACGGCACTAATTTCCACATTCTCAGTATATGGTTCTCATGCTGCTTCTGATCTCTGCAAGGACATTTCAGTGTGAGGAAGAGGAGCAGGAGGCTGAACAGGAAATTCAGAATTTGTCTACTGCACCTTGGCCTAAGAGAAAATGAAGTTAGGTGAAAATCCAATTATATGTTGAACACTATAGTGACAAGAACCAGATTAAAAAAAATTTAGATCCTCTAACATTCTGTGGTTTGAACTTTTGAAATAAAACAAAATTATTTTGCATTAGTAACAGTTTAGGATTTAAGTTTTTCTTTTTAACACATGAAAAAAGCATCAACTCTTGAAATTTAAGTCATAATAGAAATTTCTACAACATAGATTATTACCTTCAGTTGATAGTAGTTCTATGTTTACATTTAAAGAAGAAGAGAAAAAAGACAACGGTGCTTAAAACTCCACACATCCACCTTCAGCAGCTTAAAATCATATGTGTAACCAAAAATGAAGACACTAATTCTTTCCCAAGAGATAATAAGGAGTAAGACCCAGTAAAAGACACAAGTCAAGGAAAAACATGCCTCTTTTACATCGTGGAGAAGCAAGATAAGATGAAATCCCAGGAGGGAACAAGACTGAAGAGATGCTCTGTCACTTAATTATGTAACTGAATAGCTAGCTAAACATAACGATAATTTCTGACTTGATGTTTGCCCAATAAACAACAACAGCAAGTAGAGACAAATTGGATGTAATCTCTTCCTCATTTCCTTACACAGAGTCGTCTAAAAGACATACAAGATGAGATGGAGAGGGAACATCACAAAATGTTTATTGAAGTGCCAAGAACGGAAGTACTGAAGCACTGCAAATACAATAAATGTAAAGTCAAACTGCACAGGATTTCAGATGACACTAACCAGGAGGATACCAGGCTCAGTCTGGCTAAGCTCAGTTATGAACGTGAAACAAATACAATTGTTGCTTTACTGATTAAAAGCATCACCATCTCAAGTCTGCTTCTTCTGCATTCATTTCAGAAACTGAGTAACAAAATCATGTATGTGGGGCTTTGATTTGAGCATAGCTGTAGCTGTTAACTCCCAATCTACAATTTTTTTTCCATTTTCTGGTGCTCAGTTTTTAAAATCTAAAAGCAGTACACTAATTAATACAATTCAACAGGAAATTCCACTTGTGCTGGGTGATCTGCAGTGCCCCTCTAAGTCAGTATAACTACTGCAAATTCTGAAATTCTGTAAAATAGATTTAATGTCCTGTCTCTGAAAGTGGCAACAATATGCAGGAAAAAATAGGATACAATTATTTCAGCAAAATGCTTTGAAAGGTATTAAGCATGTCCAACAACAGAGCTAGTTTATACAAGTGAAAAGCCTACAAACAACACAGACCTGGCAAAAGCAAAATGGTTTTGCTGCATTAGTTGGATCAACTGACTCAGTGGAGAGTCCAAAGTACACCAGCACCACTGAAAAAGTGAAGCTGGCCAACAGTCAGAACACTGGAAGGAGAAAGTCAAGTGACATGTCCTGTTTCAGCAACAGTAAACAAATTCAGCCAGCTCAGTACCCTAGCACCAACAGAAAGCCAATACTAAAGAGAGAAAACCAAAAAAGGGAAAATTAAATGAGACCAGGTTCAGATCATGTAGTTCAGCAGACAAAATCTGTTTAGTTTATGCTCTACCTCTAGAGAAATGTAAGAAAGAATGTCTGATCTTAGTAGTAGCAAAACTGAGCTCTTGGTGATGAACGATAAGTAAATTATGTATTAAATTTGTCCTGCCTTTTGCTTTCTTTTACACAAATCTCATCATCCCAGTCACTGGGTATGGTTTATTTCAGAGGAGATCCTTTTTCATATTTCATTTTAAAATGAATCATTGACATCAGATTGACATTTATTAGGACCACTGCCACAATAAAACAATCTGGCCTCCACAATGAGGAAAATCATGAAGGAAACTGAGTGAGACCCAAAACACTAGTACTTAAATTGCACAGGAGAACATGCAGTTTTGGTTTTTAATGTGCACAAGTCCACTTTGATGATTTCACATTTTTTGGTAGATTGATTCATTATGCAGTTGTGGTTTTTTTCATCCCATTAAGCTCTATGCTTGACATACTTTCCCTGTACCATAACTAAATTCTGCCGACCAATACAACCTTTAAGTGCTACATGGTTCAGCACTGACCTGGTTATCAACACAGCTCTATCACAGTATCCTCCTGCAGTTCTCATGTCAGGCATGAAAACTCCACATCATTTACAATTTGCTGGTTTCTAAGGAAAAATTCGAGCCACAGACTTGAGGGTATTGCTCTTGGCTAGCCCAGCAATCCAGCTGAGAGTGTACCACATACGAGTCTGCTTTCAGGAACACAGATTTGAAGTTCATCAGCAAAACCCAAACCACTTAAATCCAGTAGATTTATCAGTACCTTGAAATCAAAACCTTGGAACAAAGGCATATGAATAAAATCTCTGCATTTTTTTGACTTAAAACTCTCAGTAATCCTAGGTTCCCTGAACTCCACACATCTGGCAGCAGGAAAAAAAACCACACCCTTTACAGCCCTGCACTTCCTCCTCTATCTCCATATACCTCCATCCTCTCTTCAGAGCAGTCTCCTTGACCTCATCTCTTACCTGGGATACTTCCTTTCATTCCCGACTTAAATTCAAAAATGAAATCCTGATTTGGGTGATGCCAGCTCATTAAAGCTTTTCCCAACAACTGGTAACATAACAAATGTTATTTTAGCCTCTCTAAAGCATAGCTCCTATCCATCTTCACCACCATTTTCTTTTCTAGCCTTGCTAGAGTCTTTAGCACTGCATCATGAAAACAAGAAAAACCCACATGATAAAAAAAAAAAATACTGTTTATTTTTTGTCCAGTTTGTTGCAATCATGCTAGAAGAGCTTAGAAATCTTTCACAAGTCCGAAGTGCCATACAGGCTTCTCTAACACCAGATTAACTCCTGTACATCCTATGTTTAGTGCTCTGTAAATTCTGAACATTTATTTTGGGTTATCATATTCCCCTAACTCATTAAGACCGCAATGTAAATATTGAACAGCTATTCTTTTTCATTTACATTTATTTATATGTACTTAAATTTTATTTATTTTTATTTATATTTAAAGCTGTAACATGTTTTAAAACAGAATGTTAAACCCTTGGGAGCTTAAAGGATCACTTGATCTAATTCTTTTTCCCCTCCTGTAAAATGTAATCATGACACAGTACTGCAAATAACAGCTGTGTTGATGATACCAGATGCAATCCCCAAGACTGCACAAAAACTACCATGTATTTTTCCTTAATAGCCACCTCACACTACAATTTAGACAAAAAAGGGAGAGAAAAAATTGTTTTCTGAAGTCTCAAATCATGAGATTTCCTGCCATCCCCCTTTTCTTTACTCTTCCACGTGAGCAAGAATAGATCTGTTTAAATCAAAGACAGTCACCACTTAGATGTACTTACCTACATTTATCTAGATATTCAACAATGCAGTACTTCATGTTTTGCAACAGCTTGTCAACTTTATAGCATAAAAGACTATGATTTTTATATTTTTTTTTTAAGTTTTAAAGACTTTAATTATGCTACCCTTAAGCTGATAAAGAGATTCCAGAAGAGTCTTAAAACAAAATAAAATAAAAAACTACCACCCTTGGTTACCACGGTAAAGAATATCCTGAGTATTAGATAAGTATCAAATATGTACATAATTCTAATGAATATATCAAATGCAGCTTTCACTTAAGTACTAGGTAACCTGTTTGAAATTAAAGGTTCCTTATAGTCATTCAGCTGGGAAGACACAGCCATCTGAACAGAATGTACATACAGCTTGCTACCACTCTGTGAAACCTGCAATAGCTCTTACTCAAAAAGATCCAATTATTAGTGGTTCATACACGAAGCAGGTGCCACTGTGCTTCCAGAAGACACACTAATCACTGCCTAGAGTGCAAACACGTTTCCCTCGAAGCTAATGAAGGTAAAACCTGATTGCTTTTCTCCACCTACATGATTATTTCATGGCTCCGCAGTAATACTTTGATATTCGTATAGTCCTAAGGGCTTTGCTTTTAACAGACAGGTTTGATTTACAGATCCACATGGTTAGAAGTTCAGCAATTTGGCATTCTCCAAGCCCTTTCTATTCTTCTATTTTCCAGAAAAAACAGTCTTAAAAATGGGACTATGGAGATGATGATCATTTTGTTTCTTGATTTTTAGCTAGTTATGTACGTTAAAGAATAAAACATTTGGAGAACTATACAATGAGAACCACATGTTATATCAGAAAATGTTTTACATGAGAAAGAAAAAGAAACAAAATTCATTCTATACTTGAACTCTACATGCAAAGTTTTTGTTAAAGGCAGAAGTCTTTTAGTACATGAAATTTACTTGCATCCCTCTCCCTCCAACAACGGTTTGCACAACCAGATGTTATTATACACTGTAGTTTAGAGCTGCCCCATATGGAACTGCAACAGTAAACATGCATAACTACGGAAACCAAAGCAAAGGTAAGAAAAAAAGTTAGCAGTTCAGTAACCTGATACTACAATTTTAAGTTACTCAGGACACATCCTTCCCAAATGAACCTGATTACAAAATATGTCAAATGCACTTTGCATTCAAATGACTCTCTATTCTTAAAACCGAAAGATTACTTATATTTTACTTGGAAAAATATTTTTTTTAAGACCGAACTTCTTCCTACAAGCTTCCAAGTGCTCTCTGCCAGAAAAAAAGTACATTAAATACTGACTGAACACAATCAGATATAAAGGGTACACCTCAAAACCAAGATCTCCAAGACTATTCCCAGATCTTACTGAGCTACATCTTCCTTTGAATAACCCAATATATATACTGCCCATACAGCAAAGACTTTGGTGAATACATAACAATTGTTTTTTCTTTCAAATGATCTCTCTCTTTTGGTTACAGAACAAGAAGTGGAAAGTAGTGCTAACAGTTGAGTAACACTACAAACATAAGCTCTCTTACCTTTAAAGTTACAAAAAACATTAAATAGTATATTTGCACGTGTCAACCCATAATCTTTTAGTGAGGAACCAAAGTAAAACACACCTGCAAAAGCATGTACACCTAGTCGGTTTATTTCCTAAATACACCAAACTTGTCATTTATCCTAAGCTAACAAAGGATCTAATTTGTGCCTCCAAAAACATGTACAAATTCCATTTCTTGCTACTGCAAGGAGATAACAAAAGGAGAAATAGTTTATTACAAAAATACTTTTTTCTTAGCATGGCTCATGATTTCAAAAGTAGGACTGCCAGATAATGTCCAGCTGAAATTGTGAAGGATCATTTATTTTTAGCAAAACTGTACTTGTCTCAGCTCTGGTGCACATTACAGAATTAGCAAATAGCTAACTGAGTAAGGCTTTTAATTCTGAAACCTATAAGGCAATTGAACCACTTTACATAAAAATTGAGTGTTTTATGAGAAGTCTTGCCCAATACAAATGACAAACTTTAAACACTGGAGTTCTCCTTGCAACAATAAAGTTGGGGCACAATGGAGAAGTTTAAATATTTAATTTAGACTGAGCTGCAAGCCATTAATTTTTTATTGATGCAAATCTGCAATTCATCTAGAGCTAGACAGTTGCAACCCATTCTGGCTGAAAGCAGGGTGAATTTTTCCAACTCAGAATAGGATATAACTCCCCTCTTTCCAACATCAGCATGTGCTTTTCCATGGAGAACGCAGGCTATGTCAGAGTCAGAACAGCATCTGGGCCAGGACAAAGGTGCATCTGCTGCTCATCATTTTGCTCACTATTCAAAAAACGTGTCTTGATCATGCCTCTGGAATATGCAATTACAGCATTAGTTTACACAACACTGCTAAGAACACTCTGTGCTTTGAGAATGCAATAGGTAATCAGAAGATACTTTGCACTAAGTCCTTGTCGACGGTGGCAGGACATTATTCATCCAAGTCAAACACAAGGAAGTAGTGATATTAATACTGAAAAATGAAATATATCTGCATTTCTTTATGCACAGCAAGAGAGAAGATTAGCTGCTAGCACATCTACAATAGAAGCAGTCTACTGAAAACAGTTAAGGTTCACGAATTCAACCAATGTGCCAAAAATGGGAAAATTCTAACTTCTTCCAAGTCCAGTCATTATTAAAGGCAAATTATTCTTTTATTTTCCTTTTTAGTGGATTTTAAATATTCTGATGAAAGTTTATGTTTAAAATTTAAGTCAGGCTTGCTCCAAAGTATTAATAACTCTTGACATTACATATACTTCATAAAATTTACTTCTTTTCTTGGAAGAATGAGAGACCTGATACCTGGTCATACTTTTTCAAACTAAACCTTGTTCCAAGTTCAAATGCTCAGTACTTTTGTCAGGATCAAGATTTTCAAGATTAGGTCAGACGGGTCATCCAGTTAGTAGTGAAAAACCTGAACTGATGGCATATGCCATGCTGTTACGCATATTTTATTAGTCTCAAGTCTTTCTATAGAGAAAACTACTACAAGATTGCAATGGTGTACATGAGAGTATATCAAATATACTGCAGAAGAAACAGCAAATGCAGGTCTAGTAAGTGAATTCCAACTAACCAAAAAGGAAGAAGTGAAACTACGAAAGCAAGATGCCTGTGATAACATCTAGAACTTAATCTTTTAAATATTTAAGGTTACTTACTTACAAAAAAGCTTAGAAACATTTTCAAGACAGGAAGTTCTCAAATGGATAATAAATGTTTGAATTCAAGAAAATCTACCCACTACGCACACACTAAATATATATTTATACATCTGTATGCACACAGAGACAGAAATATCTGGACAAACAAAAACTGAGCCATCAGTATAAATCTTCTGAGTAACCTTTTTAGTCTGAATGACCTTTATACTTTGGGGATTCCATATCACAAATGTCTTAACTGGGGACAAGTCATTAGATACTTGCTAGCAGCATTTCAGATTTATTGCTGAACTAGAAGTTATGACAGGATACGTGAAGCATGCTGCTGAGATAGAGGTGACTTGATTTATTTTCTAATGTATATGGGTCTACCACCTACTGGAAACAGAAAAAATAGGACAGCCTTTTAAAGTTCAGCTGGACAAGACTGGACTTTCTGCCCTGAAATCAGAACTCTGAAAGCTAAAATTATTGTATTCATTAAACTTTGGGTTTTTTTAAACTCTTTATATTGTCATTTAAAAAAAAGTTGCATCACAAGTGAAAAGCGATTTTACATATTTATCATGACTTAAAAAAAACAAACCTTAATCCCTGAAGGGTAGCAAAATTTCCCTAGCTAGTAAAAAGAGCAAAGCTTAAAGAAATTTAAGATTCATTAGCAGTAAAAAAAAAAATCACATGAAGTTAGCCATGCTAATGAGGACAACGAATAAAAGATGATGCAGCAGTATTTTCACCAAAATACTACTCAGTTTCTCACTAAGAGACCCTCATCACTTCTGAGGCGTGATTTGATCAGCAGTTCTGGCTAAACAGTGAGGCCCTGGGTGACTGCAGGTTAGCAAATGTGATATCTGTCTACAAGAAAGGCCAGATTTGTTTCAACTCAAACTCCTCTGAGATTAAGCTGTACATTGTGGTATAAAACCAGATTTGCTTGCTTTAAATGGTAAAAAAAAAAATAGGCCACAAGCATTGAGAAGCTACATATGCAATAATCCTCTTTTCCTTCAGGACTTTAAGATTGCTATTTTCCGTTCGGTATTTTTTCCGCATATGTAAAATGCATTCCCAAGCATTTCGTTCCCAATGCAAATGAACTGACAGAGACATCCACAATGCTGCTGAGTTGCTACAAAAGCCACCCTGCGTCCTCTGCAGCCTCAGCTCTCACTACAGACATGACAGACTTTTCAGAACTCAGTGCTTATTATCTCTTCCTTCCTCACTACTATGACGGTCTGAATGCAAAAGCACAGTGGGAACAACGCTTGATTGAATCACCTCTTCACTGAGGCCGTCTCTATCCACATGGATGACAAGAAGGTGATCAGGAGTCGTCAGCAAGTATTCACTGAAGGTAAATCATGCTTCACCAACCTGATTTCCTCTCTATGATCAACTACCTGGATAGATGCAGGGACAGTGGATATCGTTTACCTCCACTTCAGGAAGGCCTTCAGCACCGTCTCTCACAATGTGGTCACAGGCAAGGTCAGGAAGCATGGACTGCAGGAGCAGCGAGGCAGATGGAGAGCTGGCTGAATGACAGATCCCAGAGGATCATGATCAGTGGCACACAGTCTAGCTGGAGGCCTGTCAGTGCAGGAAAGCAGCTCTGCAGAGAGGGGCCTGGGGGTCATGGTGGACAGCAGGCTGTCCCTGAGCCAGGAGTGCCCTTGGGGCCAAGAAAGCCAGTGGTATCCCATTAGGAAGGGCATTGCCAGCAGGTCAAGAGAGGGGATCCTACCCCTCTGCTCACCCCTGGTGAGAAACAACCTGGGGTGCTGTGTCCAGTTCTGCACTCCTCAAGACAAGACAGACACGGAGCTCCCTGGAGCAGGTCCAGCAGAGGGTGACAAAGATGATGGAGGAACTGGGACATCTCTCTTATGAGGAAAGAGAAAGTTGGGCCCATTCAGCCTGAGAAGAGATGACAGAGAAGACACCAACAATGCCTCTCAGTATCTGAAGGGAGGGTGTCAAGACGATGGACCAGATTCTGCTCCGTGGTGCTGAGCAATACGACAAGAGCTAATGGGAAGAAACTGATGCACAGGAAGTTCCACCTGAACATGAGGAAGAACTTTACTGTGTGAGTGACTGGAAACTGCAACAGATTGTCCAGAGAGAATGTGGACTCTCCATCACTGGAGATATCCAAGAACCATTTGGACACAATCCCGTGCCATGTGCTCTAGGATGCCCCTGCTTGAGCAGATGATCCACTGTCAGTCAACCTGACCCATTCTGTGATACCATAACAACATTAGAGAATGAAGCAAACAATATTTGAGGGGTCCAATTCACCTCTGTACTTGTAAAGTTACTGTTCTTTGTACCTGCACTTATAAAAATACCATATGTAAAACACCCATACAAAAATACACTGATGAATCAGAAAACTGCTTTAGTGTTAATACCATGGCAGACAGATTGCAGCACTGGTCAGTAAGTAACTGCTCTTCTGTCAGTAGGTCAACTCTACTTTGCCCACACACAGACTGCTGGATCACAAGAATCTGAAGTGTGCTAGGAGACTGAGTTAGGAGGAAAGAGGGAATACAGCCTGCACAAACCTTGTTCTGGATACCATAGGCCCAGCAGGACACATGAACTCAGCAGAAGGACTATGAAAAGGGAAGTGCTGGTTTTGGAACCAGCAGCAGAGCAGCTTTGCAAAGCTAGCAAACCTTTTCAAACATCCAAGACTGCTTTGCATGGAGCAATCTTGGACAACCAAAATGTCAAACAATTTTTAAATACAGCTATTGCCAAATTCCTCTCACAGAAGGGAAAAGGTAAAGGTAAAAACCGTAATAGGAAGACAGTGGTCAAAGTGACTAGCAAGAAATGCTCTCTCTCCAAGGTTTTGCACACCTCGGACAGTCAGGAGAGACATCCCAGGCTATTTTTTGGCACCCCTCTCTGTCACCCAATTTCTCAAAAAAACACCAATCTTGGCAAAACTGAATCTCCAGAAGGAACTCACAATGACTTATAGATGACCTCTAAAAAACTTTCCTTACATGAAGCATCATAGCCACCTCCATGAAGAGCTCAATAATTAACACTTGTAGCTGAAAACTAGGAAATTATAGGGAACAAGAAATTAAATGAGATCTTTCATTGCTAATGCAAAGCTCTAGAAAGTGGTTTGTAAGATAATTAAATCTGTGAGCCCCACCCTGCAGCAAGAGAAATAATGGAGAGGCCTCTCTACACTACATTTAGAAACCAAGAAAGCATTATGTAAATCATCAATCTAAGCTCTAATTGTTTGTACACAAAAACACAAATATTAAAATCTGTATTCTCTTCCTTCTTTGCAGACTCAAGAGAACTTCTCTCAATCCAACTACTAATGGAATAACAATCACATTAATAAAAAGCCTTTTTGAATAACCAATCTACAGAACCCATTTTCTGCCTAATTAAATGGGTAAAGTGTTTGTGGGGGCAGTTTTTCTTCCCCTGCTAATACAACAAGTGTCTTCTTTCAGTGCCATTATTATTTATTCAATATTTTCAGCCAAGCAGATACTTTGGGAAGATGTGACTATTGATTAAAGCAATAGGTATAAATCAGGGGTTACATAAAGAGGTTTGTAAAAGGCGTCTCTGTAAAGCCATTTTTGGGAATCAAAAGGCACAGAAGAAGTATTGACTGAGGCATGCTGCTATAAAAGCTTAACCACAATTTCTTCTCCCAAGATTATTACTTCATTTAAGTCTCTCTCATGTTTCCCAGATGTAAAACAAGTTAAAAGACAAGAAGACAACAGGCTCTTCTCGAGGGATACTGAATGTTTCTCTCACCTAAGCCAAGATGCTCACCAGCATCAAGTATTACACAAAGGCCTCAGCTCCGTTGCTGGGAACAGTGGTTTTAGCTCACGTTTCATGGAACAGCATCAGAACTTCTTCAGGTCTTCCTTTAAAAATGCTATTGGTCTACATCAATCCTTGCTCCCTCTCGGGTCTTCCAAAATATCACTGTTGGCCAACTAAGGCTCAAAATCACCAGCCACACATCTTCAACACTTCACTACTCAGAAGACTCTTCTGTGCAAGCAGGGCAAACTCAGCACATCAAGTGAAATATAATCTACTATTTAGAACAGCATTGCCTGAAGAGCAAAGTCAGATGGAGTCACACAGTCTTCACCTCAAGATGTTTATAACATTAAAATAAACTTTATTGCACAAAGAAACAACTTTTACTCCAACGCTGAATCTCTCACAAGACTCAAAGTTTAAGTCAAGGATCTTCAGCTAGATTAAATTGTGGTGTGACCAGTCTCCAGCAACTAGAAAGGTACAAAGCAAGGCCTGAAAATCCTAAGAGTCCTAGCACTGAAGTCTTACAGACACTCTGAAGATCCAAGAAATGTTAGTTGTGCTAAGATGTCTAAGTCTCCAGCATGGATAAGGATGCCTCACCATTTCCCATTTACTATAATGCTTGGGTATTCCAGGAGCAATACAGTTATGAGCATACAGACTTCTCAACAGACAACATTATTTAGGAAAACTTCTCATTCTATAAAACATCACTTTCATAAAATTAATTCATTTAGTACCTCAACGTCCATTCTTGCTACTAGCTCCATGACCAACAGAAGTGAGCCAGCATTGTTTAAAATACAATAAACTGATGAGAAAGGGAGCTAAACCAACCCCACCCTCCCCTCTAGATTCCCTCGAGATAAGGTTACGCCAAAATCCTATCAGATGTACTTTGATCATTCTTAATTCTTTAGTTTCAAGCAGTATGAACTCGGGCACATCTGCATTTCTTTATTGTCAGAATAATGACAGGATAATGGTGCTGGCACTAGGCCAGCCACTTTTTTGAAACATTGTTGGCAGAGACCATAATTGCAGTACAGAGAGTAAATGGTCTTGCTTGACAGTTATAGAACAAGTCAAGGAAATATCATAAAACAAACTTATCCCTAAGTTTCCTGCATTTGTAAATAACTCCTTATTAGTTAAATTTTTGTTATAAAGTAGTCCACATAACTGTTTTAAGACTTTTCTGGAAAGTGAGGCCTCTTGTATACAGAGCTAGCAGTCCTGTGAAAAGAGAAAATGGGCCTCAACTTCCAACTGCAAAAAGCTTTACACACAGAAACACTTGAACAAACTCCCAAACACTTTTGAACTGACTTAATACCAATGTATTTTTGAGCTGTGTGAGAAGAAAATTTCATTTACATACAGAACATGTCCTTGCAATGCACTAACAGCCCATAAATACATTAAATAAACTACAAAGTAGAAGTCATTCTCTCTTCCCTCCCCATTCCAAGGAAGCATTTGTACATTTCAAGTTTCCTTAGTTTTCCCTCTGAAATAAGTGTATACTAAAGAGGAAATGGCAAATCAGTTAAGTTCAAATCAATACCTACTTGAAAGGCCACAGGGCTCTAAAATAGGAAAGCGACTGTGCCAAGGCTATTTGTGAAATTAAGAAAGTGACAGCCAGGCAAAGCCAATGCTTTTAGCACCACATGGCCTTCAGACTTCCTGTATATGAAATTATTTCTTATTCATATAAAGGCTTTTAGCAACTTATGGAGATAGACAACCTAAATAGGCTTGAGAGACATTCACCTCTGGGTGCTTGTATCTCTAACAAACTTCTGCTACATCTAATACTCCAGTGCTCAAAAAAGGCTGTCATGGAAAAGTCTACAAGTCTTACCTCACTGATGCTCAGACAAAATATAAAATTCAACAGTAAGTGGTTTGGTTTTTAAAAATAGATATTTCGAAGAAATATTTTAGCATCTTGTGGGTTCAGACGATGTTACAAGTCTTACTGTATTTAAGATACGATGTTGACAAGACATCTGATCTAACATAAGTATATTTAATGAAATTGTGTTTACTTGGCTTATGTTTACCTAGACAGTCATACCAAAACTACCTGTTTGCTACAATTACGTCAATACACTTCAGCTGAAGTAGTTTCAGAAGCCATAAGAACTCTCTCCACTTCTTGAAATAAGATTTCCTGAAATAAATATGCTTACTGAGTTGTAACAAAAATCCCCTATGAACTCTCCACAGCCACCACACTGAGAGCTACAAACGTAAGAATTGGCTGGAATAAAAACCCAACAGGATTCATGGAGACTTGAAAAAAACCCCACCAACAAACAAGAACTAGCATAGAGGATGAAGTGCCATTCAGTCAGAAATGTCAACACCATTGAACATGCTTCAGTCTTTGTCTGGGAAGGTGCAAAAAGCACATACGTTTTGTGAAAGTTTCTCCAATTTAGGCAATACAAGAGTAGTACCTAGGAACTACTCCTGAAACAAATATATTCACTATTCCCTATCTTGCTAGTCTGAACAGGGTGAAAAAGCAAGCTGAATCCAGCTTCAGCACTTGTCACCAACCACAGAGAAGTATAGATTACAGAAACTTCTGGTCTCAGAGCACATAACTGACCCTTAATATAAAGGGGATAGGACGGGACAAGGCCCACTTCCACAATGCAGAATTTGTATCTAGTTGTGACTTTTGACTGCCCTTGAGCCTGGAACCTACTTGGCCTGGTTCTGCCAAAATACATCTTGAGCATCCTGCACAAGCACTTCTGTGGAGAAGACCAGACAGGCACCTGATACAGGTACTGCAGTCACAGCTCAGAGAAACAAAATTGATTTCTTCAAGAGCGAATGAAGGCCTTCCTCAGGCTTACCTTTCAACCTGGTAGTACACCATTTATGTGCTGCACAGTTCATGCACTCGGCTCTTCTAACTAAGCTTAGGATCTTCATTAGGTTCCAAAATGTTCTGCTTAGCTTTGAATGCAGCTTTATGTTGATTCTGAAGACAGCTAAGCTGCTTGTTGAGCATCTAGAGCTGGGTTTGAGTCTCTAAAGAATTACTGGAGAACTGGCAGTAGCGGGGACAGATACAGTCCTCCTGTGAGCTGCCACCATCATTTTCAAACACAGTAGTATTTACTTATAAAAGCTCTCAAGAATTTTATCAAAATGAAGAGCCTGAAGATTTAGGACTAGTTGGAGCCATACCTGTGGCAGTACTGCAAGGTATTTCTAGCTCATTCCACCCTCCCATGTAACATCTATGCATTCCAATACAAGAAGCTTCCCACTGCAATCACTTTTGGTGGTGCATATCACTGCTCAGGACCAGCAACAGCGAGAAGGCTTGTAAGACAGTGATAGAAAGATATCCCACCATACCTGAAGCAAATTGGTGGTCTCAGCTCAGTTCCTAGAGCTCTTTCTCTTTTTGGCTTTTCAATTAGCACTTGCAGTTGAAAACCTAAATAACTAATATATGGAGAACAAGGAGGTCTGACACTACCGCTCTCTCCCATCCATCACACAAGGCAAAGTTCCCACCAGCAATGTCTTGCATGAGGGCATTTCTATCCTCACTGTACTGCAGCTAAGTAGGAAGAATAGTGTCTATTAATAAGAATGCTTATTGTTAAGAATTTACAGAAAAGCTAAAGTTAAATGCATGTTATTGTACATTTAAAAATACACTAGTTGCTTTAAAATTTATTTCATTGTTCTATGAAGCAAGTGCAAGCTTCCATTTAAATAATGCATTTCCAAGGAAGAGCATAGTGAAGTGTAGTTCTTCACTCAGAAAACTTTTATTATACAGAGCTTTTGATGTATTTTCCTACTCAAACAAGTACTTCAGAGTAGTGCTCTCAGGATGAAGAGGGAGACACCCTATGAAAGCATTTATTCATCTAACTTTGAAAAACATGAACTCAACATTGACAAAGTGATATTGAATTGTTGGGAGGTACAGAAAACTGCAGGCCTTCAATCCTTCAGCATTTGTATGGTGAGAATGTTATGTTCAAAATAGTCCTTACAGACAAAATCATGACACATCCAAGAAAATGACAGTTGAAAGACGAAGAAACTAGAAGACATCAGTTACCCAACTAAGTGCATGTGAAAACCCAAATAGTAAGAATGCGTTTAATAACAAAAGCCATGACAAATGCCTGATACTTCTTTAAATAAATCCATTATTGGAGAATCTTTTTTAGAAGGTGGTAGGCTGCTCATTTTTAGCGAGGAGCAAGATGGCTGAAGAAGACGTAGTTTATAAATAATTTTTTAAATAGTCTTTAAGTGTTTAAAAAATTAATTGCTTAGTCCCCATGCAACATAGTGCTGGTAAGAACTTCCCCTCGTGATGGATGGGAGAGAGTGGTAGTGTCAGGACCCCTTATTCTCCACAGATTAGCTATTTAGGTTTTCAACTGCAAATGCCAATTGAAAAGACAGAAAAAGATTGAGGCTAGCAGTCAGCAGAGCTCTAGGAACTGAGATGAGACCACCAGTATGCTCCAGGTAGGGTGGGACATTTACAAATTAATTGTTCATTCAAGTCTTCGTCATGCAACAGCAGGATTCTTCCTCCCCACCATGTGAGTTATCACTCTATCACTATCTCAATTCAATAAAATGGGTCTTTTTTTATTAATTTAGATATTTTAGGTTTTGAAAAAACAACTTGAATCAATTTACAGAAGCTATGGTATAGCTAATAAAAACACACACGTCAAAAGGAACAGAACTGTGATTTTTGTTCAGTTGAAGTTTCTGGCGGAGTTTGAGCTGTCAAATTTAAAGAGCCCCAAGAATGTAAAAGGCACTACTGGGAATTGTAGCTGAACAGAGAGCACTAAGAATCCATTGCGTACCTCTGAAATATTGATGTTGTATCAAGCAGTATCTCAATTAACCTCTCCAGCAATAGTCAGGCAAGCAGGAAGTTACAGTTCCACAGCACTGCCTGCTACAGAAACCCAAAAGAGAATTTACCTTACCTTTTCCTATGTGTTAGGGTATGTGCATTAGTCCCCCTGTAACTATAACATAGTAACAGGAGAATAAGACTCTCACTGGCTGATGAATTTAATAAGGCTTCATATATAATACAGGCCATTCTATTAGTCACCATTTACAGAGTGGATCCTCAGTCTCAAAGTTTCTACAGAAACCAGATTTCTATATATCAAGGTTTGATTTTGGGTTCGTTACTATTTTATTTTCCCATGTTTTGTTTCCCATGTTGTTAATCAGAAGACATTTTAACATATAATTTTTAGGGGCAGGTTACACCCTGATGCAGAACACATACTCGACAGGCATATACAGAGCCAAAACTGTTCAAAACTCTCACCAGGAATGATGAAATACATTGCTTCAGGCACAGAGGAATGACTTACTAGTTAGCTTAAGACATCCTTCCTATAACATGTTCGTTACTGCAATGCTCTAGTAATGCTAAATATAGTTTGCATTTATTCAAACTACACACAGTAAGTGACTAGAACTCACTGCAGCTCAGGTTTCAAAATATTTCTGGAGTGCCAGAGAAACATATTAAGAAGAAGAGTAGGCAAAGACGGGAGGCACATAGGTGACAACCTCCTCCCACCCTGCTTTTACACATTAGGCCACAAAGAACTGTAGTCCTTTTCTCCTTCTTTAACTTCTATGACAAGGCAAAGGAAGGAAAAAACCTTACCAACATGACAGTTCTCTTTTCTTTACGTCATAAAACCGAGCAAATAAGTATTAGTGCAGACAGCTCGCTTCTCATTTCCCAGAGAGATGAAGTCAAAATAATGCTGCTCAGCTTGAACAAACAAGCACACATACACTCCCTTGCCCAGTTATAACCACACCAGCAACTTTAGTTTATAATGCACATCTCAAAGGGGAAAAAATGACACACAAAAAAATTAAAGATTCCCATCTATCTCAACACTTCAGGAAGTTCTTACCTAAAATACTCCTTTCCTTAAAAGACAACTCTCTGTGGAGCTGACAGTACAACCACTACCACCACTCTCTCTCAGTGCTCTAAAGGAACAGTAGGATACTTGTTGCAGATTACATACTTGAAACTACCACACCTGATTTAACTTCCCCGGCTCTGGTACTCTCAGCTCTAGAGTTGGCAATCCTATCCATACTGGAATCACGTATTAATTAGAAGACTCCTCTTTTAAAAAGGAACATAATTTCACATGGTATAAGATTAGATAAGGCTAAATATGGTAATTTCAAGCTTTTAAAAAACAGAAGTGGATAAAAAGATGAGTTCTTTTCCTGGGAAAGCTACCACTCCTTCAAGCTTTCTTTTGCTTCGAGGCAACAAACATGAACAGAATTACAAACTTCTCCTTGTTTAATGGTTTGATTTAACTGACAGCAAAATGCACCTTTATAATCACAGAATAGTTGAGGCTGGAAGAGACCTCTGAAGGCCATCTCATCCAACCTTCCTTCCCCTCAAGCAGGTTGCCCAGGACCATGTTCAGGCTATTGAGTATCTCTGAGGATGGAGACTCCACAACCATCCCAGGCAATCTGTGACACCAGTCCATCACCACTGAGATACAGAAAGCACTTCCTGATATTCAGGGAAACCTCCTGTGCTTCCCACAGTGAACCCACTGCCGTTGGTCCTGTAGCTGTGCACCACTGAATAGTGTCTGGCTCCATCTCCTTTGCACCCCTGTTCCTGGTACTTACATACACCGACGAGATCACCCCAAAACCTCTTGTCTCCAGGCTGAACAGCCCCCAGCACTCTCAGACTGGGAAGATGCTTCCAAACCCTTTGTAAGCCTTCCAGTGTGCCTGGATCTGTCCTGTACTGGACCCAGTATTCCAGGTGTGGGCTCCCCTGAGTAGAAGAAAAGGATCACTCTTTTGGTCCACTGTCAACACACTGAATGGAGCCAGGGAGACTGACAGCTTTCTTTGCCTTTGATCTCAAAGGCCAGCACCATCCTCTATTTTCTGCCTGCATACTTAAAAAAAATGTAACTACAGAAAAATAGTTCACAGTGAACAAATATCTGTGGCTTCAATTTTCTTGAAATACTAGGTTTCCTTGAAAAGAGGAAAATTCTACCAGGACATTGCTATAGCATGCATCTTTCACATGCCTATACAAAATACAAGGCTAGTGCTCAAAGCTACACAAGAAAGGGGAAGATGAAGCTGGCTATCTTTTCAATTAAAGGAATTTATGCCATATACAGTGAAGTAATACTCAAATGAAAGTGATTTATAACAGATGACCGCAAAATTACCTTTGAACAGTCACTGTGGTTTTCGTTTTGAAAAAAGGGGAATAAATAGCAGAGTGTTTACTCCTAAAGTAATCTTTTCCTATTTAAAAAATAAAAAGAGAACAGAAAACACCTTTGACAAATCCTTTCTCAGACTCAAATTTTCCATTAATTTCAAAATGTTAACGTTTAGCAAATCCTTGGACATGCAAGAACAAACGAGAGCTTTAACTTTCTAGCTAAGGTTTTAAACAAACAGAAGTGGCAAAAGATGTCTCATATCCTGTGTGTTCCACCCGTACACGTACTCTTTCACTGTAGGTCACTGTGATGCTTTTATCCCCACATCTTTTACTTCTTGTTTGTTCATTTTAATTTTATAAATGGACTGTTGTGCTGCGACTAAATCCCTCAAGGCCAGCCACAAGCTGAGGACATTTTCCTTGTTCCACCCCATCTCTCTATTTCAATGGACCACTCTTCCTTATGAGCACTACTACGTGAGGGAAAGCCTCCACAACTATGGTGTTTAAAATTTGTCAGTTCTTGTGAATTACTAGCTGCTGTTTAGCCAAGCTATACACATGGCATTTAGTCATTGTATTTAAAAAAAAAATCCCTGAAATTATTACCTTGAAATTAAGCAAATGCAAAATTCTTTCACAGGAGTGAAAAAAGTAACAAAAGCCTGGTTCAAAAGCAACCTGGTGCTCTGACAGCTGACGCTGTAAACAAGTCTGCCATTAAAAGGGACTGTTAAAGCCACCAAGCTGTGAACAATGGAGAAACATTTATTAAAGTACTACCTACAATTGGATGCATTTTTTTTTTACCACAGTATCATGCTTCTCCATTCCCATCAGAAGGAGAAATTGGACAGGAACAGGGTAATATGGTGTCAAGAGTCTTGTCTGATATGCCTTATCATCCAATGCGTAAAAGAGAGACAAGAAAACAGCCTTTGTGTTGATAATTTGCCCCAAACTGACATATTTAATACTCTACAGAATTACCTGTTATGTAACATGTCGTTCAGTCAAATCTTCCAAAGCAACATAATGTCTTGTTCCAAAGTACTAAATAATTTGCTTTTTGCGTACATCTCCTGTCACATTCAGTAAATCTACTTAAGGTTTCTCCCCGTGCAACAGGAAATTGCCTTAACTCACGCATTCCATTAAAGCAGACAGCCAGTGCTCGGCTTTCAATTGCTCCTTTGTAAAAAGTCTATGGAACGCTAAAATGAAAACTCTACTGTATCAACATGCACTCTACAGGCTAAAGGAAGTCAGATTTAAGCAGATGACTCATGATAAAGTGATATAATATCAGGTCTGCTTTGTAAAGAAAAATGCAATTTAAAGATTGCCACTAACAATTTTATATACACGTGTGTGTATGTATGTAGGCAGATGGTGAAGTATTTAGGGTCTAAAAGAGCCCTGTTATGCCACATCCATTACTGCTTATTTTTACTGCTCAGGAATTCTGAGGACCCCAGAAAGCCATTTTCAAATAGCAGATGGAAGCAAAACTTCAAAAAGGCTTCAAAAACTTCAAAAAGAAACATAATTGCTTGTGTATAATAAATTCTTGCTTTTAATAAAACCGTACCTCAATTTCATTATAGAATCAAACCCCCTATTCTCTTCCTAGCGCACAAGCAAGACAATCACACTTGGTTTATATTGTCCTACCATACCCCAGCTGCCCTTTAGCTCAAACTCGCAGCTCTTGGTAACTTTCTTAGCTTTTTACACTTTAGAGTCCTGAATTTTTGGACACAACTCTTACATCATATTTTAATATATTTCACAAAATACCAATGAAAGGTTTTATTACTCTCTGTCTTTTATCCTGGTAAGATATCCTTTTCTATCAGATTTGATAACCACAGATTCTATGGCCCATCATTTCAATACATGATCAAAAATCAGTTTTTGCTGAGAACACAGCTTGTTTAGTACTTAAAATTTATGTAACTCAAGTAACATCACCAGCCAAGACCCGAACAGGTCTGTGGCAGGTTGTACCGAGAACATCAACACAGCCTGACAGCTCTGCAGCACACGTGTCCCTTCTGAAGTTTCACTAACAGTAGCATAATGTATTGAACACAGCAACATGAACAATCATTCTCCAAAATTCAGAATATTTTGTTTCTTTAATAAGCATGTTAAACTTAGGAAATTTAAGACATAGTGACTCATTAAGGGACTTAAGTGAGATCACAGGGAACACATGAGGAGACCAATAGCAGTTCTTAGGTTCCAGCTTAAATGTAAAGACAATTCTTCAACACTGGATGTAAATGACATGGCTCACTAAGTAGTTTACAAGCAAATGTCAATTTAAAAAGAGAATCATATACTTCATATAAACCTATGTATGCTTCCTAATTGCAAAAGCTTATGATAGACCTGAAAGCAAAATCACTTCATTCTCTCCCTGTAAATACAACTATTGTTTTTTAATGTTGCTTTTAGCCAGACACAGTCTCCTTCCTCTTTCATTCTAAGAGCTGGAAAGTACATTTCCAGACACTAGAGCATCTTACAGAAGCAATGTTTTGCAATTGGTTATGCTACCCTATCATTCAGATACATTGATTTATACAAAAAATCTTAGCTGGTGTCTTCTGTTCTTCCAAATACACGTGTATATTAACATCAAAATATTTTGATTGAAACGTTACCTGTTTTCATTCATGACTCAGTTACAAGACCTCACTAAGTATCGTGTGATTTGCATAACTATGTGCAGACAGTTCACACCAGCTATATAGAATATATAAACAATGGCTAAATTCAAGTCAAATTAGTTTGCCCTTGCCAACACCTCCAACTCCCCAGCTGCTTCCGGTTCATTGACTTAGGATAACTCATGAAGCCACAAGACCTGGAAACATTCAGTATAAAGACACATGATCAATCTGTTGACTCCACGCCTCATCAGAAAACAGCTGCATTTTAAAAAGGGTATAATCTAACCAACATTTTGCCTGATACCAACTGCTGCAGCTGAGCCTTTGATACCAGCAAGGCAGCCATCAGGAACACCAGCAGGCAACAGTTTGCAATCCCCAAATGACCCCCAGCTCTCACCTCTGCTAAACAAAAAAAATACACTTGGATCTTTCAGAAATCATATATTACAAATCTGTGACACACTCAAGTCTATTTGCTCTACTAATCGACAAGTAAACTCTCAGTCTCTTTCCAATTGCTATCTTTTGTTTTAACTCCCTAGAGGATGCAGAAATCTGTGTTCTCAACTGTAGAGGGACACAACACAGCATGTTTCAATCTCTAGAAGCTGCCACCACACACTTAGCTAACAGACTGATGAAACTCTGCACACAGTAAGCAACATTTGGGCAACCAGCCCAGCCAACAGATTTTTGAGCCTTCAGCAGTTGAGGCAGCCTTATCCTGGGGCAAGTCAATTCTTCCAAAACTTGGTGGTTTATAATCCAAGTTCTGGGAGGGCCATCTTTCCCTAGGCAGCTGAAGTTACATGTGGCCTTCAGAGTAAGAAACTACGGCAGCACATACTTCATGTGCTCCCTGCAACACCAAAGGGTAGTGAGAGGAGACCTCTTCTATCTGGGACCTTGGTCAAGTCAGGACAACTGTCACCTGTGATCAAAAGGAAAAGTTCATTTAGAAAGCACATACACGGAAGCACAAACGTTTAAAACTGCGGCTGCTCCGCATGCTCTCAGCATCATCATAAGGTTTGCATTTTAAACAGCTGGATAACGTGGAATGTATGCAGAGTTCTTCAACGACATTCCATAAGCTAGAAAGCAACCTAATTAAAGAGATTTCCATCAACACATTTTTGTTCCCAATTCTGCAGTCACTATTTATGCAAATAATCTTATCAGCTGCTCTAAGAGAAATCACTGTGAAACAGAAGCAAGTGTTATGCTACTTAAACACAGGTCTCACTTATGTATCTCCCATATTAAGGATACAGAATACAGATAGGGAACCTGTGCTACTAAACACAGGGGTTACAGAAGAAAATAGCGCACTGTAATTATTACATAGTATACACTATATATTACATAGTAAAAATCAAGAACCCCGTCATCAACAGTGTGATTTGGAAAGCAAGTGGAATGGCACCTTTGCAGAAGCTTAATGAGAAAAGCTACTTTAAGTCAACACTTTAGGTAACACTGAAGTTTCATTTTACTGTCCAATTAAACAGCAACAATCATAGCCCTAGTAAGACTCATAATATTTATACAGAGCAGTGAGCTCATTCCCAGCTGAGATAACAAAAAGGTCCATCGATAACAATGAAAAATTAATCTCAATATTTAAATTCTAGTATAGTAGGATTCTTCATGCACCCAGGGACACTCGAAGAGATTTAGCAAGATATCTTTCTGATCTATGTACTTTCATCAAGAAACACAGGAACATGTAGATGGTGCATGGCACCCTGCTGGCCTGTTGTGTTAATATCAACCAATCAAATAAATGGAATGTTCTCAGTATCCTAAATGGAAATTTCTCGAGTATCCTAGATGCAAACAGATAAAAATATTACTTTCAAAAAGGATTTTCCCATTAGGATGGACATGTTTGACAAACTTTCATGAACATTATGTAATACTTCCACAGTAAGTAAGGGAACATAGGAGGGACAAGGAACACCAGCTTCTGAAGGTTTCCAAACCACAGAGAAGTAAATACAGATATCAACTCTACAGTCACATTACAGTTTCTGATGGGCGATATTTGCCCAAGTCTTATTTCTCCTACAAAACCAGTTGCTGTCTGCTACTCTTGTGAACTATAGGATTTGGTTTCACCTCAATGGAGGAGGGTCAATACAATCATGTTGTTTCCAAAAAATACACAACTCCTGTAGAAATAAGTCAGACCAGTCCTACTGCACACTACATATGTTGACTTTACCACTAACGAGTGCACTTATCATTAGAACACTGCATCAATTCTATTTTCTTTTTTTACTTCCAAAAGTCACAGACTGCAAGAGTTGAAGATGGGTATGCCACTTTTCCAGTATCGACTGCTCCCACAAACCACCCATGGAATCTTTCATTCCACAGAAGAAACCACTGGCAATTTAAAATTTCAGGTATGTGGTTTAAATACAGACTGCTGTAACACCCCTCTTATTTCAGGCAGTCGGGGCACACATGAAAAATATCTTCAGGCACTGACTCCGTGTACCAGAATTTTAAGGCTCCATTTGGCTGCTATGTGGAAACTGGAAAAAAGAATGACAAACTGTATTACTCAATTAATCTTTCTTCTAGTAAACCGATTATATTCTTTGACACAGTTCACAGCTCTGTAAGAGCAAGGTCTTGAAGACAGAACAACCGAATACCTCTGATAGTTTGAGGACATTTGTCTGGATCAGTTTGTTTCTCTCATGTATTATGCGAATTTCCAGAAACTAAAATTTGAGTTTTTATACAGACAGGTTCTGAGCATGAATGCCAAGATACTAAAAAACAACCAAGATCACAACCAAAAAGATATTCAATATGCAAATTATTTTCAGAAAACAACTGTCAGTGTATTGCAAGTCGAGGTTTTTTAATGAACTTAATGCATCAAGTATTTTCTTACTCCCAATCTTTTCCATCATATCAGTCAGAATAGAAAAAAACTTTGACATGATCGCACATTTTCTTGCATTGTCTGGCATCTCAAAAAAAGTAAAATTCTTCTCAATTAGCAAACATGGCAAGAAAAACAGAAACTGAGAATTTTGTATATCAAGTGCTTCCAAGAAAAACAGCAAATTCCTAGTTTCAACTCTTTATACAGTATCAACCCACGAACTCTATGGTCAGACTTACTTTAAAAGCCCTAACCAAAATAAAAGCCTGCCATAGCCAGCTGCATGGCTTATCAGCCTGCTGTCATCTAAAAAGACTGTAAACATCAGTTGGGATGTTTGTATGGTTTGTAAGGAAATTTTATATATATATAATATATATATAAATATATATATTTTATATATATATATGAACCTGAACATAACTTCCTCAGAAGATTTCAAGAGGCTACCATTTACTCTGCTCTCCCAACCTTTATTAATAAGCAAGAACAGATGAAAGTGACAACTAAGTTTATAATACATGACCGTGTTTGTAAGTGGCCATGACAATTAAAATATTCAGTCTTTTCAGCAACCTTGCTGGATCCTTCATGATTGAGATTACTATAGTGGCTTACACAAGTTTAAAAAAATGCTTTGAATATTGTCTTCACCTTTGGCATATCTCTAGCTGCTTGGGCATGACAATCCAAAACCTACTTACCTTCACACCTGCAGCAAGCCTCCTACAGGTTTTTGTTGCTAACTGCAGCTACATGTGAATAAGCAACACCCCCCCACACCAAAGGCCATGGGAAACTATGTACAGCCAAAAATAATTAATCTAATAATCATGCAAAAATGTTAGGCATATCATTCTGGAATAGACAACAAATCATAGCTTCACTGCTTCCAGATACCTCCTCCTAAAAATTCTTCCACAGCAACAGTTGGCAAGATTTGGATGCTGTGTATGCACATATGCTGCATATCTGACATAAACAGGTTTCCTATATCAAGAGCCCACTCAAAAGTTGCAGAAAACTACATCCCCCCATTTTTAAGAGAGTGATTTCACAGGAGAACATCCACCACTTAGGATGATCTGATGAATTACATGAACTCAGCAGCCTGAGGACAGACTGGAAGGTTATTAAACACTTACACATTGTTTGATTTTAAGCTATGAGTCAAAATTTTTTTGAAAATGTACAGGTTTTCATACACAGCTTTATTTTCTGGGATCTTAAACTTATGGGTCATATAGCCTACTACCATGTAATCTTTAAGTTCACTAATAAACATTTCTATCAGAGAAACATGAGAAAAATCAATGACAGGATACGTTGAGTTCAGATACCACACGTTATCCTCAGGTCCAGCTATTTGCTTTTAAGTAATTTCAACTAAATTCTCAGCCCCCTTAGAACTGGTATAATAAACACATCGATTCTTCACTTCTTTTATTTCATGGCTGCACATACACATAGAAAAAGAAACTAAAACATTTTCATTCACACAGATAATTTTCATTCACACAGATCTTCCCTAGTGGTACAAATAATTCCAAATTGCTTACCAACTGAATGCAAACAGGTATAGCATAAACAAAAAAATAGAACATTTTTAAATGGTTGCTGATCCCCAAGAAAGCCAAAAGAATAAGTAAAATTACGTTTCTTTCCATTGATAGCAGCCAAACACTCGACAGGTAAATCTCACAAGATGCACTGCTTATAGACCCAAGTTCAGGTTGTGTAACAGCAATGACACACAGCCTCTACTTGGAGTTGGGTTTTACTGCCAGCAGACAGAAGCCCTCAAGCTTATCCTGAGAGTACCTCCAAAAAGACCTACTTTTTGAATAAACCCACCTAAAGATTATGCTTGTTCAGCTGACAGTTTCGAGAGAATACAGTTCCCTATAATCCATCAACATTTCTATCTTGGATCTGCTACCTAATTGTGTTGCACAGATAGACTAAGGACAATGATCTGTCAAAAAGTTAATAGTTGTAATCTCAGAGGTTCCCAAATAATTTTAGTAGAAGTAAATTGTCTCTCGCTTGTCAGTGACAGTACTGTGAAGAGCAGTCTGTACAAAATCTAAATCCATCGGAAACAATTTTAACTAGATTTTCAGAGTCTTTAGCAAGGCTCTTAGTTAAAACTTAAATTTAACTACTATGGAGTAAGTTCAAGGTTCCAGCAGGAACCAATTAAAAGCATTAGAATGCAAAATATATTTCCAGCAGAGGCGCAGCTACAATGCTAAATGTCCTCAAAACGTGATCAGAAGTAAAGACACAATTTGCCAACAGTGTTTCAGGAAATTCCCAACTGGAAACTGACACTGAAGAAAAGTCGAAGGCTCTTCCAATGCCATGGGTCTGTGTCAGATTCGATAAAACACAAGATTGGTGAAGGCAAAATATAGAAAGGAAGAAAAACAACCCTATCTACAGATGTAACAATAAGCTCAATTTAGCTACGACTAACTTGGGAAAAGAGATTGTAAAGTATGATCCACCATGATTTCAAAATGTCCATTCAGTGCTCATCAGAAGTCAAAGATACAAAGTGGAATACTAAAGACTCCTAGGAAATGAAGAGAGAATGAGAACAGAAACGTGTTATTATGCCACACTATATGCAAACATTGTGATCTCATCTCTAGTGCTGCATGGTTATAATTATCACCCCCAGAAAAGAATAGAGAAGCAGAGGTGTCACAGAGAAAATTAAGGATAAAGTGTAGGTACAGGCTGGCTCCATCGTAAGATTTTTCAGACTGAAGAAGAGACAACAGAAGTGAAATTATGAGAATGAGGCTTCTACACCACAAGCAGGAAAGATGTGATGAATTTAAAATAAAAGTTATGACATTTCAGAATATAACATTTAAAAAAATTCAATAAAGATATCTACTAGAGGAAGTTTAAGAGCAAGAAATCAAATTCCCCCAAACATAATGAAATTGTGGAACTCAATGCCATAGGATGCTAAGAGTCCAAAGAGAATATAAGAGTTAAAAAAATACCTAGACAAATACTTGGAAAATATTGCATTCAATTGCAGAAAACTAGAATAAATCATCAGAGAAATAAATACTACAAGCTTGCTCTGTTAGTTATGAGTAACAAGAATTAATCTGACCTTTGTTACAGAACAGCAGAGACAGGAGTAATGCAGGAACAGATTTCAGGATCTGCCATGTGGATAAAGGATACTAAACACACAGCCCCAGACATTAAAGTAGATGGGCATGTTGTCAAAACATATGGTGCTTTTAAAACTGTTCATTAAAACACTTCTAACACTCCCTGGGAATTAAAGTTTTGCTGGTAAAATGTTATCTCCTCCTAGAATTCTTTTCAGAAATTTATCTGAACCTTTATAGCAGCAGGAATATAAACCACATAACAAAGTGGCTTAAGAAATGTGCAGCTGATTGATGGAAGTCAACTTTCTCCTCATGTGACCACACAAGCTTTCAGAATTTTCATTCAAGAATTTTATCTAAATACTTGCTTGAAAACCTGCCCCACAACTTCCATTTATTTCAACACTATGAATCTTTACATTATATATATTCCATGATCTTACATTACTTTAGAATATGTTGTTCTGTAAGTAACATATTACAATGCATTAACATTCACTTTAACAGGAATTCAAGCTTCACCAAGTCACGAACACACCGCATACCATTAAAGGTTTGTCAGGCTTTAACTGACAATTAAGTTGTTTTGTCATTTCAAGAGAAACATAAGGGACACAGACTTGTCTTGGTTTCTTCCACACTGGCAGTTATCCTCATGAAATGCTCCTATAAATGGGAGTACTTTTTTGTCAGACAATTCTTGTACATTAATGAATTTGGGTGTGGGAGTGACTAATTTTGAATAATTTTACTCAAATGTACCACTACCTACAGAAATGGTTTAATTTTGTTTCAAGGGAATGCAGATTCCTAGACAAACTGGTTTTGAAGATCCTATTTTTATTCTCCGTTCTTTCTTTTGTTGCTCTTTTTATTCTAGTTGCCAGGCCTTACCTGCCATGCCTTTTCCAAGTCTGTCCTCACCTCTCAGAACACAACCCTGTTCAGTCACACCATCAGCCGTCTTTCCCCTCCCACTTTTTACATTCTTGTCTAGCATTCACATTTTCTGTCAACTGCGAATAAAGGGCACCAGCAATAAAAAACACTTCGAGACACATTCATTTCTCCAAGGAAAAACCATAAAAGTTGTCTCATTTTCATTCAGCTGGTCTTTTCCCCACTCACTGCTTTTCTTGGTCAACCACTGCACTAAGTTTGAAATCTGGTGTAAAACTGGATTTGCAAACCCCCAGAAATCATTACAGCAAGATTTTTCAACCATTATTTCCCAGTCTCCTGGGGAAGACCATAAAACACTCACAAAAGCAAACTCAGAAAAGAAAAGCCTATCACAAACAACTTTTCCCAGCTACTGGAAGTCTACAAGTTAAAAAGTCATAGCTCTGCTGCATATGACCTGTAGAGCAGTAAATTCAGTAATGATTTCTGAACACGGCAGAAATTCAGCAGTAAATAGCTGAGCTGAACAAAGGCAAACCAGTTTAGCTAGCAAACAGTAAATGAGCTTGGCCTGAAGGGTCCAGGTCAGAAGATGCCATCTTCAGCACAGCAACTACAAGATGAAGAGGACCTCTCCTCAGAACAGCACAGCAAGACCCTATGTTACCATTCGCAGAGACTTTAAAGGTCACAGCTGAAAGCCACACAAAACTACTGAGATGTTGCTGTCCCCATCCAATAATAGCTTAAAATGACAAATACTCCTGTTAAACGGCTAACAGAGCAATGAAGCAAGAGAGAATCATCAAAATGATTGAGATTGTTCACCACAGGTATCAGCTTCCATAGTGCTGCACTAAATTATTTATTAGTAAGTTTCCACTGCTACAGAAGTGTCAGCTGAACTCACTCCAGCTTCACCACTCTGTGCACACTAACAGTTGCCAGTGTGCAAAACATGCTTGAGGAGGGCCTTCTAGAAATAACACTGGCCAGTAACACGCAAACTTTGGGGTTTTTTTAAGAAACAGTACAAATATTCCAAACAAATTAAACCTTTGCTACAGAAGAATCACTCAGTAAGGGAAGAAAGTGGTGTTGTCTGGTCTACTTCCAGTTTTATTTCTAGCGCTACCTCTTACTTGCGGTGGCACACATCTCTGGAGAATTTCTTGTTTGGTGGAAAAGTTGACTCCAAGACTTCTTTTCCTATCCTTCTTTCTTCTTGCCTCTCCATGTAAATTCAGAATACCATCCAAACCCAACCGTCTGCGTCTCCACCCACAGAACCCTTCCTACAGCCTGTGTAACACCTCTACTCCTCTCTGGCACCTCTCAGAAGGAAGGGAGAAGCACAGGCAGGCTGGGCGCTAGAGACAGAGCTCACCTCCAGCTCCCCACTGCTGAGAGGGCCACGGCACCACCAGCATCCTCCGTGCTGTGCCTTGTCACTCTCCAGAACATTGTATGTTCCTGAATGACTCTGAAAACTGTTACAGAACCCAAGTTTTGTTTATCAAATTGCATGTTACATTTCAACTTCACATTCTGTAAGTTCGGTGCAGTTTATTACCATCTTGATATTTTTTGGTAAGCAAGTGAATGTTTCCAAACCACTAAAACTTTGCATCAATCTCATCTAAATCCCAGCCAAGGGAGGCAAACACAAGCAACATCATACGCTCTTGGTCAGAGCAGGTTTTGTCATTTATTACAATAGAAGGTGACTGGAGTCAAGGGAAAGGAGAATTACAGTCCATGCTACATGATTAGACTCCATAATGTCACTCTTTTACAGCATATAGCCAGAGGTTTATAAGAAAGTGACAATGTGATCTTCCATCCCCATGTCTGGCCTAATATGTTCATAAATCTTGCCTAAATTAACTCTTGCTTTTTCAAGATTCCAACATATTAAGTTGCTCTACAGATAATTATTCCTCATGGTTACAAATCTTGTAGCTCCCACTCTAGTGTTCTTCAGCTTCAATTTCCCCTCACTGAAAATCTCTCCTATCTGGTCCAAGTGCTCTTCCACTACAGAATTAATATTTTCCATAATGCAGAAATTAAGTCACATCTCTATTGTTTCTAGAGCATGGTAACTAGGCTGCTATTTTTGACATTTTCACCTGGAAACATCCTTTCCAAAGGATATTCCCTGAACCATTCCCACTTAGTCAAACAACATCCTTCCTGAGCAGTTGACATTCATAGTTACCACACAGCTGACACACAGGTGGGAAAACTTCCCAGCTTCCACTCATACATTTAAACTGTTTTCCCAACCATATCACTGCACAGTGAGCTCCTCTTCAACAGCCCACCAAACTCTTATTCCCCCTGATACATTCCCCTCCAGCCCCACATGACTGGTCTGTGTGGGGGTATGCTGGGCTTTGCACCACTTATTAGTGGTTTGTCATCATCTCATCTGTTTTCCCTCAGAGCCAGGATTATTAGAAAGGCAACTGAGACAATTCTCGTGTTCGGACTTGGATGTTTATCGTATCTTATCAAAAATTTACAGAAAGTACAACAGCACCTCTAGTTCCTTGCTAGAAGTAGCAAAAATGGCTACAGCTGAGCCTGCTTCAAGGCCTTTTAAAGCTAAACAAACCAATAAAAGTTTAACACCTACATTATTTATCCAATAATATCCAATTATTTATACCCAATAATAGATTCCAACGACCCTTAGAGTGACATTTGACTGACCAGAGGTTACTTACCTGAGTTCTGTGAAGAAGATGGAAGAAGAAGAAAATGAACAAAGAAAAAGACACCACCCAAAATTCTCCATCTTGTCCCATAACCACCACTATACTAAAAAAACCCTCAAATTTAAAATCCATCACCCAGTGAAAACACACACATCTAACCCACTACACATTTGTGACTTCTAACTCATTATTCATACTTACAAGCCTTCTCCAGGGCCTCAGGTCCAGAGCAGTGTTCTCCAGGGGGTCTGTGCCTGGAGACACAGAAAGCTCAGAAACTCCAGATTTCTGAGATCCAACAGGTTTGCAGAAGTTTTTGCCATCTTATCAATACAGAACTTCACTGTTTAGAGAAACCAGTTCAGTCTCCCTGTGCTATTCATCCAAAAACCTAGCCACAAAAACAAAATGAAATTTTCTACACGTATTTTATTCAAAATATTAGTGAACGAAACATGCTGATGTGTGTTCCATTGCATCCTTAAATACATGGCTTTAATAAGCTTTTTAATCTAAAGCTAATACCTTATCACAACAGATATACCTTTGTGGAGTATACTTTTAAGGACTCAGCTCCCACGGGACATGTTATTCCCAGCTCCCAACAACATCTCTGCAATCCAGAAAGTCACCTCATGTCTCTTTCACACTGCCAGACAAACCAACATCTCTGACACACTTAATGAACCCTAAACCAGCAACATCCCTCTCGTGTTTGCAAGCATTTATCATGCACTGGCCTAGTACCTTGTGTGATAATTCGTAATAGTTCATGACAGAACTGCAGCAACGCTGTGTAAATGACAATGTACCTGTAAAATGCTGCCCAAGGATTAATCTCACAGAAACTGGTGGTGCTGAAATAGTAGGTCTTTCCATAGTCATAAGACAATAGGATATACTCCAAATACTAAATTGTTCATTCATTAAGCTGGGCTAAAACTACTTTAATACAAATGCAGATGCTGATGTAACCTAAAAACTGAATGCTCCTCTCCCCACAGCTGAAGAATAAAAGGGGAAAACATACTCGGTAATGTTTTTCACTATCAATAATCCAGTTGTGGTAAATGGAAATGCTTGTGGTATCTTTCATTAAATTCAGTAAACAATTGCTCCTCACAGCAAATATGAAATTGGATAATGCCAACAATGCTAACAGAGACCTGCATAGGATTCCTTCCCTCTCCTCCTTATTTTATTTTATCAACTTCTGTTACTGGGGAATAAAATCACTTAAATAGGGTTTTAAACAAGTTAGGGGGAAAAAAAAGAGCCTTGCTTCCTCTGTCATTAGGGATCTAAAATAGTCCAAACCACATGACTAAATATATTTACCATTTTTTATCCTACTGTAATGCCAAGATTCAAGCATGGTCCATGCACTTTCTAGTAAGTTTAGCCAATTAACAAAATGTTTCATTTCCTCTGCCCTTCTTCCCCCTCGCATCCAGTACACTTCCAGGTTTAACAAGCTAGAGGATTTTAGAAACATGGCCTTCTCCCCTTCATCAAGAAGCATTTCCCTACATGTACCAGATATATTCATAAGGGGTAAGATCCAGTTCAATAAAGAGACTAGACCTTTGCATGGAAGACAGCTTCCAAGGGCTCTAAGCTGGATAATATACTGGAGCTTATTTAATTTTAAGCATTTCTGAGGTAAATTACATTGCTTGAAGCATTAATCTCATCATAAACTCAAGTATATGCAAAGTGAAAGAAACTTTCATATTTAACCAAGCCAAAATTACACTCTCAAACATTAAAAAGTAGCCCCAGTTATCAAATGCCAGTAATATGTCAGCATCTGTATTGTGGATGCCATAAAATGATGGTACTGACAGAAGAATGAAGTTTATCTGAACAGTCAGCACCTGTGTTTTTTACTCAAGCTTGGTCTTGGAAGAAGAAAAACTTGTATATTAAAAGACAAGCTACTGATACCATTTTTTCACTGAACATCTGGGACATCTCATAGTGTCCTTGCTTTCATGCCTGCTCTGTAGAACTCAAGTGACCAATGAAAAACACTTCACATCAAGCTTGTGCCAAAGTTTTCTTACAGGAGTCTAATAAATTTGCACATAAACTCTTACTACTCCTTCCTCAATTTTGTGTCACGCACCACTATTTCTACAATAAATATGGGAACATGCCAGGGATTAAAAAAAAAAAAAAAAAAAAGCTATCTAAATATTCACAACAGTACATCTTCTCAGCAAAGACTCTTTTTGATGTTTCCTTTACGCAAAAAAGGTTTCAGTAAAGCCCATCTAACCTGCAAAAATTTAATAAACCCTGGCATTTTTAACACTTGTAGTTTTCTTTAAAATGTCAGCACATTCAGATTTGTATGGTGCTCTTGAGCCCTCTAAGTTGTTTTTTTTTTTCCTCTCCTTTCTCTGCAAGGGATGAGGAAAACTGAGAACTTGTCAGTTCCCAAACTGGTTTACATAAACCAGACCTAATTAGAGTCTAAATCTGCTAGAGTCAGCATCATGAGAGAGCTCCACATTTCCCCGAGTGTCTCAAAGACTACATCACCAGACAGTATGGACAGAGAAACATCTATTACTGATCTTCAAATAGTTATTGAACAGAGCCCATGAAAACTCTTGGTGTGAATGAAATGAAACTTGACTGAGATTCTACGTTGAAATATATCCCTGTGGAAAGTTTTCCTGCATTAGTTCTTAGTAGCAGCACAAAATTTTATTATTGAAGCTAACCATGGAGAACAGCAAAAGGTCTAAATCTTTACACCATTATGGAGGGACATATCAGGAAGTCTGTTTTCAAAGAAAGTCTATTCTGGAAAAAAAGCCCTCCTCCATTTTAGGTACCACTGAGAACTGCAATCATGATTTTTTTAATTGGGTGCCAGAGATGCTTTAGAATTTTTTACATTTTACATCCATGTGATGATATTTAAATCACTATAAAGAATCCACAAAGGCAACACTTCCAGTTTCACACAAGTCTCTCTAAAGTGACCTACAATATGTACTGCCGCAACTCACTTTTATTAGTTTTTCTCTGGTGAGGCTTCCTCTCCCCAAGACTCTGTTCCATCATTAACCCAACACATAAATTAAACAAAATACTGAGTTTTGTATCACTTGGCTTTAAAAAGATCACAAAGACAAAAATAAAAACCACTTACACTGTAGTAAGCAGCATGATGGCTTATCCTTTTCTCCACAATATTTCAGTATTCTTCTCTGCTCCCAACCCTCCACACTACCACAACCTTCAGGAAGACTCACGTATTTTCTATTGTAAAATACATTCTATTTCATCAAAAGGGGCTGAGAACTGACCATGCTGCCTGTCAGTGTCCCTGCTGCCCCACACCATTAATTCAACTCTTCTGCTCACAGGAAAGTTGCCACCAGCAGTCACTGCCAGCAAGATCCCACTGAAAAAACTCTGCAAAACTCTGCTGGAATTGATGAGTATGTTCATTACAAAATATTTTGTCTCCGCTATTGACAGTGTTTTCAAATCCTGTCTCTCACATGGTAATATTGAGTCAGGCAGGAAAACAAACATTTCCACTACCTACTTAAAGCTGAAGCTCACTAATTGGAATCTTGCTCTCTCTTGGATGATGTAGAAAACATCTTAAGCATTAGTAGGCAGACAGCAATGATGTATGACAGAATACCAGATTTCAGCCAGGTGTTAGACTTTTACCATTTCATGTTGGGTCAACCAAATCTGCACTCCCAATATTTTCTTGCTTTTCACATGGTCCTGGACAGCCTAGCTTGCTGAATTAGGAGCACTGACATCTCTAAAGATGTGCTCGATTCACCTCAGAATACCCAGGCATGTGTTTGCTGCCTTACTCACAAGTTTGGCTCGTTAGACCACAACGAATTTCTAGCAATGGCCTGATTTGCACACACAGTAATACAGGTGTAACTACAAGGTGGTTTCCTGTTTGATAACTAAGTGTACAGACATAGAAGATAGCCAAAAATGCAAGAGCAGCACTGGTTCAGCCAGTAGCCCAGCTAGTCCTCCAGGACCACAAGGCAGGAGCAGTGCAGTTGCTCAGGGCAGCAAGCAGATGGAGGGATGCCGAGCATGTTGGCAAAGCTCTGGGTCTGTGAGGCTACACAGGAAGAGCACATGCAGAAACAGTGTGAAGAAAGGAACTGTCACATGGGGACTGAACAGTAAATAATACTGAGGCTAGGGCAAGTGTTGAAGCCAGGCCTAAAACAGAAGGCACCAACTGTAAAAAAAGGATGTACTAAAATGCATTAGCAAGAACACTGTTTCTCTATACCTGTCAGTTAGAAAAGGGAAAATACTTTATCTAGACAATTTATGGAGCTTAAACTTTCTATACAAATTATAATATGACTGAGGACCAAGAAGATATTTTAATTCAATCACTGATAGGAATGTTTCCTTAAAGAAAATTTTTTTTACTATGTACTCCGAGTTGAACAAAGATCCACTCTCCTTTCAGCCAATAAAATTTTCACAAAGACCAACAATTCATAAAAATTACTAGCAAGTTATGCAGTTCAAACGAGAAAGGAGTTGCTGTTAAAATGAAGGTCTCACAACAGCAGAAGCCATTTAAGATCAAACAAGTTCAAATTCAGTTGCTCCTTAACAAATTCATTTCAGAGCAAAAGAAAGCCGTGGTGCCATTCTGTCAGTGGCAGCTGTGCTTTGAAAGGTTCTTGCCGCTCCCTTCTGTCCCCCGATACTTATTGCTGCACTCAGAGGTGCCAATACAGTTGTTTGCATGACTGTGCTCTATTCAGTTTTAAGAACCATCTCATTTAAAGGGGAAAAGACAAAATCAAAACAGTATAAATATCACAAAGTACTTTCAAACAAATACAGTCTATACAACAACCATACAAAAATAAAAAAAACAAAAAACCAAAACGAAACAAAAAAAACCCTGATGAGACAAGTGAAGACAGAAGTAATAGAAACAAATTGAATCATTCACGTCTGGCAAGAGACTACACTCCTCCTTCTTTCTCCTCCCCTTTTTTCCAAGTATTCTCTTCCCCAAGAAGAAAAAACCCCACCCATGCCTAACAAGTTCTACTGTTAAGAACTTGGAAGAAGTACACAGAATGCAAAAACCAACACAAGATGGAATCAGGTAATTTTTTCCTGGTCTTCAGTAAGAGGTAAGATGGAACTCCCTGCAACTTTCACTCTAAGACACAAGATGTAGAAAAAAAAAAAATTGAAGTTTACTGTACTGGTTAGAAGAAACCATATTAACATGTTTGTGTAGCAAAATCTCTTGGTATTGTGTCTCTATTTGAATAGGCACATTTTATGACAATTCAACATTCCAGACAAACATAAAACATTGATATGAAACAAGGCTGAGCTCAAATGACTAGCTTTGACTTTTATTGCTGTGTCTTCTGATTAAATATACATAACACCTGCTGCAATGTGTAAAAACAGGAAAATATAGAGGGTTTACTTGTTTAAAATAGAAATTGATTGCTTCATGAACAGCCCACTTACCAAAGCATGATTTTTATTTAGAAATGTGCCATTTTCCAAAAACACCAACAGAGAATAGTATGAGGAAGCCTGGAAGATTTTTTGGGTGGCAAACTGACTATTGATATAACTATCAGAGACTACATCGCCACAAGTCATGCTACTCTTAACTCAATTACATGGCCACTGAACAATTTCTGCATGAACATAAGTGTTTAATTAAAAATAAAGTACACTTAGCATGTACTTTTCAACTGCTCAATATAAAAAATATCCTACATCTTTAGGAAAAACCCCACCTGTTCCCCCAAGAGACTATGAACACGAGTTTGACACATGCACAATATTTATTGTTAATAGCATATTCCATTGGTTTTGATATTCTTTCATGAAAGCAAATCAGAAAAAAAAACCCAACTAAATATTCTTTTAAATATTTTAAAATATTTAGGTTTCAAACAAAACTTTGACTTCAATATTTTCCACCTAGCTTGAGACAACAGAGCTCAAATTTAAAGGCCCTACATTATTTAGACTGGAAGAGAAAAATGAAATTCCTGCCTTGACAGTTTTGAAGCAGTAAGGAATCCAGTCCCAGAAGTTACAAAAGATGTAATAATGCCATTTCTCTTACATTGCAGACACAAATCAGGAAGCATCAACAAGCTTATGGCCTTATTAAATTCCTAAGCAAGATGAACCATACTAAAAGTTCCCACAATAGATACAGAGCAGGTTTTACAGACAGTCCAAAGGGAGCTTTAGTCATTGAGGTTCCCCATCTCATGAACTTTACACGGCTCCCTGTTCTTTCCTGCTGATAGACTGTGCTCATGCTCCTTCCCACTGCAGCAGAAGAAACTTAAGGAAGGCACTGTAGAATTACCAGAGTAAACTGCTATCAGGTTACTGCTGTATGAGGTAGCTCACAAGGTGAGCACAATTGGAAACAGAATTTGAGACAGCAGTTCCAATTAAACTTTGGGAGAGTTCACAGAGCCAAACTAACACAGATAGTCTCCAACCTTTATGCATTGTTCAGCCATGACAATAAACTACCTGATTTAGTAATGCCCCTTATCTCCCAAGAGAGGGGGAAAACCCCCCAAAACAAACAAACCAACACACACACAGGTGTTAATGCATTATAAGCATAACCCAGCACTACATGCCTCAGCCTATATGAGTGTTTCACAAACATCTGCTGGTTTGGGTGCTTTCCCTGTCTATGACAAATTATACTTAACATGCACCTGTGCTTTTCACCTGTCCTCCTACAAATAACCTCATCCACAAGACTTGATCTTAAACACTCTGAAGAATCCAAATAGCTGCTATTTTATTTATTACTTTCATTCTACTGGTGATATTATCAATTTTTCCAGCTCTCTCAAAAGTAAAAGCATCAAATCTCAAAAATACATTTTCATAAACCCCAGGACCACTAATTCATTAGGAATGTAATTTCAAATTATGAGAAATGGAAGTAAGAGCTCTAAGTATTCACTCAATTCAGCATACTTGGCTTCATAAAGCGTATTAACTCTTGCACCTCCATTTGGAAGATGTAAAATACTTCTTTCTGCTTTTGAAAATATCTAGAAAGCTATTTAACATAATATTTATAGAGAACAAGCTTTAGATGTGACCTTCAAGGCTGATCTTATTTAGGAATGAAGGGAAGTACTGGAGAATATTTCTAAGTATCTTACCTAAGTCACATAGATGTTTTTACTTCATATATGATCCAACATAAGGCTGCATTCTGTTCTTCAAGGGCTGAGTTTTATTTCCAAATATAAAATAATACAACCATTCTAAATTGTTAGTGCAATTTCACACATCAATAGCATGTTTCAATTATGGCTTTGGCTCATTGAAAAAATACTTCAAAACTGTCATTTGCGTGTTATTTTAGAAAAAACATGAAAGAACCTCTTCAAGGTTTCTAGACCTATCTTCACCTGACTTCTCCACTTAAACTTTACACATGGTAAAAGCAGCAGTAAATACTAAAGAATCGTAAGAATCAGTACAGAAACTATATTCAATTTTGTTTCTATGTTTCTAATATTCCCAGGATGTTAAGAGGATTATACCTTCAAGTGACACCGTCTGCTTGGAATCCAGTCAATTCAAAAAGAAAGAAACTGGATTTATTTTCACATTCCTCAGCTTTTCTAATCCTTCAGACAAATTTTACAGTTTTAAGAACATGGTTGTGGTAGAAGCAGCAAAGTAACTACTCACAGAGGCAAACAAAGTCTACAGACTAATACAATTTACTTTCTTGAGACTTCCTTGTTTGTATTAATATTAGATAAAATATTTATTGAGAAAACTTTGATTACCATGTTGATGAGCATCTACGTAAATTTTTAAACCAAGTTACTATAAAAAGCACATGCACTCTGGAAAGACAAAGGAAAATTATCTTTTTTGTTCTTTCAGAATGGAACAAATTACATCTTCTAAAAATTGAATGTCAATGGCTGGAAGCCCAAATCTGTTTCATCTTTCACCATAAGCACAGGAAGTAAGGTCACTGACAGATTTTAATTGAAAACATCTTCAAACCAGACTTCTGCTCTAGATCGGGATTTTGTTCTGTGACGTGCAATTTCTATCCTAATGTATCACACAAGTTAGTCCCAATCCAGCAGCAGCTTCAGTTTTAAATACAGTCACCACTGGAGAAGTTACCCAACCAGAATCCGGTGTAGCTGACAAACAACCGCCTGTCACCCATTCAAAAAGTAACCTGATACTAACCCAGAGGGGTTTGCTACATAAACGCTTGGAGCTTTGTCTCCAAGTAATGCTCAGCTTTGTGGTTGAGCAGTGCTCACTGCAATCTGCATAGATGAGCAGGAATTTATTTACAAGAAAATTATGAGCCACAGGAAAAGGTGAGATAGGCCCAACATTTAATCAAGTTGACACTGAGCTAGAAGAATAAACTTCCTTCACCACCCTGCAGCATCAAACCACTGCCTTTAAATGAAGAAAGAACTTTACTAAGAGATTCTCCACGAGCTAGTTCCATACACTACTAGCTGGGGAGCAAAAAAGGGAGATCCCTTTTTTCTTATATGATTTCATACCAGTTTAATTTTCTTACTCAGTATCAAAAGATTCAATAAGAAATTCAGTTCAATAGGGTATAAATTAAGAAAAAAGAGGCTGAAAACAAAATCTGTAAATTTTATCAATACTACTTAAGAAAAAAGATCTTTACCAGTACTATCCACCTGTCCTATGGGACCATTTATTTTCAGGTGCATTTAGAGTTCTCAAATTTATCTTACCAGACATCTGAGAGTTTTCTGTTAAAACTGAGACCAGCTACCCATTTAGATAATGCTCTTCTCCACAGCTCTAAGGCAAGCTCTAAAGCAAGGATGCTCAAGTCAAATATTCAGGGCAGCCACAAAAACCTTTCCAAATCTGCAATATCAAGCAGCCCTCCTCTCACCACAAGACTTTCCAACTCAGCCTTCCATTATCAAAACCCTAATCTATATTCCCCATTCCACCCACTCTTACTACAGCTCCAGCCCTCGTGTCATCTCTGCTGTTCCTTATTTCAGTATCCTCCTGATCAAAGTTTGTATCCCCCCTTGCTCTCACCCTGCCAACCCAACCGATTTCAGAGAGAGGGCACAAAGACAGCTCCACACTGCCTTAAGTGTCCAGAAAAGCTTTGTCAGAACATGCCCACTGCAGAGCTGAGAGCTGCACACATCTGAGCAGAGCCCAGCAAGCTCACAGCTCTGGCCAGGACACCCCTGCTGCTATCCTAGCAGTTGCTGCTCTGCTCAGGACACTTGGTGGGAGACCCGATGTCTCTCAGCTACTGAAGAATCAAAGATTTGTCTTCCCTTTGACACAGACCCACAGCCAGCAGGCAGCACAAGGAACATGGCAACTGGAAGATTTAGTCTAGTGCCATTTATTTGCCCAGTCTCCAATTGCCTTGCATCACTTAAGACCTCTTGCTTTCACCCTTTGCTAAGGACAAGGGCAAATCCTACATTCTGTACCAAGATGAAGAAGTTCCGAGCTTGCCCTACTACACATTTTAAAGAAATACCAATAAAGCGTTTTGAGCACGATACTTCCTCTCTCTGTCCCACCACTGAGATATAAAAATGCTAGTAATAATTCAGTTGATGAATAAAGACATGCAGACTCACACCCAGACCACTTACGTGTAGCTGTTGTCTCAGTGATAACCTATGCAGCATTCTAAAACGCCTCACAAACTGAACTTGAATGAGAGCAAGTTACAAAGTTAGTGTGCTTATCCTGCCTGTCAGTACCATGGATAAAATCATTATAGCAAGAGTTACAAAATGTTCTCTGAAACCTTAAAGACAGTAATCCTAAAAATCAACCAACATAAAAACCATAGATGGTCTCTTCACTTGATCAGTACACCAAGGTTCTCCGTAATGAATAATATTAGCCCCAATGCTGCAGTCTGCACATAAATTGCATTATTTCTTTTTTATTATTTGTATTATCTCACAAAAACAGAACAGCAAAGTATCTCATATCACTGTTGCAATCCTCTTCTGTTAGACCACTATACAAGCTCATCTGTCAACTCCAGTGACCCATTACATTATTGCCCAAACCATGCAATTCACAGTTTCATTATCCCCACTGTTAAAAAGATCAGCAGTTAGAAAACATGTCTTGTCCTCTTGAATTCAAGTCTTTTCTTCCTCAACATAAACAACTACTTATTGCATTTCCCTTTAAGCTTAATCTTTTGTATGTTTGAATACAGTCCTGTCCACCTGGCATTTTTTCTAGATTAGACAGTCAGTCCCAACAGTTCTACAAACTGAACTGTCTCTAGTAGCCTATCTGTTCCTTGAAGGACAAGGCCCTCTACTAGACACAGCATTCCAGCTGGAGCTCCTCAGCTACTGAAGAACACAAATTAGTTATTACACAGGATATGCCCAAGTTCAAAACCAATGTGTTCACGAGGTCCAGTACTACTGTGATCCTGTTGAGTCCCATTCTGTCTGCAATCCCTGATAAACACCAGGCCCCTTAATACAACATCACGACATTGTCTAGTCCCCATTCTAGAGCTATGCAGGTTTTCAAGTCCTTCAACATGACACTATTACGCATGCTCCTTACCGAAAAGCATGGATTTCAGGCACTTGATTTACTGTGTTCCCACCGTTCCTCCCTCCTCTTCCCCTTACTTGTGGGTGAATTTTAGCCTCTTATCTATTTCAAGCCACAAGACCTGACATGCTGTCTTTACCAGGTGGCTAAAGCCAAATCAAAATTCTATACAGGATATTAATTCATAGAAGAGAAGCCTCTCTAAATCAAAGGGGAGAATGGAAAAGGACTAAAAGGATTAGAAAAAAGTTTGCACATGAAAAGGAAACAGGTAGGGGATGTAAGCTGAAACTGCTAAAACTGAAAGTGACCAAACATGAGTAACCACGATTTCTTTTAAAGAATATTTGATTTATAAAAAAACCCCAACATCAAAATCTCACTGCACTTTGATACAGCATAGCACATCTTCGCATCTCTAAGGTTAATTAGCTCACTAAAAAAGTCCTAATATTGTAAAAACATGTTATACTACCACCTGTTACTTTCTATTTGCTTATAAATATTTTCTTTCTTATACTTGTTTTCTGTAGAGTCAAGTTCTGCAGACGGGTTTATAATCTACTGGAGCTTTACTGTTCTCAAGACAAAAGTCTGGCCTTCTGACCAACTTTTTTGCTCACTATTACTGCATCTGGACATTCCTTAGGATCTTGAAAATCAAATGAGGAACTGCATCTGAAAAATCACATTTTACAAATGGTGAAACTAAGAAACAAGGTCAAATTCTGAGAGTCTAATTTGAAACATTAATTAATATTGAGAATATCAGACATCTATTTAAGAACAGCTTCCCCTGACTTCTTTGGCAGCTGGAAGCACTCAGCATTTCTGCAACACACATCCCAGAGGTCTGACATCCAGTAAATGAGGAACACATACAGCTAGTGACCACCTGTGGGAAGCTTCGTTTAAGCAACTTGAGCATCACTAAAACTCCGCAATAGCAACACAACTCAATTGTCTAAAACAGCATTTAATTACATTAACAGCAAAACCTTTATTCAAACTTCCCTGTCTCTCCCTTCATGTCACACTTCAAACATCTGCTACAAAAGGAGCAAGAGCCCTTCAGATAACTTCTTCATTTGCTATCCAGTTCCTATTTTTCCCCTGAGCAGGATCTGTCACTGGGCACAATGATGGTCCTGTATCCGTGTAGGTGTGTGGATATGCAGACAGTTAAGTGCAGGTGCCTTTATAGCTATAAATATTATCTATGTGGATACACACTTTATGACCATATGAGCACAGCTGTACAACAGCTTACAAGTACAGAAGTTTAAAACTGTATGGGTTAATAGGTTATTTTAATGTTTCCAACTTGCTGATTTTTGCCTCTGCAGTCTTCATATGCTGCTACAATTTTTGTGGAGGAAATTTTCCAGTTCTTAAAACAAACTTAGACGTTACAAGGCTGATTCATGCATATTCATTAAATGTGCCAAGGAGCAGCAGCAGATTATCATGCTTCTGGCTAACAGGAGAAAGGGACCAACACTCTGAAGCCCTGAATTCTATGCCAGATTCTGAAGGAAGTATCCCAGAGCAGCAGGTACACATTTTCTCAAAAGCTTGATGCCTTTGGTCACATCTCCACTCTTGTCCCAGTCCCTTGTCTTCCCCACTTCTGATTCATCCTTTCAACACTATTTTTTTGATATTTATTTTCCTTTTTTAAACTGAGTCCATCTGTGTTTCCCAGTATGCTTATCCTACTATCAGACTGCATTGCTTTCTTCATCTAGGATTAATTTCTGCATTGCAGTTTCCCTCATCTACAGGCTTATTTTACACTCCTGACCTACTGTCCTGCATCCTACTCTTTGTGCCCTGCCAGTTCCGGTTTCTTTCATCTAACAAACCCTCTTGCAATTTGTGTCTCTTCCCCTCCTACAACTTCCAGGTTTCTGGACATATCTCATAAAAAAGCAGAAGAGCGATCAGAAAGATCCTCAGACCCTTACTCCAAATAAATCTAAATCCCATGTTGACTCCTTCTAAAGCTTTCTTTCTGTTTGCCCTCTTGGGCCTGATGCAATCAAAGACCACCACACAACAGTGCACCAGAAGGCAGATGCCAAAAGCGCCTTAAAGAAAGTAAGGCATTACACAGCAGAGACATGTCCCTAAACACAAGGCAGGCAGGTGCCCAGCTCTCAGTCCTGAAGCTCAATCCAGTCCTGCTTCTGGAGCAGTTTAGATAGACTTTCACAGCAAAGTCCAATCTTTCACATAACATTTTGAGCTATGAGAAGAGTGCTGAGTACATCTGCCCAGGCGACATATACACCCCTGGTCAATACTGACAGGTAGGCGAGGTCCCATGAGAATATGCTTCAACTCAAGAGAATTCAAGCTTCAGCTGACAAAGAAAAAGGTCATCTTCTCAATCATAGCCCTGTCTACCTAAATTCAGTCATTACAAGCTTACAAAACAGAAAAATCACCTTCGAAGCAGGTGTGGACAAAACATCCCCTTCAGAGCAGATACAATCCAGCAACGCTTAACTGCATGCTCCAAAGCATAAGGGTATTAAAATTGTTCAGAAAAGAAGCTGGCAGAACTCAAAGCAGAAGCCATTGTTTTCCTCTTGCCTCAGTGTAAGAAGCTGCTGAACTCTTTCAACTGATATTTTGCAAAGAAGAAAAGGCTTCAGTCCATAGCTAATGCACGCTTCACAAAATTTCAGTTCAAATATTTGAGTTTGCTCTCAACTCCACTTGAAAGCAGAAATATTTCTTAGGCGCATCTTACAGCTTAAGTAAGATCTAGCATAATCAGGCTCATTTTCCAATATTTTTAGGCATTTTGCATGCCATTAATTACACTGAGGAATGAGTGATGTTAGTACCGATGGTCAATTTTATCTTCTTTTTCCCCCTAATCTCATGTGTTAGGAAAAAAGATACCACTAATACATTGCTCTTATAGAAGGTTTTCCCTTCGTCTTCCAAAACAACTGTCTCTCCAGTAACATCAACAGCTGAAAATACAGTACATATAGGGAGTATCAGTCAAGTTTATTATTGAGCTCGTGTGTTTGGCAATCACTGCAGAAAAGCATAGAAATACACGACTTTTCAAGAGACAGAAAGGAATCATATCACATAACTCCAGAGTGAAAAACTGTCCATACTTACAAGGACTCCATGAGAATGGGATTCTTATACACGAGCCAAAATAGAAATTGTCTGCATAATTAAGTTTATTTAATGCTACTGTTTTACTAAACTATGATATTCTAAAACAAAATTTAAAGGATAACCATTTCCTTGCAGCTCTTTTTCCTTATATCCATGTTCCCAGGACACACTGTATTTAATAACTCTTATGCAATTAGCATTCATCATGCTGTATGCCACAACAGACCAGGCTGGAGACACACTGGTACTTAAGGATATCATCCATAATAACTCTTACACAACCAGTGTTATTCATACTGTCTGCCACAATGGGCAGATCTGGAGACTCTCTGGAGTTTAGGACATCAGCCACAAGCAGATTTACTTTCAAATGAAGGAAAGCCATGCCTCCCACAGCTGAAGTGAGACTGTATTATTAAGAAGTCTATTCTGCTTCGCTTCTCTCCCAAGCAACTCCCACACACACATACATTCTGAAGTGACAAGCAAGAACTGGGATGTCAGAACCTGCCATGCAGCACAATCAACATCTTCCCAAGACTTCTTGGGAAAGATTTGTGCTGCAGCAAGAGTCACTGTTCTTTAATGTGCCCAGTTCCTGAAATCTATCACCCAAGGTAGGCCAAAGCTGTTAAAGCCTGCTTTGGTGAAGTCATGCTGTATTTCATGTCCCAGCCCTGCCTGAGAAGTCTAAGACCTTGCTTCACAAAAAGCACTGACAAAACAGACATCAGTGAACAAAAAGCTGCACTGTCCACTAGCTTGTTTAGCACTCTTACTTCTTGAAAGAACATGCAAACAAAAAACACATTTCCTCTGGCAGGACTACAAGTGTAGCTTGTAGACACGAGGCTGACATAAATAAAACTAGCACAGCATAGAAAGCAGTCATAAAGTGAATCCTCCAACCATATGGGTCTTCTGTGAAAATGAACTGGAAGCAAGCTTGACAAGCTCAACTGGCCACAAGAGACATGATGCCAACTCAAGTGTTTGCAACAGACTAATGCAATTAAATTGAATAAACAATATCCTGCAACTGTCCCATAAGACAGCTACATCTGATTCCTTGCTTGACCTCCACAACTTGCCTTTGGTCCCTGAGTCTCTGGGGAGACTCACTGCAGTCTTTTCAGAGTCCACAACACAGAGCTCTCCTCCCTCTCATGGAAACAGCACAGTGAGACAAGATAAATCCTCCTGATTGTCAGTGCAGGAGTTGTACAGATTGTGCAATGGAACAAAAGCAAAAACACAGGCTGTGCTGAGCGGCAAGACATTCAAATAGCCTGGCTAAGGCCCTGCTTCACTGAGGTGCTCAAACAGAAACCTAACTTTAGCACACTGGCAGTCCAACCACATACTAAGAGTTCAGCATCTGCTAAACTGGGGAAGCTGAAGCCCTGATTCAGCGACATGTGACTTTTGTGGGAGCTGGATCAAGCATTCCAAAACCCAAGTTGTTTAACTACTAAATTTTCTTAAGTATTGTCTTTGCTATTTCAACTGCAAGTAAGTGGCCATTCCACTCTTACCGTATGTTTCTTCTGCATAACTCAGAGCTGTAGGAGTTTGGTATTGCTGTCCCTAGACTGGTCAAGACCATATGGCACTGAAAGGCAAACGAACTGCAGCCTAGAGAAATGTACAAGAGTTGTAAATCTGTTGATCGTTTAAGTGAAAGCTGCCCAAACCTAGGGCACTTGCTCAGTATACAGCTCTTCTGTTTCACACCACCCATTACACCATCAAAACATTTCAAGACTAAATACAAAATTTGGATAAAGATTGTATTTTCTAAACCTTATGGGTCCCAGATGGAGAAATCAGACTCCTGTCATGCTTTTAAATAAAGCATTTCACCTAAACAAAAAGGAAGAAAATATCCTTGTTCTCTTCAACCTGCAGAGTTTAAATCCCTGCAATCAATGGACCATTTCTGAGATGCCAATAAAAAAAAGCATGCTCTGAAGAGCAAGTTTACTCTTAGTATCCTCAAGTTCATTGCACATGATTCACAAGCCCACTGGAAATTGAAAACATAGAGGACTCTCAAATCAAAACAGCTTAAAGGCTCCTGCCCTAGACTGAGCAGGAAAGCATTGCTTTGGGCAAGATCTGCTGTCTCTAAGTACTCTCTTCCAGCAGCTCAAACACTAGCTGAGTTACATAATGTTTCTACTGCTGTTTTAAAGCTATACAAGAATGAACAATAATCACACAAATGTTTACAGAAATTTACAGCCATGTTTAATGAAAAGCTACTATGTATCAGAGAAACAAACAAGAGCCTTCACTGACTTATTATGAAAACACAAAGAAACCCAACCATTTTGAGAGGCAAAAAACACAAGCAAATTACCAACTTATGAACCTAGTGTTTTGCCTTCTATTTGAATGCAAAGCCTGAGCTATTCAAGAAAAATCGCTGAAGTTTACTATGAACTATCGATTTTCATATAGCCTGGAATGGAACATCTCTCCTAGGCTAGGACAGGAGCTGGAGGAGAGCATATCTTCCCTGAAAAGCTAACTAGTCATCTCCAAAACACGAACTACTTTCTGAAGTGGAATAAAGGATTATTATAAAGAGATAAGCATGTTTTATAACACCAAGGGCTCTTAAGCACACAACAATAATCACCACAATTCCTGTGTTTGAACAAAAGAGTCAACACTAGTTGGTCTACTTCATGAAACAGGTTACTGCAGGTTCTTATCACTTCTTGCCACTTATCAACAACTTTCTGATGTTGATTAAAATGTATTATTTTATACCTGTTATCTACCAAAAAGAAAAGCTAATCACAGCAAAACTGTACCTTTCCATGAAATGATAACTGTTACGATTTTTTTAAGTATTAAAGATGAACCAAAAAGTGCTATGGGACCAGAACCAAATGAGGCACATTTGTGATTAAACTGTCTGCTTAACTACAGACTAATTTTGATACCTGGAGCCACAAGAGAAAAGACGAGAGAAAAAAAAAGGGGTCACTGATTCATGTTTTTTCCGAAACACTTAATAAATATACCACGCTCTGGAGCCCGAACCGTTCTCTCCACACACAAGTCATGCCACAGCGCTGCTTGGAAAGTCGTACTGGGCGTTTCGAGAGGCTCCGAACGTCTCCTCACCCGAAAGGTGAAGGAGAGCCAGGCTGCCCTGCGTGTGCCCCGCAGGTGCTACCGCAGCCCTACACGGGGCACCTCCTGACGCCCCGGGCGCTAAGGCCACAACACGAGGGACCACTGCCTGGCACAGGATACCCTACAAGCCCGAAACGCCGGGTGCCCCTTTGTCTCCGCACCGCTTCTCTCCTTCGCTTCCCCGGGTCGGGTCCCAGCCCCTGAGCCCGGAGCGTTCCCGGTCTGGCCGCGAACAATGCGCGCCTCTTCTGGCGGAGCTCCCCGGCCGCGCCGCGCCGGCCCCCGGCCCCCGCCCGCCGGCCCCGCCGCATTGTTACCGGCGCTGCCGGCCCCCGCACCGCCCCGCTGCCGGCACGGCCCCGGCCCCGCACACCTGCCCCCCCGGGCCCTCTTTGTTCCCTTACCTGCGGTGGGAGAGCCCCGCAGCGCCGGCACGGCGAGCAGCAGCGGCAGCAGGGCGGGCAGCGCCGGCCGCCACCGCGCCGCGGCCACCACGAAGCGTGTCATCCCCTCCATGGCACGGCACGGCCCGGCCCGGCGTCAAGTCATCGCGGCGGCCCCCGCGTCTCCCCCGCGGGGGGCTGGAAGGGCTGGGCGGGTTCGGCGGCTCCTCCCGGGCGCATCCAACGCCGGCGGGGCTGGGACACCCGCGAACGGGAGGCCGCCGCAGCACCCACCCTTCCCCACGCCCACCCCGTGGGGACCGTTCACGGGGGCAGCGCCGCGGCGCCTCCCAAGAGCGGCGGTGCGGGGGCGAGCGGTGCGGCTCGGCGCCCGGAGGACAGGCGGAGGGGAACCCCCGCACTGCGGGGTAGCGGGGCTCCTCGGCGGGGCGGCTACGGCCCTTCAAGTGTGAGAAGGCGGCGGTGGCGGCAGCCCGGACCCGGCACCCGCTCGCTCCCCGCCCGCCAGCGACGCGCTGCCCCCGGCGGAACCCTGCGCGCGCTCCCGGCCGCGTCCACGTCTGCGCGGGGGCGCGCCCGGCCCGCCCCCTCCGCCGGGGAGGTGGGAGAAGAGGGGCGGGGCCAGGGGCGCGCCCCGTGGGACCCGTGAGGGGCGGGGCGGGGCAGCCGCGGCTCCTCCCGGCGCCTCCCGCCCGCCGCGCCCCGGGAAGGCGGCTGGAAGGGTCCGGGGCGGCTGGTGGCTGTCGCTAGCCGCTCCCTGACTGCGCTCTCCCTACGGCACAGCGAGGTTGGCAAGCTGGTAGTCCCGTCCATCAGCCCTCAGGGCAGCCTGAGTAGTGCCTGGGGCTTTCCCCGGACTGTGCACGGATTTTTGAGAGCTGAAACAGTAACAAACGTCCCAGCGGGAAGAGGGAAGGCGCAGCAGTGAAGGCAGAGCTGTGTGGCCGGACATCCACGCAGCGTTAGTGTTGCTCTAGGAGACTGCACGCGTAAGGACCGAGGATCCTTTCACCACAGGGTTTGTCCTGAGCCTTGCCCTCCTCAGCAGCAGGGGTGAGTCCAGCAGTCACAGAACCACAGAATATACTGAGCTGGGAGGGGAGACCTGCACAGGACAGCCCCTAGAATCACACCATGTGCTTGGGTACCTTGTACAAACACTTCTTAAGCTCTGTCAGGCTTGGTGCTGTGACACTTCCCCGGAAGCCTGTTCCACTCTAACCACTTCTGGAGGAAGAACCTTTTCCTAATATCCTGGCCAAACCTCCCGCCACAGCTTTAGGCCATTCCCTTGGGTTCTGTCACTGGTCACCGGAGAGAAATCAGTGCCTGGCCCTCCGCTTTCCCCTGCGAGGCAGGTGTGGAGCGTTGTGAGGTCTCCTCCGTCTCCTGCAAGCAACCTCAGCTGCTCCTTGTATGGCTTCCTCTCAAGGCCCTTCACCATATTCATTGCCCTCCTTTGGAGATTTCGAATAGTTTTAGATCCTCTGTTACATTGTGGCACCCAAAACTGCACATAGGCGTCAAGGTGAGGTTGCAGCAACACAGAGCAGAGCAATCATTTCCCTCCACTGGCCAGAGACGCTGTGCTGGATCCATCCCAGGACATGGATGGCCCTTTTGGCTGCCAGGGCACACAGTCACTAAGGAGCACCACTGACAGCTGGGAAAAGATCGTACTGCGGATTAGAGCTGGGCTCACACATTTTTCAGCGGCACTCACAATTAACCAGGGTATCAGTTCATCAGGAGCACATCCATTGCGACAGAAACAACTCACTCCAGAGATGGATGGAAGGAGAGGATTCATTTTGCTGACATACAGAAGAAAAACAATAAGCTATACCTGTATTTCACACAATGAACATCACATTGCAGTATCACTCAGACAGCAAAGGAAAATAAAGTATGGTGAGTCCATGGCAAAGGAAATAAGCAAAGCTGAAATCACATCAGCTGAAGATGTGGCTCAATATAGACACAGTGAGTAAAGAGAGAAAAAAAAACCACCTTGGTTTTACATTAGAGATTTTCTGGGACAGAAAGTCCACAGATGCCCTTTTAGCAAAGGCAATCAACTATGATGAGTATTCTAGCACAAGACCTATATTTTCATTCTAAAAGTCGTTCTTGGTCAGCAAGATATAATTTTCTTTCAATTTGTACTGTGGAGATATGTTTTATAGAATATTTCATGGGTGTTTACAACATATATCTTCAATTTAAATTAAACATCTAAGCTATAAAATCCCATGCAAAGATGTTAAACATTGCAAAAAGAAGACCACAGCAGGACAAAACTCCCTCCACCCCATAGTTTTTGAAATATCTAACAGAAAACTGAATGCAGACACTTGCACCATGCCATCTTTTTTGCTTTTATGTGAGCAAATAAAAAAAATCAGAGCCTGAGGATTGCTTCTGTTGCATAAAATTGCTGATGGACGGAAGAATGTCTTTGATATTCCTTTTAATTTACTAAAACCAGAACTCATTAAGACAATTTTTTTTTCTTTGCTAGTTGCCAGTCTCTGAAAACAGCTCAGCTCAAAAGAGCACTCTAGCCTTTTGTTATAATTACATACCCACCATTTGTGGATACAAGCCATGTCAGGTACTTCATTGCTGCCATCTCTTTCAGTTACTCTTGTCCTTCCTAACCCCTCCTGCAAATCTGCAGTGCAGACTAAACAATACCCACCAAAAGCTTCCAAAACCCCATATCATTCCAATATGACTTCATTGTAAGCAGCTGTGTGCATGCAAGTTAGGCATTGGAGCATGCAGTCACATAATCTTTCTGTTTGCAAAATGTGGTTTTTCTAAGCTAGTCCTCAGTAAGTGAACAGGAATCCATCTCTCCTTCAGATTCTGTGGGAGTTTTGGCAGTTAAGACGCTTGAAACACTTTATTACAAAACATATTTCAGACCCTGCTTATCTTCTTGACCTAAAGATACCACATTTCATTGTTGTCCTAACAGTGCCTCTAGAGCACGTAAGGCTGACTTTAGTACATTTCATTGCCTTCACCAAGATCCAAAGGTAACTTTCCAGACCAAAGTGTGAGACTTCTCTCACATTTCTAAGATGTCATCCATAATTAAATACTCTGCAACCGCTAACTCATTCACTGTCTCACCTAACACGATTTCCTGCTCCAGTTCCCAGAGTTCAATTCACGAAAATAATCTCCTTGTCTTGTGTTTGGGCTCTTGTTCCCCAGTTTCTGTGTCTTTTGAGACCAAACTGGTATTTATGTTACTTTCCCGTTTCCTGGGCCAATTTAAGAACTGTCACATTCCATCACATATTTTCTATTCCCTTGCAATTTCACACGTTCCACCAGACACCTCCAAATTAAAGTCCTGTTGTTAAACAATAACCAAGCATTGAAAGAGGAGCTGAGGCAGTTACCTGTTACGCTACAATTCATCCTCTGGTTCGGTCTGCTATTTCCCAGAAGGCGTGAAAGAATTTCCCTAATCTCAGATGTTCCTCTGTCCTGCTTAGCCTCTTCTTTCACCACAGCTATACTTTGGTGCAATGCATTTGCAGTTGTAGGTCCTACTCCTCTTAGTAGTTACATTAACTTTAGGGTTTTTTGTACTCTTGTTTAGTTTCTTTAATTTTTTGCAGTCCTAGCCCCCCTTTTCCCTGGAAAGCCACATCACTTGTGTCAACCGGATTGACATTTACTTCACCCATTTGTCTTGATGAACCAGGGCAGGATTTATGCATATGAACTTGGCATCTTTGCAGTAGCTGACTCCCACCAATTTAAGACCAACTACCTTCTCTCCCTCTTTCTCATCTCCTTTTCACTTGTTGCAGATGCACGGATAAAAGGTGCTACAGAATAACCAGCGAGAACTTCACACAGATATCCCTTGTTCAGATGACATGCTGGGATTTGTGGTGGAAGCTGTGTTTTTCCTTTCCCTTTGGAACAGCAAAAAAACCAAACCCAAAACACCTTACATGCTTCTAACAAGTATCTTAAGTCAAGAATGACAGTTAATCATACCAATATAAACAAAAAAACCAAAATCCCCAGTAACCTATAGAACACTTCAGATTCCACTAAAACAGAAATCTGAAATAATAAGTCACATTTCGTTAGGACATTAATACAGACCAGAAATATTGGAACTTTGCAAACTCACAAAGTGAAAGCAGCTATAATTTTAACTAAGTTTTACACTGCAGCTTGCAAATGCATTTATCATAAGAAGTAACTGACTTGGAAGGTGAGAAATTCTTTCCTGTGGTATCCTCCTGTCATCCATGGTGATATGCGGCAAGATATGAGACATCCTGCTCAAGGGGAGAGTAGAAGTAATCTTTTCTAACAGTGTGACTTGCAGGGGTTATTTACTTACTGCTGAATGACTTCCCATTGCACATTCACCAGGAAGCTTTTGACATTACTGAGCTTTCCACTACAGCGACAGCTACTCTGATTTATCACTGGGTCAAGACTGAGGATGCAAAAAAAAAAAAAAAAAAATCAAAGGCTGTGCAAAGTATGATTAGATTAATGACGACAGGCTTCACCTAGAATCTGAGAGTTTGTTTTGTGAAGAATGTAAGGAGGGAAAAATACCCCACAACATTTTGGGGAGGAACCTCAGAAGTGAATACACACAGAGGGACATTGAGAAACTGCATCCTCAGCCATGGAAATGTGCACCCACACAGCAGTGATAGAAACAAGAGCGTCATCAGAAGGCTCTTCTTGGAAGTAGTCCTTCTTCTTGTTACCTAGGTTTTGCTGGAAAGAAGGGTGTGAAATTAGACCCTCTTGCCAACCTGGAAGCACTTTCCAAACACCTTGCTTTTTGTGGTAAATGTAATACCCAAATTCAGAAACATGATTCTCAAAATTGCACATCAGAACCTTGGTTCAGAGACACTGATGTGAATCAGAAATCATCAATATTATTTCCAGTGGATCCAAACAACTGCCCAGTAATTTAACTTCCAGTTATTTGTAGTTTGGGACTCAGTGACCAGAGATAAAGCTGGTATATCTTCCTTCTGTGAACAATATTTGATTAAAAAAACAACAGTTATTTTTTTCTTCTGCTCTTTTGCTGCTGCTGAAATTTGTGCAGAAATAGATTTTTGTGAATGTTTCCAATTTACTGAACTACCCACTGAAAAAAAATATTTGAGGGCAGTGTTCTAGCCTGGCTTTGTGAAGACCTTCAAACAGTTTGTTGGACTATTCTAATGCTTTCAGACATCTAGTTTTCTTACCAACACTTGTGTCTAAGGAACAGAGAATGCTTTTTTTAATTAATGTTTTTCTTTCACTCTCTGCAAAGCTGTGTACTATGGACGTTGTGTGGTATGTGACATAAAAAAAGACTCAAACCATTTAGAGAACAATACAGTTCAGTCTTATTGTGCTCTTATGTTCTATTTCTGAATTCTCACACATTGCTTGATGCAAACCTATGCTCTGGGTTACTTCTGCCCTGCTCCTTTTAACTAGCTGAGGAAGTACATTAGCAACAGCTGCTGGCACAAGAAGAGAAAAAAGCCAACTTCAAAACAGATTGTTTTTATTCTAGAACATCCTATGAAATTACTATAAAGTATTTTTCCTAGGTTAAAACGTGAAAGAGAAAAAACTCAAACTTTATAAGGGTATCAATGTTTGTATTTTTGTAGTTTCACAAGACTGTCCTGTATAGTCTCATGTAGTAACAGTGTAAGAAGCGATACTGGGAACTGGCATCAGAAATGCCCATACAAATACCAGCAGCAAATCCCTATGTTAAAAGTAAGAAGGCAAGAGCTGCATGTGTGCTTTGTTTTCAATCCTGAACCTCTAAGCTGGAGAAACACAAATATACAGAGGTAACTCTGAGAAATAGCCTTTCATTAAAAAAAAGTAGGTGTCTAATAAATGGCTTGCTTTCACATTTTTCTCTATGAATTTCGTTGAGACATTAGAGAAACTGTCCAAGCGCATCTCTGTTTTCTGACAGATTCATCATCTTCTTGCAAATACCTCAGGGTGTCTATTTAATCAAGTTCCTGGACTCCTGGCATTGGGTTTGCAATACGTCTCTGATACACGGCTTCATGCTACTCCTCCTAAGATTGGTTACTCTGATTGCCTTCTCTGACTCCCTCGCTTTCACTGCCTGCCAAAACCTTTTATCTCAAATTCATGTCTCTTCAGTTTTTCAGAGAAAATGCGTTACAATAATGGGCTCGCTGTTCCTCCAGTAGACGTGTGTAGCTCTCTGAACTGTTGGTCTCTTTTCCTTCATACCTTCAACCAACCTCACCCTTAACTATCCTATTCTGTTCATAATCTATCATTTTGTAACACATAGACACACCATATTCAGAAATTATTGCACCACAGATATATTTTGTTCTATCACACTATCCTTTATTCTTATTCACTGAGCAACTGCAAATAATTCCATCTCCGCTTGCCTAACTTACTCTGTTTAAAATAACACTGTAATAACAATAATGCTGTAGCATTTTTCATAATAGCAATTAGAATATTTTACTGTGTTATGAAAGGACACAGACATAAAAAAGAGCATGCTAGATCTTTTCTGTTGTAGCTTTAGAACTTAAGAAAAGTAATTTTCAAGTACAGTGAATTTACTATAAAATATTCTTGGTAATCCCATTTCGAACAGAGTGCTCACTGAAAAGGTCACACATATATCTATTAAGTTCCTCCCACAAAACAGAATAAACAAACCCTCCTATCACTTTATGCATGCTTCATAAAAATACTTCATAAAAATACCCATACTTTGCAAAATCTTCCCCCACATCTGTTTCTAGTTATCACTTTATAATTCAGGATACATCTCCCATCCCATTCCAGAAATCATTTGAACTTCATATAAAAAGATAAGGCTTCCTCCTGTCTGGCCCAGATATAGTTTATACAAGACATTAATCAAATGCTATCCTAATTTATATAATGAACAATGCAGATCAATAAGTTTTGCCAGAGTTAAGGATCAGTGTCTTTTGGAAAGCACGAATAACTAAGTCAGGCAATCAGTAGATGCTTTGCCTGATTTTAGCAGGAACAGCTGGAAAGAACACCTTCAAAATCTTGTCCATGACATTCCCCTCTAGTGAGCTTTTGCACCTGCTGACAGATGCTGCTAGCTTGATCTTCCTAAGAGAAATGCTTTAGCAGCCCTTTTCCCTTCCCTCAAATCTACTTTGGTTTCCTACCGTTGATGGTTTCTGGTCCCTCTAGAAGTTACAACCCCAGGCTCCCTCCCATTCAATAGCTATCACACAATACCTATATTTCTGTTCTCTACTTTTTATTCTTTGTTCACATTCATCTTCCTACAGTTTTCCTACCTGTATATCACCCTAAAGACCTTTTCTCCCCATGTTGCTTTCCCATCTTTCAGTGAAATGTCACCATCCAAATCTTTGTTAAGCAAGAAACTTACTTTCTATTACTATACTTGAGACCCAAATTCTGTGATTCCTAAACCTTGTTTCACATTATTTGCTTCGACAGCATTGTCCCCCACTGAACACCCTTGGTTAGCATTGAACACTGCAGTGGGGGTGATCTGCAACTCCTTGTTATGTTCATTACTTTTTTCTCTTTTCCAAAAGTAGAGCTTACAAACCCTGCCTGCAATCCATGACCCCTTTGTATCAAATTCAACAGACACAGAGCAAAGTGAGCCAGAAAAGATGGTCCTTGTCTCTATTAAACAGCCAGAGTACAAATCCCAGTTTTGGAGCTGGCTCATTCAGCCTTGCCTCAGGGATATTTGCACCATGGTGTGTCACAGTGCAGCTGTGTCCTAAGTAAACTTTAAAAGACCATTGTACAGACTTGTGACAGGCAGGCATAATAGAGAGGCATAAAACACTTGAAAAGCCTTAATCGTCGAGAAAAAGAAGAGTTTGTTAAGGACAATGTTTGAAAGAGAAATAATTTAATCCAGAAAAGGCAGACCTGAGTCAGAACCTCCGGGCAAAATTTCTGGCAGTGGGATAAACTAGCATGGAAATCACCCTCCAAGAACAGCAATAATCCCCTCTTCCTTTGGAATTTTAAGGCTCATGTAGACTGGGCACAGAGCAGAACCCAGGAACAACATTAGATGCCATGAAAGGCTTACTCTGCTGCTAAATTCAGAGACAGAGAAATGAGCTGAAAGCTCTGGTGTTACTAAGGTACCTCTTATTCACAGTTCAACTGCCTTTTGTATTTAATATTCATGATAGGACGCTGATCTGGTGTTTTCTTCTGTGCTCTGATACAGATTTTAAGCTGAAAAACCCTGTGAACAAGATTGAATTACTGACACAGATACATTAATTGGTTTCTTGATATTATCATACTCTACATTCATCACAGAAGTCATTAAAATGCTTTTCCTTCCTTCAAAAATGGGAGAGAAGACATAGGCAAATGTGAAATCGCCTCTGAAGCACAGTGAGACAGCAGTGACATGGGCATTTGCCTCGGCATTGCAGTAAGACGTGGCTGGCACATGCTTCTGAGCAGCCAAGTCTTCCATAAAGATAAATGTATCACTAATTGCAGTCTTCCTTCTCAGGTGCTATGGCAGCAGGCATTACCCAGACTGAGGTCAAAGCATTAGAATAATTAGCTTGAGTCAGTGGTGGGCCAGTATTTGTCTGCTGTGATGATTTTACTGGAGTAGAGCTGTATTGTCAAAGCTGCCTCCAAAACTGGCCTCTGTAAATGCTCCTTCTAAACATTGAGGCTGAGTCCCAAGGGAAAACACAGCACGAAAAGGAAAGACCAAGAAGTTAAGACAAAGGAGGACTTGGGACACCTCTCCTGATAACTTTTCTGCTTAGCTAGGGGAAAGCCACAGGACAGACTAACGCTGTGCCACAGAAGAAGTTCAAAAGGCACAAGCTGCAGTTGCTGCCAGAGTTTTGTTAGGAGAGCTACTGGAGCAAGCAGCTGCCATTTGAGATGAAACTCTTTCCTCCTCCAGTTCTTTTCAGCAATATTTTATGCAACGTTAAATTAAGGTCAGATAAAGGTCATATTAGTAGTGTTCTTGCCAGTGAAAACCACAAGTTCACTACTACATTATGTTTCTTTACTTACTGTTTGATAAGAAGAGTTTCCCTTTGAAGGTCCTGTGTTCCTCCTGTTCCATTTGAGGAACCTGTGAAACTGAGAACAATATTTGGACACAGCTCTGAAGAGTTAATGGAAGTTCTATGTGCTCTGTCTGCAGTCAGTTGGGGTTCTCTTTCAGCATATTAGTTGAATGAAAACATTATGAATATTTTACTTTGTTTCATATGTTATTCCAATTTACAAAACTTACACTAATAGCTCAATTTCATGCAATTATCTGAATGCAAAACATTGTTCAATTGAATTCCCATAACCTAATCCTACTAGTTCCCTTGGCTGTTTCACTTTCAATTATGAACCAAGGTCTGTGCACATCAGATGAAACGCTGCTATTGTAAAAATGTAACCTTTCTTTAGAAGTTATTTTCAGTGGTCTTCTGCCATACAGGCTGTTTTCATTGTCTGCAACCAAAAGCACTTGGAGGAAACCTGATTTTAACATCACAGGCTTGCAACACATATACTTTAGCTAGAGCAGTTCGTTGTGTTTTTGAGGTAATGACCCAGTGGTGTTTGCACCATACCTGTACCTCTAAATGTCTCTTGAGCTGCACATGTGGGGCAGAGTGTGGCTTCTGAATATACAGGAGAAGGGGAAGAAAAGAAGAAAGTGATAGAGAATTACATCCTTCTTTTCCTTACATATATAACACAGCTAAAACAGTTTTGGAAGCAAGCAGTGGATGATGTTAGCACTCCATTAGTGCCGATTTGGTGTTCAACTCTGAGTATTCAGATATCCTGAGGCTGGAAAAGGGTTTGTACATGTTTGGTTTAGTACTTACTTTTCCCTTTTTGAGGCCTTTACAGTTTGCATCTGCAAGATTTCCTCTACGAAAATCTATGAATCTATGAAAAAAATCTATGAAAAAAAAAAAGTGAGCTTTTTTTTTTTTCTTTTTAAGCAAAACACAGGATTTATTAAATCACATAAACTTCGGGAACTAGGTCTTAAAGAAAAATACCAAAGAAGCCGAAACTTACAAGAGCCAGGGACAATGTGCTATGTTTCCCAAATCAAGTTAATGAATTAACCTAGTCAACTGACTTGCCTTCTGGAAAGAAAACATGCATCTTGAAAAATGTGGATAATGTCATACCGCAGAGTGTACTTCCTTGAAGCTTTGAAAGGTTTGGTTCTGTTCTAGTACATCCCTCTCTTCCTGTTCCTCTGAAATACCTATCCTGCATTTCCTCATTTGTGCTCTTTTACTGTATTTTTGGTTGATTACAGAGCTTGTGGGTAAGAGGAAACCATTCTTACATCCATTTTGCAGAGAACTTGCCTTGCTTGATTCAACCAGGACAGATGTAAAAGATAATTTTTAACTGAAGTTACCTACATACATTTCTTTGAAACTCAGTCTCAAAACTCCATTCCTTTATTATGAATTGAAAGAAATAATTTTAATTTCATTTTGAGATAGGGCAGACATCAGCCTCTGGCCTTGCCTGACTCTCTCATTTGTCTATAGAGGAAGGCTTCGATAACCTGGGCTTTTCCTGTACATCAATAATGTTACATGAAATTAATCTCAACCTTGATGTCATATTTTGGATATCCACTAGTCAAAATAGTAAAATTAAATTCCTTTTCCATTTTTGCTGCCTTAAATATCTTCCATCTTTCTTTTGCCCTAAAGGAACAGCTGCCTCTCCAGGCAGTGAAATTTCTTTTCCTTATAAAAGCTACACATTTATCTGATATCATTTATTCAGGTCACCAAATGACCTTCATCAAAGAAGAGGAATCGGAGACATAATATTCTGGTAATTAAAGGGTGAAAAATAATTGGAAAAAGAGGGAAGGAAAAAAAAAACAGTAAATTTTTAAACAGGAGAGCAATATAAGAACAAACACAGTGTTTTTACCTTTGCATTTCACCTTTTGTATACTACTTATATACTACTTATATAATCACACACTCTGATAAATACACATAGATACCCTGTTATTAATTCTCTTTAAGGAATACTTCAGATAGTAAGGCAAGACTCTCCCATCTTATTTTGGCTGGCATGCTCTACACTAGTCCCTTGTCACTGAACCTGCAAACATGGCCACTCTGGCATTTTACTTACACAGTATTATATTTGTGAAATTACTGTTAGCCCAGAAGAACGTCTTGGGGAAAACAAATTTCATTTTGTGCTATTTGCCAGCCATCCCCATCAGAGATGTCAAAGAATAAAAAAATATATATTGGCTCTCTAAGGATCCTTTCATTTTCTCTGTCTGCTTTGTTAGAGCTGCCAGAGTCGCTCGCTTCTTGCAGAGCATGAGACAGACATGTGTAACATCTCCACTCTCTTGCAGAGGGAATCACTCATAAAGCTGGTTTCCTCTCATTAAGCCTCTCTAAGAAGTAACTGATAGCAATGCAGGCCTTGGCAATTATTTAACATTTTGAACAGACAGAAATAAGTGGACTGGCTGCCTTGATGCTGCAGCACTTCATTTTCACATGACTGTCTGGAAATTCTGCTGCCCTGAATCTCTGGTTTCTAGTGAATGTGTAGTAATACACCAGCCTCTTCTCAGGAATGCCTTTTACAGGCACGGAATTGTAAAAAGGCTTTCTACCATTTATTTGTTACGTGCACTGCTGGCACAAAAGTTTGCATTGGAGCAGGCAAAGTAATTAAATACTATTCTGATTTAACATTCCTCTGTCTTTTACACCTTTGCAACACCCATTCATATATATATTTATATGTATATATATAGATACACATGCATCCATACATCTATAAATATATAAGCATTTGATGCCCTATTTTTGGAGCAGAAATCAATACTAGCTGCCCACTGCCAAGCAGCTCTCCAGAATGCATGGCCATTAAATTCTGCATTAACAAACACCTGCATGTGGGATATAGAGGAGAAAAAAGAAAAACGTTGAAATGAAGGCATCTTTCCATTTCCCACTACCAAAGCACTATATAAACAGAAAACTGGAAGGGATCAAAATCCACATTCTGAGAGCTTCTTGTGTATCACATATTGTATTTCATTATACATTTTTCAAAAGGCTCCACCTACTCTCTGAGACTAGAAATCTTTTAATAGCATGAAGTTAGTCAATCTTTCTTTCATTAATATTCATATGTATGCCCCAGTTCTTACATTTAAATCCACTATTGAAGATTCACTGCTGCTGCAGCCGAACACTGCAGGACTGCGACCCTTTTGTGCTGTCCTGTGTAGCATTGAACTACACGATGGGCAAACAGCACTTATTAAACAGCAACCACTTCACCTGCTTTCTGCTCCCCTAGCCCTTCTGCTAATTCCTTAGACAGTGCAGTCTCAGTTGAGAGGGGTTATGTTCTCATTGCAGTGATGTGAGAGATAGCAGAGACTTGTATGTTGCTGTCCTCTGTGTTGAAACGACATTTTTAATAATCTCTGCCAAGTTATTCAATCTTTTCATCTTTTGCATTATAAAACGTTCCCCATTTTATGAAAGGGAGACAACAGTGCCTCTCTTCTTCCCAAGGATTTCTTACAACCATACAGCTTCTGGTTTCCATTTAGCACTAATTCAATCCCTTTATGCAGCTCCACACTGTGATGTGTAAACTTAGCCTGCAACAGAGTCTGAAGGCAGAAGAGACCATTATGATCATCTAGAATTTTTCTCAGGGATTCCTGCATGAGGCTCCACAGTTTCAGTTGCCAAGGAAACAATTATCAATCTTTTCCATCCTTTGCCATCCTTATGCCTCCTTTCCGTTTTGCTGTTTCTTGCTACAATAAAAAGAATCTTACCAAATGTCCTGGTCTCCAGCTCTTCCATCCTGACCTCCACCACAAAGAAAGAAAAGGAAAGGGTGTCAAGGATCCTTGGCTGGGAGTTCAATCTGAAGTTTACCTCCTGTCCTTGAATTCTGTGCTGCAGGTGGACAGCCCTTTGAAAATGATCCTCTCAGCTGCAGATAGCTTATCAAATGCTCTATTGTTTGACTAACATAAGACATATTATTTTTAAAATTACCCAGCAGTGCAATTTAAATTACCACTTGATACATTTGTGGTATCTTTCCTTTCACCACAGCCTTAGCTTCACAACAACCTCATGCAGAAATGCTTTGGGGAAAAAAGCCCACTTTATTGTAACATGCAGCTGAAGAGCAAAAGCAATAATGAAGAAGAAAAAGGAGGATGCAAAAGATGGGAAACTGTGTAGGAGGAAGATAGAAGGCAAAAACTCTGCATCAACTAGAGAATAAATTAGATGAAGTCACAGCCAGAGAGAAAATTTTGGAGTCTCAGGAGGTTAAACTTGAGTACCTTCAGGCAAGTTACAGATCTGCATGGTCCCCTAAGGTCTAATGAGTTCCACCTGGACAGTTCATAGCTTCTGACAGTGGCACTGATTTTATGCCTTTAAATACAACTCTGATCAGGGCGACTGTGTGAAGGACAGAAGGGTGGCTCACCAATGTAATTTGTAATTTGAAGTCTTCCCCTCAAATTCAGTGGAATTATATCAGTGTATTCCACCCCTCAGTGTGCACAAGAGGGAGGATGAACGCAGCAACTGCAGGAAGGGAAAGAAAAGCCACATACTCACAAAAAGCTTATGGAGATGAGGTCTGCCATTCGTCACATTTTGATAATTCACCACTTAGGGTAATTGCCATGCTTTTATTAGTAGCCTAACAATAGCTCACTTAAAGGCAAACAGACTTACCTTGCAAACCTTTCAAATATCAGATGACCAAAGAAAACTCAGATACATAGAAACTGAAACATTCCTCAGCGTATACTCCTAGGGAGAGAGAAACAAGGTAAACTACATTAATAAAACAATTGCTGCTTATGGTGAAGGAGAGATGCTTCAGCCCTTCCTCTGCTAGACACTTATTTTTGGAACTTGCTGAGGATTTTTTACTTCTCTGTGTGTATGAGCTGTTATAGGAAGATTCTGAGGATGGCCAAACCATGCATGCATACACCGAGGGTGTTCTCATACAATCACCACCATGGAAACACTAAGCACATGTCCAGTAGATCTGGCACTGGAGCCATTGTGGGACCTCCACCAGCTTACACCTCAGGACAGAACTGTGCCATTGCTTACTACAAGCCTGGGAAATCTGGACTTTTTGGCCATTAGGCTCTATTTGTTTAAAGCATTACATCTAAATGTAGCCCAGAAAGATGTGCCATAGTAAAATGCCTGAAATATTTTTTCTGCTGAAATCACTTGCCAATGATTTGGGGTGGTTGTAACAGAAGTAGTAAGATCTCCGTGTGAAAAAAAATATGGAGAAGACAAGTTATTTTTATGAATGTCAACAATATCTCAGTTTTCTTTTTGACTGTTTTCCCGTCAGGCTGTACAGAAGAATTTTAGAGGGAAGCAAATAGGAAAAAAACAACAACAATGTACCAATACAGTTTCAAATATCACAATGCTGTTAAGAGTAGTATATCAAGGAATATCTTCCCACATACCTTCAGGCAGGTGAGTGTTAATTTCTCCTGAGTCCAGGGAGAATAAAGAAACATTGAACTGGTGAAAAGCACAGGTAGACAAAGAGAATGGATGAACAGCAGTGTTGAGATGAGTCAGAAAATGCCAGTCTTTAAGAGAGAGTTGGGTTTGGCACTTGACCTCAAACAGGTTTGTTTATGCTCTGTGGAAACTGTTGAAACAAACGTGTTTTCTGGTAAGACTTATGTACAAATGCTCTCTTTGTTTCATCTCATGTTTCATCTTCTGATTTCCTTTGGCTGAATAAACATCTATTCTGTAACAAAAAATAAATATATTCTTGAGCTTCTGGGTCGGTGCTGTGAACCCCAGTGTGTTGGGTCAGTGCAGTGCAAAGCTGGGACTGCTGGATTCTCTATTCACATGTTGAATGCTGTATTCAACTACCCTGGAGGGGACTATGTGGAGGGAAAAACCATTCCCTGGTTGGCAGTGGCATGACATGACTTGGCATGCCAGCTGCCTCACAAGCCTGTGCTTCCTCCCCTAGGCAGCAGTACATAAGTGTGAGAGCTCATTATTCTCACACAAGAGAAGCAAATCCATAACAACAAAACAAAGCAATCAAACAAAACAAAACAAAATAAAACCCCCTAACAAACAGGTAAACCTGAGAAAGGTTTACTGTCACTTGACTCTACCGTTTCTCCCACTGGGTTGTGCTGCATATTTACCAGGCAACCGCTCTCCTGCTGCTGCCTGCCCCTGCCAGGCTGATGGCAGGGAAAAGGGTATCAGTTTGCAAAAAGAGAGTGATCCTACTCCTCACAGACACAGCACAATCTTCCCCTATGGCAAACCTGAGCACATTAATCGAGCAAATGGCACCAGGAGGCAGAAGGTGCTCTCTTTTCTGTCTACATGGGCTTGCAACTCTTCAACTCCCTTTGCACTACAGGACATCTTGGCAATGGGATGAAGGTAGCAGTGTCCCCTCCACATCCCTGTCTGCAGATGTACTGGGGAGGAAAAGGCTCTTTGCTACTTACGTAACTTGAGAGGGAGTCAGAGAGGGTCCTGATTATGGAGGTCTTGTGTCCTGGAGCTTGCCTCTGAATCCAAGACAGACCCTTTATGCACTCTGGATCAAAACCTGCTTATTTCACTAAATCTCTCAGATCTTGAATGTTTCAGACTCATCACCACCACCCACTATGCTAAAACTTCCCTGTCTACTCCCACTCACATCTCCCAGCTTTCCAAGCCTAAGTAGCCCCTTGCTGACCATGCTTGATCCCTCTGCATGACTGTCTGCATCACTGTCCCGTCCTGCTACTCATTGCCAACCTCTGCTGTTAGCAAGTGATTTCATGTTTAATTAGATAAGAAATTGTTACATTAATGCATTAAAAACTTCCAGCATCACCTTATCTGCACGAGCCTCTCCTGAACTTCTCACTGGCTCTTCTGAGGTCTGACATTCAGCCTCCTATTGGTGCTGTTCACACAAGCTGTATTGATGTAATTTTTAGACTGAAAATACAGTGAGTGTATTGCTGACTCATGTGCCCAACACAGTTTAATATACATTATCGCTATGCAGTTTCCTTTGTCAAACAAATGCATACTCTCATCAAAGCACAAAAATCAGGAAGGTTTGACAAGTTTGCTTATAGGTCCTATAAATTCTGTCAGTGGCATTAATTGTATTCTTTCAGATAGTTCTTTCTTGACTGATCCATACAAGCTTTCCTTTACTTTCCCAGGAACTAAGTCTAGCCAGCCTCCAATTACTGAACTCATTCTCTGGGGCAAAATTACTACCAGTCTCTTTCTTTTGTTCTGTGTCTTTAATGTGCCATGACCCCACCTTTCCCTGACTGCCCCTGCCCTGCTCTCTTTCACAGAGTAGCAGGTTCTCTTTCACTCCTGGAGAGGCTTCGGGGAAGGGGTTGAGGCTTCTTCCCCTCCCTTGCAGAACACTGCAGAGCTATTGCATGTATCAAACTTCAGGTTCTGGCAGTGCAGAGGGCAAGAGAGAGGTGTGGAGGTCTACTTGCCCACAGTACCACCTTGGCACCACGACAATGTGTTGGTCTGATCCACAGAGACAGCCCTGGTCACAAGAGGGACCAGACTGCCTCAGAAAAGAGGGATAAATGAGAACGGTGGAGCTGGGGAGTTCTCCTGCCCCTGCTTAGACTTCTCCTAACCTTTGTCCAAAAGGTTTGACAGTACTGCCATGATTGATGATGGCATAATGTTATCGTTTTGGTTGTTATCAGAAGCGAGGTTCAAATTATATCATTCCTCCTTACCTGCAGGCCTATTCCAAACTCTGCTGGAGTCCTTTCATTAGGAACAATCAGCATCAGATCAGAGTTTATGCTTGCATTTCCCTGGAGGTGTAAAAGATGCTTGTACTCCTCCTCTTCCTTTTTGGGCTGCTCAGCATGTTCGGCATGGTTTTCTCCTGCAGAACAACAGCAGAAGTTGCATTTGCATTTCCAGAGGAGTTGCAGGGTTTCTTTGCACTCACCAGGCCCCTTTCATGCAGCACGCAGCTTCAAAGCCACTGGTGGGGCTCCTTTCCACCAAGCTAGATTCTCTGATTGCAGGAGTCACCAGAGGATTAAAATATATTTCCCCCACAAGTCCTGAAAGAAATCAGTGCTTATTCATGAGGAAACAGACTCAAGATCATACAGCTGTCCTGCTAAGGTAACCTGTCATATAAGCCTGTATAAAGAGTATATTAGAGGCCATAAAAAGCACAGAAGAGACACACATTGCACTGTGCAGAGGGTACATGCAGCAGAGTTGGTTTCAGATAAGGTTAGTGTATTCAGCAAAGCACTTCAAGTGCCATTTACTGAGAAAACCTATTAATAAATGGAGACAAAGGCCATAATAAACTAAAGAGCAACTGCTTCACAGTTCAGAGTGAATACAGTGCCCTGGGCAAGAAAATAAGATCACTCAGTTACAGAGAGCTTGGCACAAACCAGCTCAGACCATTGATAACTCTGCTTATCACAAAGAGAAATATCACAATGATGAGAGAAGATAAATAAAAGAAGGAAGAAGAAAAATGAGAGAGAAGGAAGCCACAGAAAGTTGAGCATTATAGTAAGTGTGTGCATTGACTTGTGACACTGTCTGTGTATAGTTAGAGGACAAGGAGGCATGTACCTTATTAAAAATCTCTTTTAAACCCCAGATTTCTCTGTAACCTTCACTTGTGGTTCTGAAAAATTTTCCCCAAATTTTCATTCAACTGCAAGCAGTTTGCTTCTCATAGACTCCTCATAAGTTACACTCTTTCTGTGAAGCAGATCATTGGCTTCTCAAATGTTTTCATATCTCTCAAAACCCTAGAGCATTTCTTGGTAACAGCCTGGGTCTCCTTTGAAAATTTTGGAAGTGGTAATGAGAAAAATCCAAAACAGACAATGTTTTTTGTCATTCAGCTGAAATCAGGATGCTGCCTTTGCAGCTGAGGTGAAATATACTGGGGAATGGGGAAAGGGTGTAAAAAACTCCCAACAATCCAAAGAGCTAGTCATTTTCATCAGAAGTTATATTCTTCATCTTCCTTACTGTGGCCAAAAGTGGCTTTAAGGAGCCAGGGACTCCCATTCTGATTCAAAGGAAGGGCAACTGAAATGGATGAACAGGACCCTATGACCTTTCACCATCCAGACTTTGCATTCAGGTAGTTCCATCATTTTGCCATGAATCTCACAATCAGTGGTTCCAGCACTAGCTGTGTCAGAGCTGTTCGTATTTGGTATCCAGCTAAGGTGCAGGCACAGTGCTATTGCTTGTGGTCAAAAGAAAGCCCTGTGATCAAAGATATGTGTTTGACTCCTTCTAGAGAAAAGTAGCAGTGATATCCTTACTTGAGTGCTGAATGAATATTCTGTTCACTTTTGCTTTCCCTCTAGTGTCAACTATTTTTTTGACTGAAATCCGTGAGTGCATTTTTTTTGTGATTGCATGTTCTCTGAATTCTTTTGCTAGCTGTGTTGCAAGGCCCCTGGATTATAATGTCTCTCACAATGTTTCCCAGCTCTACAGGATTTGGCTGGGATGGAGTTGATTTTCTTCATATCAGCCCATCTAGTCCCATGTTTTAGATTTGTGCCCAAAACAGTGCTAACATCAAAGTGTTTTAGCTATTGCTGGGCATTGCTTGCACCAGGTCAAGGCCTTTCTGTTTCTCCCTCTGCACCCACAGCAAGAAAGCTGGGGATGGGCAAGAGGCTGGGATGGGACAGCTGACCCCAGCTGACCAAAAGGATACTCCATACCATAGAACATCACATTCAGCAATGAAAACGGTAGAGAAGGGGAAGATTCTGAGATAGTTGCCCAGGAGCTGGCTAAGATTCGCCTTGCTGGTGGGAGGTGGTGAGTGACCTTGCATCACTTGGGGTTTTCTTCTTTACTTATTGAGGTATCTTAATCTCAATTTAGCTCTCTTTCACCCCTATGTCGTTGACTATTTCCACTGTGCTCAGCTCTTAAAAATGTCATCCAGCACCAAACTACTTTGTGTCATACGGATGTACAGCACCCAGCACAGCACGCTGGCCAAGACTAACTTTCCAGTGCCCCTTAACTACGGCTAAGGAATAAGGGTTTTTAAATCTCTTCACTTCTTGGTAGTGACGGCGTGCGCTTTACACTCACCCGAGCCGAGCCGAGCCGAGCCGAGCCGAGCCGAGCCGAGCCGAGCCGAGCCGAGCCGAGAGGAGCGGAGCGAAGGTGCGGGCGCCCTCTGGCGGCCGGCGGGTCCCTCAGCCTCGTCAGGGCCCGGTGCCCGCCAGCAGCGGCTGCTCTGAGGCGCCGTGCCTGGAGGTTCCACCGTTAGGAGCTGGGAGAAAAACACTTTATCCCAGCACTCCCATGAACTGCTGTGTGCACACACAACTTTGGTTCTGCTCCATAGGCTGCATGGAAAAATCTGATGGCGAGAGGACCAGATTTTTCCAAAGGGTTTAACATACAACCTTCCCCTGGAGTCCCCCTCCCAGCAGTGGAAACTGGGAACGTCTAAAAATTTTCATTTTCCCATCGGTTTTCTACTCTTGAACCTAGAGCCTGCTTCCCCCTCGGTTGTCTTTTATCTCCATTTGCTTCTGCTCTTTCAAAACATTTTATTCCCTTTATGCATCATTCTCAGTGATTCCAGACCCCCTCACACATCTTGTCACGGAAGGCAGTGGGTCCAGCCCTTACCTATCTGCAAACACCGCCATTCCTGGTATTATTTTAAAGTCTTAAAAAACCCCAAACCCAGCCCTGTGGGGTTTGCTTCTCCCGTCACTCTCCACTACCCACAGCTTCCTCTTGCAAGCCGCATCCCTCTTCGCACGCCCCTGGAGTCAGCACTGCACTGAGAGAAAGGCAAACAGGTGAGGGGAGAGCTGAGGAAATGGGATAATGCAGGACAGGGATTATTTAAGAAAAAAGGAGGGTGTAGTCCTAACCCAAGGAAAGCAGGGATAAAGTAGGGAAATATGACCTGCAGACCAATAGAGGAGAGCAGAGCTCTGGCGTCTGCATCTCCACATCACAAAGGACAGACAAATAATCTGTCATATGCAGGTGAAGTGCACTTGAACCTTCATCGATCCTCCTTCCAGACCTGCCTTTGTTGTTCCTGTCTGTACAGAACTGCTGTTCTGTAAACTCCTGAGGAGGCCTGTTCATGTCTGAAGGAGAGAGGCAGGTCGAGGATATTTGGGTATGGAAGAAACAACTTCAAGGGAACTGAAGCAAGCTTTTCTCAAGCAGCCCAGCAGCTGTGTCCCAAGCCCTGGTCATTGGAAGTCCAATTCAGTAGCATCCTTGCTCTTTTTGGGAGCATGAATTATTCTGTGTGTTTTCAGACTGGACCTATCTGTCAAGAGGGGACGAGAATTTTCATCACAGGGTACAGTCACAGTATTGTGAATTACTTCTTTTAAACTGTACTTCTCCCCTCTTTTTATTTTCCTCTGTAACATTACTACAAGTTTTAATTTATTTTTTTATGAGCTTGGAAAAAAGAAAGGGGATTTAAATGACTTCTTTATATTTAAAGAGTTCTCACACCCGAGGCAATATGCTGTCCAAGTACAAACAGGAAACATTCCAGATGTCTCCTGGACTTGTGGCCTCCTGTACCCCACATGCACATGTCTGGCTGTGCCAAGAAAAGCCTGTGCACAAATGCAGCCTGGAGTTAAGCGTACTTAAACTATCCGATGTGCCTTTTCACTGGACCTTCTTACACAATTAACACAGGAGTGATGAGTCACCATGGGAATGGAGTGCTGCTCGTGCTGAGCTCCCAGGGCTGGCAGTGCTGTCTGGAGAAGCCTGCTCCTGTCCCTGGAACTGCTGCTTTGACAAATGGGTTTAAGTGTGGATCTGTGCATCCAGCCCCTCTCGTGGCTGCCTTCCTGTGAGCAAAAGCCCTGAACAGCAGAGCCTTTGATATATAGTGCAGTGCAGAGGCCTTTAAATAACAGCCTTTATCGCTCATTATTTGCACAGCCACCTGGCAGGAGAAAACATAAAGGAAAAAGCGCATTGCAGGAAATGCTGATGCAGGCGTGTTTGCCGTGGCCTGACCAGCAGAGTAAGAAAAGACATGAGAATTTACAAGCTGCAGATCCACTGCTCCAGCATGGGTTTGCTGCAGAGATCCAACACACGTGCATACGTAACCAAAGGACAGCAGCCTGTGTTTCACAGAGCAAGACCATTCTCCATCTCCCAGATTTCCATTAACAGTTTAATTTTACATGAATGGCAACCAGGAGGGCAGAGCTATACTGTATAAGCTCATGTGTATAAATACTAATTTAGGTGCGAAAATTTGGACTCTAATGAATTAAAACATAGTTTCTGCACTGGAAAGCACAAGCAGCACATGCCAGGAACAGCAGCACCACTGTGCATACACCACATCCATGAGTTCCCACCTTCCCAATTTTATGAGCCATACCCACCTAGAATAAACTGGTTGGGCTGAGGTGAACACTGAAAGCATCAGCAGAGATTCCTTGTGGCTCAGAAAGAGCTGGATTTGCTCAAGTTTGTTGGTGGTAATTTTTACCAGCTGCCTAGGATTGTGGTCTCCAGGTGCTGACATTCACTGCAGCTCCAGTGCTTTGAGAAGACCCTTCCCAGCCTCTTATATGGTGGCTGAAGCCCTCGCTGTGTCCTCTCACAAGGCACTGCAGGCTCTACTAAAAGCACCCCTGCTTAAAATGAGAAACTGCTCTCCCCTCCTGAGAAAAAAGGGTCAGAAAGTAAATTCTCCAACTACAATGCATTTTTAATGTGTTTTGGACAACAGAGTGACAAATATTTTTTACAGTTTTATTGATAAGTTTTACAAAAAGAAGAAAGAAATAAAGAAGACACCATAGCACGACACACACATGGAGCAACAACACTAGTTAAACTATCTCTTCTGGATTTACCTCTGTTGCTGATGTTAGATCATTCACTAATGTCTCTCATATCATGACCCAGTAAACTCCTCATTTCCCACAGAGTACTTAACATTGCAATTACCTGTTAGGTGTTTAACATGATTTTAAATTAAACACTGACTTAACTGGTTTGCTGGACAGGCCCAGTTTTAACTGCTATTGCTCAGCTGGGTCTCAGCAGTTTAAGGCAGTGGGGAGAAAAGGTCCGTGACCTCCTGTTACCAAAAGTTTCATATTCATCTAGAAATTCATTGCAACATTTTATGTAGCACTCCCTGCTTATTCCAAGGAAACGTGAGACAGAAGGCTGTAAAACCAAGTTGCCAGTACTCATTGATAAAATGAGCCTCCCGTGCAAACTCCAGGTTTGCGTCCTGAGGCAATCTTCTCGTCCAGCAGTGCTGTGCAGGGCCATCCAGCAGTTACTGTGTTTGCAGAAGCCATTTGCCAGACACTGAATGCAGAATGTGGCCCTGGACCATGGGCAGCCAGTACAGCTCATGGAGCATCCCCCTGGCTATCCCTACAAAGGGAGAAGCTGACCTTACAAGGTGGATCCCACGGGCTGGAAACCCAGTGGGCTTGCACAGGAGTCACCACGTTAGGAAAGGTCAGCAAAAAACCCAAGCTGGTCTTAATCCCCCGTGTTAAGAGGAGTTGTTGAGGAGCCATTGACCTCCTCCAAGGTGACACTACGGTGTAATAGGAGACCGTTTGCAAATGCTTGCCCCTGAGCAAACCTCCTGGTGAAAATCAGGCACAGCCCAAAAGGGCAGGTATGGCAATTGCCAACACATGGTGGTTTCAGCATTTTAATGTCTATATAAGCCTTTCAAAGATCGGCTGGAACTTTGCAAAGAGGGGGAAGGGAGGAAATGAACTGAGGGCTCAGGCTAAAAGAAAATCCAGACCTGTACTTGCAGCTGATGACCACACTCCATTTGGCACAGTGGGATACAGCAGGGAGCTCTCAACTGAGCTGAACATAGCAGCTCTGAGAAGCCTCCTGTGCTTCAGTGAAGCATCTGAATGCAGATGCTCTTCTGCCCTGGGAAAAAAAATACATCTCACAAATCTAAACGTTACCTCAAAGAGAAGACTATTTATTATTAATGATACTACTAATGCTCTTTTTTTTCAACAGACTAAGGAAATTAAATAGTACTATCTGAAAACTAACCAAATGTTCAGACCAAACTTTAACTAGTGAGAAGACAGACACACAAACTTTGCAGTGACTTAAAACAGTTTAATGTAATTCCAAGACAAAGTGTGATTACATTTCTACACATATACAATATGCATATGTGAGTTGACAAATTTTGATTAATAACTCGTTTCACCTCAGAGACCGAAAAAATGATCAAAAAGAAACCGTGAATAACAAGCTATAACATAGTTCACCACAACGGGACCTCCTTTCTCACCCTACAGTTAGTAATATTACAATTAAAATAACTATATTCTTCTATAATGTATTTTCTGTTAAAATCATCTCATAAATTTACAATGCTATTATTAGTTTCCAAGACTAATATAAATTCACTCCATTTTTCTACAACGAAAATGATTATTAATTAGAAGCACACAACGTCATGATGAAAAACACAAGCATTTTTTTTAGTAGCAAGAACTTGATTGGTTAAGAATTAGTTTTCTTGTAAAACATTCTAAAGCCAAGTAAAATATCCATTCTTATAACATACCTATAATATGAGACTAAGGAATAGGTTACATATAGGTCTACAACACATCAGTTTGTTTTTGTTTTTTCTTTTAAAAGAAGAAAGACATATTACTAAAAGAAAAAAAAAGAAAAAAGAGGAAGGAAAGAAAAAAAAAGAAAACAGAAAGGGACAATTCACATAGGTAAAAAGCAGTACACAAGAAAATACTGTTGCACACAATAATTTTCACAAAGATTAACATGGAATAACACTCTTATTACAGAAACCGTACAGTGAAGGAACACAACGGCTCAGGGCTTTCATAGGGTTACCGGGCTGAGATGATACTGTAGAGAAAGAACCACTTGAGATCCAGAGCTGGGGCAGGGGCATCTCTTTCCTTGCGACTGCAATAGTGTTTCACAGCTCTGCCCCCACCTTCCCTTAATAATTTTGGTGCAGTGTATATTAACTTCCACTTTCCATCCAGAGTATGCTGGGCTTGTGGGTAGTTGAAAGGCATAAAATGTTCCCTCCTTTTCACCCCTCCTGTTTTTAAAAGGATTTTACAACTCATTAAAAAAAGTTTCACCCATTGGTTCATTTTTAATTACCTGAAATCTAGACTTTTCACTTTCCAAGATGCCCCTCGTTCTTCTCTCTTTCTCACTTCCTCTCTTTCTCTCTCTCACACACACTCCTTTATTAAAGCTATTAATGACACTTCCTCTCCTTTCATAAATTGGATTTGGTATGAAATATACAGGCTACATTCTGGTTCTGCCCAAGTAGAATCTGGTACCCAAAATGCCTTGATTGCTTTGTTGGTGAAACATGGGATGTGGAGATCCTTTTTTACACCTGAAATGGTTGTGCCCTGGAATATCTGTGGAAGTTTTGTTTCAAGAATACAGAGTAAAAAATATATAGAGAAAATTAAAAAATCAAACACATAAGGGATAACAGGGGAAAAGAAAAGCCAGAAGTGTTGTATGTAACCATGTGAGGTGGAAGCGTTGCAGAAGCACTTTCTTTCCTTGCTGAGGGCAGAGGTGCTGTATGTAACCATCCAGATCCTATGGGATGTGCGTTGCCAGTGCTGGAAACCGCTTCTTGCCTAACAAGCTGTAAGCCAAGGTATTCAACAAGACTTTGTGGCTCCTTGAGTGTGCTGGTATTTATGAGTGTGACTCTGCCCAGAACAGGGGACGAGGCAGAAGCCGAGGGCAGTGAAGTCGGCTGACTGAGCGGTGGTGCACAGTGAGGGTGGGTGGATGTTTTCCGGCTGGCCCGAGTGCTGCTGGCACTCCTGGCTTGCCGTATGACACCTGATGGCTTTGGCAATGCGGCCGGCGAGGCAGGAATGGCGACCACCGGAATGGTGCTGAGGGAGGAGGAGGAGGGCTGCACTCCCTGGCCCCACGGCCCTGATTGTTCTGGGAGCAGCACCGGTGCCCAGCTGCAAAGCATTGCCTATTGCTCCTTTCCACCACCTCTGCTGTGAGCTGACAAATATAGTCTCCTCAGGCACGGTGGAAACACAAAAGGAGCTCTCCTGTGAGCACCCCAGCTCCACAGCTGAAGCCAGATGTACATATACATATTTTTAAATGCCAATTCCTGTACTTGAGGGACCTCAAAGTACCATTTTGCCCAACAGACATTTATACCACGTTCATTGATTACCCAAGTGAGAGAATACAACAGAAGAAACTAGACAGCTAAGTGAGACCAGGGAGTGGGGAATGTGATACATCAAAATGCAAAGTACAGGGTAGCAGCAGGGGGGAACAGCATTAATGGGGACTGGCATGTGCTGAGAAAACAGAGTTGACAAGGAGATGGTCAGTGAACTTTGTATTTTGTTTACTGGTTTAAAACATTTCTGTGGTGGTGAGCATCATTTGTAAGAAAGGGGTGAACAGATGAAAGCCAAATTACAGCTTTGCCTCTGAGTGGCTCATACAAAAACACACACACACACGCACACTTACAAACAACCCCTCTTCCCCCCCACCATCCCAAATAAAACAAGCATTCACTAACTCAGGAATTATTTGTTTGGCTAATGATTTATCAACAGTACAATACAATCCTTCTTACGAATCCTTCATTCTCTTGATGTGGGTATCTTCATCCAGATGAGGATCTTACATAGAACAGTGAATTTTATATTGTGCTCCCTGCTTCAACCCAGGGAGGCCTGATAAAGCACGTAATTAAAACAAGAGAACAAACAAATAGCTTATCTGTTGAATGAAATCTTCAAAGTGGGTGGAGTGGATTTTTTGAATCAGATTTTAGAATACATTGGATTACTTCATCTCTGGACTGACTTTCCAACACTATGTTATACCTCAAAACAGAATATACATATTAAAAACACACTTGTAGTTTTCCATTTTTAACGGGCAAAATTAAAAAAGAGGCAGCTGTACTGAGTTTTTGAAGGTGTCACTTATAAACACAAGATTTCCCTTAAAAAGTACCAGTTTAAATGTAAACTATAAAACACTGTAGTAACTATAAAATGTAGCCAGAAAACTGTTTAAGTAGCCACAGTATATTATTCAGTTCATATTGGTTTAAAATGTGACTCATTAAATATCTTCTAGAAGGCCAAAGCATTTTACAGTAGCTATAAACATATATACTTACATGTGCATTTTAACATCACAATTGATTAAAATACATAAAAGAGTAATCTATTCCTTGGTTTAATTTTTTTTCTTTTTAAAGATTCACTGTCTTCAGAATTCACTCAAGCAACAATGACCAGGGTGGGCATTTATCGCTATTCCGCCCCTATGGAGTTCAGAGTCTTTGAATCAAAGTTCAAGCTGGCTACATGATTTCAGAAAGGCTAAAACCAGGATGAATGCCCACATTTGAGGTAATTATTGCCATTAGGTCACAGTTTGCGTAATGTAAGTGTATTTAAATCCTTCTTTTAAAAAAGCAAAAGTATCCCACAGTACCAGGGGATACCCATTGAAGCAATCAGAATCCAGAATCCTGATCAGTGGGTTTGCTTCCAAAGGAGCCAGTGGTCTTGGAGCACAAGGCACTCCCAGGACAGCCACCAACCAGCCTAGAGCTCAGGCAAGCAAGCCTGCAACAAGTCTTTTTTAATTTTTAAAATTGTTTTAAAGAAAAGGAAAACATAAGAAAAAAATGCCATAAAATAGATGGGTAACTTTTCTGATCAGAATTCCAGACCGAAGCTTATCTATCCGTCTTATTCCTTTCCAAACCGTTTGCTGAAAAATCAAAATACATCGGCTTAAATATTAACTCTATGCCAGCACTGCAAAAACTCCTTGGCTATGATCTGAAAGTGGGATAAGCTTTGCTTTTGCTGAGCATTGTTGCCCCATTGCTTTCTGTTTCAAAGAGGAAACCTTATTTGAAAGAAAGAAGAGGAAGGAAGGAAAGGAAAGAAAGGAAAGGAAAGGGAAGGAAGGAAGGAAGGAAGGAAGGAAGGAAGGAAGGAAGGAAGGAAGGAAGGAAGGAAGGAAGGAAGGAAGGAAGGAAGGAAGGAAGGAAGGAAGGAAGGAAGGAAGGAAGGAAGGAAGGAAGGAAGGAAGGAAGGAAGGAAGGAAGGAAGGAAGGAAGGAAGGAAGGAAGGAAGGAAGGAAGGAAGGAAGGAAAAGAAAAATAATCCCTGGCTGTCAGAAGTACACACAAGTATTTACAAGGTTTGTGTGAATCTGCACACAGTTCCCCTCACAGCGAAAGAGTTAAGAACAGAGATGTCACAATATTTATCAGTGCAGTAAAAAATATCATTTTTGGAAAAAAATATACCTTTAGTATTGCCTTTCTTAGATTAACTATGATAAGCAAAAGATTAAAAACAAAAACTTTATCTTCAAACACACATGAATAATCTGTTATAGCAGCACTGCTAAAACTGGAAGGACAAAGCTAACCCGTAAATGAGAAACAGGAGTTTCAAACCACAAATGCTGAACACAAAACCTCCTAGTATGCTTCCTAAGACTTCTGAAGAATCAAGCCAATCTACCGTTCAAATTTCACTCTCAACACACACAAATGCTCTAAAACCATGTCTTCCCACTGAAAGCATTTGACACATGCAAAACTCAGCTCAGTTCACTGCCAGACCGGTTCTCATGCTTCCACCTGCATCAGCAGCTCCTCACAGGTAACCACCACCTCTGGTGTCCCTCACAGCGGTCACATTTGTCACAGAGGACAAGGAGCCCTTGAGAGCAGAGCCTTTGTGAGCAGAGCTCCTCTGCACACTGCCAGGCCTTCCTTCCAGGGGGCACCCTTGCTGTGGGTCTTGCTGTGTGCCTGGGGTGCCTGGTGAGCATGGTGAGCATGGTGGCATCACAGCAATATGCACATAGGTAGTGGTGAGGAGGATGGACCACAGGGATGGAGACCAGCCTGGAAAGCCCAGCTCCTCTTATCCAGTGCAGTTCTCCTGCAAGGAGTCTATGCACAGCCACTGACAATTGGACTGGCATCATTTCTTCGAGCACCTTGCTCAGCATCTACAACCCAGGTGAACCTGTCACTGTCATCAGAGGCAGCTTTGTTGGAGTATGGCAGTGGGGGAACCTCAGAGCAGAGAACCATCTCTTCCCTATGTCTGGAGGGAGAAAAATTATTTGTAGCCACAGAAGTGGGCCTTAAGAAATAAGATGGGGATTCCAGGTACTCTGGACACAGGTCCTTCTCACAGGAGCACCAGGAGGATGACGTAGATGAGTGTCCAGGACCACAGATCAACTGCTTTGAAGCTCATACAGGAAATGGGACCATGGCAGGGACAGCTGTGTCAACAGGAAGATGGAAAACATTCCCTTCTCACACCTTTCCTGTCTGTATTGCCAACCCATGGCAGACCTTGCACACAGGTATCCAGGATCTGACCCACAGTAGCACTGCAGATTTCTAATGATTGCAAAGCCATGGAAGAACACAAGTCTAAGTCCAACACTCTTGCCCAGGTGTGCCTGGCCTGACAGCATCACTGTTTGGGATATCAGGAAAAAGATTTTCACCCTGAGGGTGGTTGGGCACTGGAACAGGCTTCCCAGAGATGTGGTCACAGCACCAAGCCTGACAGAGTTCAAGAAGCATTTGGGCAATGCTCTTGGGCACATGGTGTCGTTTTTGGGGTGTCCTGTGCAGGGCCAGGAGTTGGACTTGATAGGTCCCTTCCAACTCACCATATTCCATGATTTTATGAACCCACAGAACAAAACTGGGGTCCTAAATCCAGAGGAGACACTACAGAAGCATGCAGAGCATCCAGAAACTTATCCCCACTACAGCTCATATTTGCACACTGCAATGTCACTACTAAAACACTTAAATCAATGTGAACAATAACAAGAGAAGAAAAAAGTTTTTGACATCCCCTACAGTTTAGGATAGCAGCAATATTTAGTGTGAATTTCTCTGCTCATCAAGCTAGCTACTCAAAAAGATGTCAGAAACTTGAGAGAGAGAGAAAAAAAGAAAAAAACGTGAATGGAAAGATTAAGTTCCATGGTGTATCCTAATTGCCTGGTGCTCATGACTCATGGCTTCATTTAATTTCTGGAGTAGATGGGAGTCTCTTTCTCTCTTAAAAAAAACCCAGTATCTTTGGTTAAAGAAAAAAACAGGTTTATTGCCCTTCAAATTTGCCTTCCCACCAAATTATAATACACAATCCCTTGAATGTATAAAAGAAGGAAAAATGTCACAGTCAAAAGTGTCCCTTTCTTGGAATGTTTTACGTATTACACCAAAACAATTAGAGAAAGAGAGAGAATTAGAGACCTGCCAAAGCCCAATTTGTTGGGTACAAGCAGGTAAAACCTGCCAAGGAAGATACAGTTGCATTTGCTCTCTCAAATGACTGGATTCGACCACTCTACAGTGCTTCCATTTGGGTTTTCCAGTCTGCCCATGTTAGTGGTTCTCCACTCTCCCTCCTGCATTCTGACCTCACATGAGGCAACAGAACATCCTCCTGAGGAGAGACAATGTCTGTGCTCCCTTCTGCTTCCTGCACAAGCAGAATGCAAGAGGACATGATGGGAAAAAGGACCACTTTTTCACTCTGCCAGCCATAAGCCACCATAAAACTTCCAGTATCTAAACATTCTCCTACCCCCTCAAGTTTCCACACCATTTACTCCATGCACACAAGGAACACCAACTGAACCAAACCATGCCAATCCCATTTCCTCTCCAAAGGACTCTGCAAGCAAAACCAGCTGGCTATTATTATGTGTGTGGTACTGACAGCATGCAAAACTTTTACTTCCTCTGCTAAAATGACTGTGTTTCCCCTATGACCAACCACACCTTCATCCATATAATTCCTTTATACAAGTGTGAGGGAGGAAGTGTTGTTCAGCTCCCTTATATCCACCAGAAAACACAGCTCTCACACAGTGTTGCACCAGCAAAGTAATTTGATGGCTGTGCTGTGCATCTCTTGTAATCAGCATCCCATCACCACAACCGCAACTCCAGGATGGACAATGTGAAAGGTGGCTCCTCTGACATAACCCTTCTCTCTGCCAGTCTGTGCTGTTGTAACAGTTCCACTGCCAAATACTCCTCCCAAATCAGATCTGAGCCCATGTGGGAGAGCAGGCCAGATGGGTACACAGGGAAAATGCAATTAATACAAGTAAAACATTACTTTGATTGAGACTGCAATCTTCCATGCTTCGCTAACCTTAGGCCAGAGGAGCACATAAACAAGTATTTAACTTGAAGTTCTTTAGCAAAGCACTCAAGTGCATGATTAACTTTTAGTCTCTGCTGAAGTTCTATAATTTTTGATGTAATTTAAATTCAGTCACTGCTTCCCCCATTCTAAAAGAGCAGGTGATGCAAATCAAACCATAAGTACCTAAACTGTAGCAACCAGAATGGCATAACAAAATTCCACAACACATAATTGTAAAAGAAGGGAAAATCTACATCAGGAACTAACAAAGAAAAAAATCAAACCAAGAATCCTGGCATGTGGACACCTAATTAGTCTTCAGTGAGAGTGGAAGAGGAGAGGAGGAACACTGCCCTGTCTGCAGGCATGCTTTACCCAGCTAATGCCATCTGTGTGTGCCAGTGTGTTTTATCCAGTGATGGGACTGAGAGCCACCCTTGTGGCTCTACTGTGGCTCCTTCCATAGCCCTGTTTCAAGAGAGCCATCTGTGTCCTCCTTTAGGAAAACCAAACCCTTAATATGTAGTGTGGCCTTGTGTTCTTTGCAAGGGCTCAATGATCTTGGCTTGGAGTCAAATAAGTCTTAATCTTATATAAACATCCTTTCAAACTAAGGGATGGTGAGCTGGACCCTGAGGCACCAAGGTCCTTACCTGCCTTTGATCCAGCTCTCCTGACAGATCATTACGTTAGCTGCTGTCAGGTGTTGCCTTCTGAATGAATGTTTCTGGACTTATTCTGAAATGCAGATGTGACCCAGAGGATAACTCCTGTTCCTCAAGGCTATAACCACTCTCACTGAGTGATCCCACTCCCCCAGATTAGTGGCAGAGTTTTCATCATTGGAATAATCTTGTTTCTCCTTCCTCCTGCAGTTCTCAAAATCACAGTAACCCTTCCAATGCCACTGATGAAGAGAAATAAAATTAACAACAATAACAACTATAAGAGAAAAAAACCCCCACAAAGTTTAAGGAATGTGTGTGCAATTAAAACCCAGAGTAAAATATAATAATAATAAAATAATAATAATAATCATAACAACCATACAATAAAATAACATTATCTTTCCTTTTCATGACATAAGCAGCATGACGCTCTCGCTCCCAAACTGGTGAGAGAGGAGAGGAATGCAAGAGAGAGAGAGCAGGGCTTTATTTGCCTGCCTCAGACGAAAGGGGACATGTCTTTCCAAAAGAAGAGCGGGGGTAAGGTGCATAGGCTGCTGGGAGATTGCATCCTCATCTACAGTATATTGAACTCGAACAAAGGACAGGCAGGAGAAGATAACTGCAAGAGTAGCCCAGGAACCAGAGCTGGCAACCAGGATGGTTATTTGGTGGTTTGCCAGAAGACAATAGCCTTGTTGAACAGCCTATGCATAGAAGGATCCCTTCGTTTTCCAGGCCAGCCAAGCACTTACTGCAAAACAATGCATTTGTGCTTGTCTTTCTGTCAGCTTTTCCAACCTGAGAGAGCCTTCTTCCTCACTGCCACTCAGGGAACCCATCCCTCACCACCCTGCCAACAAACCTGCTATTTTCCAGCATCTTGCAAAACACCTGACTCCTTCATGCTCTAGTTACAAGGAAACGTAGAGTGGAACTGAGCAGCCCCATAGACTTCAGCTTTCATGGAAATGTTCTACCAAACTCCTTTCTCTCCTTCCTCCTCAGGACATCCACAGGCATGACGGTACTGATGCATCAGTGCAAGTGCCATTACCAGGGAAACTCCCTGCTGAACCAAACCAATGACAGGAAAGGCTCTCCTTAGAAACTGTTGGAAAACAAAACGACCATGTAGCATTCCTTGGTGTGGAGGACCAAACTATTCTCCAGTTCCAGGGTCACTCTGGCACTGCAGACAGGTTTTTGGGGTGTAGGTGAAAAGAGAGCAGGGGAGGCACACAGTGTCACAGCTATGTTAGAGTGGGTAAGGCTCTATGTATTACAATACTCTTTTCACTTAAGAAACCTGAGATTGACTCTCTCAGCTGGATTTTCTCAGCTTGCTTTGGGACTCCAGCCTTTTCCTGACCCTTTCTAATCAACAGACACAGTGAGAGATGTTGGCAACAACTACTGTTTCCCCCTATCAAGGACTAAATTTTTGTTTCCATTTCAGACACATGACCAGGACAACCTGATGATGAGGGTGGACACTGTCCTCCCACTCCATCGAGAACATTGGCAAACAGCAGAATGAGAATTCAGTTTCCAGGGAGGAAACCTGCTATTTCAACAGGACAGAAACAGACCAGTCCACAAATGAGTCCCCACACCCTCTGGGTCCTCACAGTCGACCTGGTTGCTTCCAGCCCATCCAGTGCTTGACAAAACACCCAGTTCTATGCACTTCTGATCCCAACGAGCCTCCCCAACACCTCGCCAAGTGAGCTACAATTGACGATGTGGGAAAAAAACCCAACACCACCAGCAGGAGAAAATCGGCAGTAACAACCCAAAAAAAAAAAAAAAAAGAAGAAAAAGAAAGAAAAAGAGCTGAGAGTAAATTCCAACTAGCCTCAGTCAGTTTCTAGGAGTACCAGTGGAAGTAAACCCTTAAACCGCGTCTGTAGTTTGGTAAGGCACTACGAGGGAATGATGTAAAACTAAGACTGTGACAGTTGTAATGGCTGTGCTGAGGAACACACCACAGAGAGAAGGCAGCATCTGCACTCACACATACACACACACCTGGACAATCACATTGTTACATGCCTATGTTATATCACTTTTCTTTGTGCAATCACATTGAGGAATAGTCTATTGGTATCGTTGAAGTTCAACACAAAAGAGTAAAAAGGGGTATGACCTGTATAGTGCTACATTCTACCAGGACTGGGGGGTAGGGGGCAGCTAAAATGTCTCCTCCTATACTAAAGTGGCTAGGGATTGTAAAGGAACACTTCCAAAAAAAACCCCAAAAAAACAAACCAAAACAAACAACTAAAAAAAAAAAGCAACTCAAATCCAACATACATTATTATAGATCTTGTTTAGGAATAGCATTTCTCAGGGATTTATCCAGTGTGTTCAAGGAGAGGGAGAAATACCCCCATTGCTTCTGCTCTCAACCAGTGCTGCATGGCCTGTTTTGCCCAGGTGTATTTAAGTGTAGTAGTGTTAGGTACAAATTTAGAGCACTGGGACAATGTTTTGTCCTCCACCCTCAGCCTCCCTTACCCACTTTCTTTTTCCATTAAAAGCCCCCCAAACCTATGTATACTTTGGGATACAAAAACTGCTGTATAAACCCTTTGAAATGCTGGATAAATCCCTAATCCATATACCTACAGGATTAAAAACCTAATGGATTTCATTTTAGGTGTTCTGGACAACAAATTTCTAAATGTAGCTCACTATTGGATGAAAATAACCTTTAAAAGTCTGTTGGTGAAGTTCTTCAAAAGTCAGAACCCACTGGAGGGTCCTTCTCCTTCTCTCTTTCTCTCTAGTTTGGTGCAGAATGGTTGTTTTTTTGTTGGTTTTTTTTTCTTTTTTTCCATTTTCTTTTTTTTTTTTTTTTAAATAAAAATTGTAGAATTGGTTTTCCCCCTTCTTTCCTCTTTTTCTTTTCTTCCTAAAGTCTCCTTCATTCAAGTTTCACACGAGCCTCCCATTGCATTGTTAGTTTGTCATGTTCTTCAATACAAAAGCGGCTGCCTCACTCCCCCCGGGATGGGTGCGTCTCTCGCTCTTTATTCCAGTGTTTAGATGTAAGGGTACTGGTTGACCTTGGTGGGGCTCAGTGGGTATCCAGTGTAGACTGTGGAGGCTGGAGAAGCACTGATATAGGTCTGATGGGCAAACTGAGCCTGGTACTGACTCGGGTGGATGGTGGGCGAGGGCAGGACGCGCGGGCCCATGCTGACGGGGACCTGGTGGACGATGCTGGCGGGGTAGGTGGTGTGCTGCACCGCGTGCCGGGCGGAGCCTTGCGAGGCCACCAGGTGCGCGACGGTGCCCGTGGAGCCCAGGGCGGCGGGGGCGGTGTATGTGTACAGGTGGGGCTGGGTGGGCAGGTGAGCAGCGGCAGCCGCGGCCAGGTGGGGATGAACTGTACCGTGGCTGGGGCTATTGTGCGGGAAAGAGTACGGGGCCTGAGCTATCGTTGGAGTGATGTAGGCTTGCTGTCTCCGGTGACTCCCTGTGCGGTCAGTCGAGATGTGCTGCTGGCCCTGGATAAAGACAGCAACAGGGATAGGCAGTTACAAGACAAGAGATGGCTCTTTATCTCCTCAGTAGTGTCTGGGAGCCTCCCTGCAACACCAGGACAACCTCAGAAGAGTCTCCTGAGCTCCTCCTGACACCCTCAGCATCACCAGTCTTCCCTTGGAAACTGGTGACAGCAGTGGGTCCCTCACAAGCCTAGGAAGACCCTGTAGTTCCGTACATTGACCAAAATGACCCCCGGAAGGTCAGCAAGTCCCCCAGTTTGAGCTACAACCTGCTGACACAGCTACCAAAAGATACAACCTTGTACGCCCAGCTCCCAAGAACATCTTCCTCGAGTCTAGTTGCTCAGGCAACAAGTGGTTTTTGCTAGTGAACTCTCCGATGACAAATTGTGGTGCACAGATAGCTCAGGGGAATGAAATTGCGTAACTATGCCTGGAACAGGCAATTTATTTTTGCTCAGTTTGGGTATTTGCAGTTAATGATTTCCTTGGTTAGCAAAAATAACCACGTTATTTTTTTAAAGAGAAAACCCTCAGCTTGATTAGATCCTGCAGGTGCCTAGTGCCCTCACTGTCATCAGCTAAAATTACTTGAGCACAGGAAACTTCTAGCAGTGGGATGAGACCAATGTTCTTTTTTCCCCCAGGGATTTTCTATGTTTTCTTGCATCGCACAAAAATGTGAGGAGTTTTCCCAGTCATTTGTAGTTAGAATATTGAATTACCAATGAAACAGGAATTAGAAGGCAAGAACAAAAATACTCCATACTATTTCTTTCTACTCTTCCAAACCTTTTCATCCTTTCTGTAAGCACTCTCTGTGATGTTATTGTGGAAATACGGTACCCACACTTCTCCCCAACTCTTGCAAAGAGCATCTTGCCTACTTCCTCCATTTTCACACACTTTTATTTCAAATTTGTTCACATTTTAAAATTTCCTCTGCATATTGAAGGAGAATAGACATTCTTCTCCACCAAATTTTCTTCTTAAAAAGCAGTTCTGCTTATATCCAGCTCTGGATGCATACCAGCACTGTCCTCTGAGCTCTCCAGATTTTCTCCTCTTGAAACACTGACAAGTGAGCTGTTACTTCCCTACTCTTCTTAGCTCACCTCAGGGAATAGAGAGGCCCTTGGTGCAGGATGTGAAAAGGGCATTATTTCCTGCAGCTCCTGGGGAGCTCCCTGGGAGTTCAGATGACAGATTGGGAAACGTCTCAAGAACTACATGCTGCCAAGAAATGGGATTTGTCCAGATCTCAGCCCAGCTTTATCACAGGATGGATCAAACTCATTACATAAGCTCACTTATATACATAGAGGCTCTGGTACGCCTTGTCCCACCTGATGGGGACTTCTCTCCCAGTCCCACAGCCAGGCTCACGCACTCTCTTCACCTGCAAGATATTCTCCCCACGGTTACTGACAGCTAAGGAGAATTCAGTCCTTCCTATGTGCTCCTGCTCCACTCCTTTGTGGCTAAGCCACTGCATTTCCACTCTCACGTTATTCCCACTCACACTATTAGGCCTTCAGACTTCAGAATACACAGGAAGAGTACCCTCAGCCCACTCAGGGGTGTGATCTGCACTACCTCTGCTGTCTAGTGGAAGAGCAAGGTCTGCAGTCAAGTAGAAACAAGCCGACCAAACTCAACATGGGGTCCAACTATCACTAGACTGGAACAGGATAGCCCATGATGGAGGAGTGGTAGGTAGTAGCTGGATGATGCACCACTAAAATCAGTCTTGGTTGACTTACCTGACTTAGGTTAAGAGGCTGCTGCTGCTGGAAATGTGCTCCTGGTCGCTGCTGCCTATAGGCAACGGCTCCAGACGAGCTCCCTGAAGAGTGACCGCTGGTGGAGGTCACGGTGCTGGAGGACTTGGACTTGTAGGAGGATGAGTGGTGACTGGTGGTGACTGTGCCAGGAAAGGAAACACATTTGTAGCTTACATGACATTGTTTAATTGCTCACCCTACCTTTTCCTCACAGAGTCTCCTCCAGAGTGGCTTTTGGGAGGAGACATATAACAGAAGCAGGTTAAGGAAACTGTTTCTCTCAATTAACAGAATACCTCAGCACGGCTTGATATACACAACCAGCCTGTTATCCTAGAGGCAGACAAACAGACCTGATTAACTGGACCCAAAGCAGGTCTGGAGCAGGCTTTATAGATCCTTCAGAACCATGAGACAATGTTCTGCCAGCAGAACTATACAACGCAGGTACAAATCCCAGGGAGAGGAAGGAAAGTATGGTGTGCACAGCCTGAAAAAGCTCTGGCTTGCCTAACGTCAGGTGAATGGGAAGGGAGGGAGAAGGAGCTGGTGGGGAGCTCACCCTTCGAGCCTTTGTGTTCACCAGCAGTGCATCCACAGCAGAGACTGCCAAGAAGCTCAAAGCCAACTACTTCGGGCCAGACTTCCATCATAAAGCCCTTTCCAACACATCACACTACCTAGCATTGCAGAGGTTCTGGATGAGCAAACCTCATCATCCACAATGAAGATCCTGGGGAAACGTTCTTCCCAGAAATGTAGACAAGTTTGCATGAAAACTCACACGTTTTCAATCTCTTACCCTTTTTAGAGAAGGCCTATAGAAAGGCAGGGCAGCAAAGATTCACACTTGCATTTGGGTGCCTTTCATGTCAAATGTTGACCTAAAGGCTGCATTCTGTTCTTGGGTTTGTACAGAACTAACTGGGACCGACACTTGCCCCACAACTCCTGAGTGAACCAGGCCACATAAATAATGCAATATGGCTACCAAGAACAGATGTGTCACTTGAGAGAAGTGCAGGAGCACAGTTTCTTTGGAAAACAAACCAACCAAGCAAACAAAATGAAACTGAACAATGAGATTCTTCCAAGATAAATCATTTATTTCTTACTAATTTTCTTGATGGAAGAGGTGCAATTTACCTGGTGCCAGGCTATCGCACTCTACCAACACCTCACTGGCCTGGGTTTTCAGTGGTGGCACGATGATCGTTCGGGGGTTCCCACTGCAGTGAGTCTCTGGAACCCCTTTGGTGTCGTAGCTGTTCCCATTATTCTGCCCTGCGCGATGCTGCACGGCGTAAGGGCTGTTGTTGCTGGAGGAATCGGAGTAGGGGGAGTCATGCACGGTGACACAGCTGATGACATTCTTCCTTTGCTTGGACAAGGTGCTGCAACACAAGCATAAAAGTAGAAAGAGTCAACGGGCAATGACTGACTTGACACCATGAGAAGGCTCTGCCCGTGGCAGTAAAGGCAAAGCACAGCCTTCAGTCCTCTGCTGGAGAGAGGCTGCTTAAGCCAAATCCCGCGCTTCAAAACTCCCTCGTTACTATTCCAGGAAAGCCTTCACGGAGGTCAAGGAGTGAGTAAGACATTGTGGATAGATCTGATATTCAGAGTGCTTAGAATAGCACGGAACCAGACTGCCAGATTTATTTTCAGACTGCTTTTTATGTATGTGTGCAGTAGAGGCCCAGCAGTTATACTATGCTTTGTTGCAAGTCTCACCACCCACACAAAAACGTGGTGGTTTCTCCCAACCTTTCAGCAATGATTTAATAATAGATGCTATGACTTTTCATGCTTAAATTCCATGAATCTACTAAACACATACCATTCTGTTTACTAATATGGTACAATGGATATATATTCTCAATAAATATTTGAAAATGAGGAACAAATGAGAAAGAAATGAACAAAGTATGCAATGCTTTTGATTTTCTTCCCTTTCTATGAGCAGGCTCTGGGTATCCTGACTCTAGTGTAGATTATCAAGGTCCTGCTGCAACTAATCTATCTATGACATCAACAAAGTGATTAAAAAGGCACATCAACACTTCCAAGATTAGTGCTGGAAGTTCATTAGACTAGACTGCATAAGTACGATTGGGATTTGCTCTGCTATTGTGTCTAATTATTCCTCATGGTTTCTCCTTCCTGTTATGAGCTTGTTTAGGGAGAAAAAGAGAGAGTGAGAAAGAGGAGGGAGGAAGGGGGATGGTGAAGATTGGCTTAAATGGCTCACATCCTTGACAGTGCACAGACCTTGACTACAGAAAATAGCTGTTATGTTTCACTGATTGCATTACGTTGTTATGGCAACTGAAGTTTTTTAAATGATGAAAAGAAATGGATAGCACATAAAAAGCTAAGTAATTAGACTTAATGGTGGAAACAGCCCCAACAGGAACAGAAACGCTATGGAGAAAAAGAAATCTTAACTTCATGAGTGTGCACTTTAAACAGAGAGAGATCTCTTTCCCATGGAGCGTCCTGTCCATTCTCTCAGTCTGGCTAGTCCAGTCCCTGGAACAGCTGATTAATCACGTCTCAGTCTGTGATGGAGCTGTTTGTTCCCTGGTCTCATCATTGCTTCTTTTCCAAAGTAAGGTGGAGCAGACACTGAGAACAGTTTCTTTCCAAGGACATTGTTTGCCTTATTTATTTTTCACAGTCCTAAAGGAGCACTGGTGAGTTTTCTTCAACTTGCCCATCCCAAAGTCTCTCTGTCAGCATTCACAAACTGCAACTCACCACCCATATCCCAAGACTCAGGGTTGAAAATCTATTTTCTTTTCCCTTCAAAGAACACCTTGGGTTGCTGCATTCACAAGAAGCTCCCATCACACAGAATTTCCCTGGGCTATCATCACAGGATCCTGGTGTGCCCCAAGGAGGACAAAAGACCACGTTGTTCTACTGACAGTGAAAAAAACATTTAGAGAGGCCCCTGCCATCCTAAAAGATTGTCAGTTGAAACTGGGCAGATGATAGAGAAGGAGAGGGAGCTATTGCATAGCAGTTGGAAAGCAATCCTTCCAGGGGCAGGGATGGATGACCAAGGAAAATGTACAACTCCAACTCCAAACCCTCATATTCTGGCTTTTCACAAGGAGCTGAGGAGCACTGGACTAGAAATGGAAAGAGCAGCAGTGCATCTCAGATGGACAATGATTGTGTGTGAAGAAAGATGTAGCAGTTTGGATATGCTGCTATGAAAGAAGAATATTAAGCCAATAAAAATGACTAATATTGCATCAATATTCCCCTCTCCATCAGTGGAAAGGCCTGTAATCACACATTTATGAGTATCCACGCTGCTTGCCCTTTGCAGCTACCCTTGGCTGCCAGTTGGGAAGAGAGATATATTCTTTATCTCTGACAGTTATTACATTTTATAAAGAAAAATCAAGTCACTAAAGAGTTTTCTGACAACTGATAAGGTCTAACTGTTCTTTTACAGTCCCTTCCTGATCTAAGTGGCTGAGCTGCTGAACTGGAAATACTTGCTCTCAGCTGACAATTGACATGAGAATGTTGAGCTGTAGAACTGGAAGGGTAATTTTCTGTGTAATCTGTGCTATTTATTGTTTTAGTATGGGGATATTTTTCATCAGTTTGACTGAGTGCTTGTCAAAGCAGGGACCATGGGAAGTTTTCTTCTTCAAAGTGTTAAAACTCCTTGGTTACAAAAAAACCTGAAGTATAACTGTTTGATTAAATAAGTAAGTGACCCTAAACCTTTCCAGAGCAAAGAACCATATTAATGGTATTAACTCATTTCATGGATGGGAATCTGAAAAGGACCAGAGCTATGGTCCTGCCAGGCCTTATGCAAGTGCTCAGCACTGCTAATACGTGTCATTTCCCAATGTCAACTGTACTATTCCTGTAACAGAGCTAAAGCCAATGGATAAATATTTGCAGGATTAGGGCCCAACTGATCAGCCTCTCAATTCAGCAGGCTGCATCATTTCAAGCACACGAGGAGTGCCACTGAAAGCAGCTGGATTTCTGTCTCTTGGAAAGGCAACAACTGTGGTTAATGTTACAGCAGGCAGAGAAGTCAGTCTGGACCAATCACACATGCCCAGAGCTCAGCACCTGCTGTACCAGAGCCTGCTCCAGAGATTAAGAGTGGGAATTTCAAAAACATCAAAGGCCCAACTCATGCTGAAAATCGGTTGATTCACAGGCTTAAAGATACACTTTAATTTAAAAATGGAGGCTTTTGAAGATTCAGCCCAGCAGTCAGCATTTCCCCTACTCAAAGTCTTCTTGGTAGCCAGCAGCTTTCCCCCTTCCAGCTCCTTCTCAGCTGCTCTTCCCACCTTGCAGTAACCCAGGAGTTATCTGTGCGAGGCCCAGGCTGATGGATCACCTACCCTGCTCACAAACTATCAGGACTGAGAGCTTTTACCTGTTGACACAGCACTTGCCTACTCAGTGAGCCTACTGTATTCCTATAACTCAGCCACAGCTTTTGGGGATGTTAGTGCTTACACAGAAAAATACGATTAAAAGTCTTGCCCCCTTCCTATTAAGTTCTCTCCAAGCCTGGTAATTGCTGTCCCTCCTGCATGCACAGAAGAGGCAGCAAACGTGATTTAGTAGTTTGAGGAGCTGGTCTGTGCTCCTGGGCAGCTCACGTGCTTGCCTGTATTATGTGGGGAGGTGCATTTTAATTCTCCAGAGGAGGGAGAGGAGAACACTGGTGAAGCGGCAGCGAATCCATCTACACAGAATGAAAAGCACTGAGCCAGGTAGGCTTTATAACCCTTACTGCCAGGGTTTGCGTCCCCCCTTTTGGACCAGCAGATAAAATAAGCATTGCTTTGTATGTTTATTATTAGTTTGTGAGTAGTATCCCATTCCCACCTGGTCTTAAAGAGCTTATCCTCAAACTTGGACCCAAAACAGTTCACGTTTGTCCAGTGTGCAAACACAGAGCACGACCATGACTTTTAAGCAGAAGCAGGTCTTGGAGATGGCTCTCTAATATATACCGCCCTCAGTGCCCAGCAAAGATGGATGTGGGTCCCTATTCCCTCCAGCAAGGAGAAGCCTGATAAAGGAAAGGAAAGGAAGACAGTCTGTGCACAGCCACTCTGCAAGAAACTAAGGTAGTCATTGGAGATAGTGTTAATGGAAAGGTGCTGAAGACAGATGTTGAGAACAAATAAGCGAGTGGAAATTAAGAAAGGACGATGCTGAACTAGGTGTTAAAACAATGCTGAATCCACCTCAATAGCCAAAGACAGAGACAGCAACTCCTGTAACAATGAATCTTGAGATGATTTTTACTTGCTGGAGGCCCAGCCCAAACCCAGCCCAAAAGCTTGGGATACAGCAGCATTGCAGGAACAAGATCTTTTCTTCCCTGAATACCTTGAGTTACAGAAGAATCACAGAAAAACCAGATGGTGCCTAGTGGGAGCAATTCTTCAGTGCATAGTTCACTCCAAGAGCTACAAACCTTTCAGTGCTGCTGACATGGTAGCAACAGAGTCTTTTAGCTCTAGCTCTCAAGGTCACCAACTTGGCCTTCAAGATTGGGGATGAAGGCAGCCATAGCACAACTGTACCTTTGAACTGGTGTGCATATACACCAGGACATGTTAGCTTTACCTCATGTTACAAAAACTCTGTTCTAGGTCTCTGAAAACTTAACAACATTCCACCATTTTACTTTGCTTCTTCAGAATAATCCACCTATTCTAGGAAAGCGTGGAATCAGCCAACAAAAACTCACACCACAACTGTAATCAGTCTCCTCAAGTTGAAATCTTATGCCATGCATAGCTCAGTGTTGGGAACGTGCCCCCTCTCTTCAGCTCAACCTCCATCCTGACCTGTTAATCTGCTCTCATCTTCTTTGTGAATTTGTGATGGTAAGAAATATTTATCAAGTATTACACTGAGGCCATTTTATTAGGCTATACAGCATGTGTTGTTGCTATTAAAGTGATATAAACTGAATTGCTTAGCAGGTTGTAAAGGTCCTGCTGCTGAAGGTCTGCTGACAGAGCTACTGTCTCTCTCTGTAATTTTAAGCATTAGCTGCATGTCAGTGTCTTCTGGAGATGGAAGGCAGCAATCTTTTAACCAAATGACTGTGGTTAGTCAATGCATTGCTATGCAGAGTCAGTGCATTACTATGCACAGCAGAACACAGCCACAATAGGCTAGATGTCAAAAGAGAATTACAAATGATGTTTTTCCCCTCACACATGCACATCAACAAGTTGACAAAAACACCTGGTTTATGCCTGCCAGCAATTTCTGTGTGTAAGACTTTTGAAGGGGGCTCCACCACCACCGCACTATGACGTGAACAAGGTGAATAAAAACTTGCACCAGCTTATGCTTTGTTACAGAGGTGACAATCACACAGAGGCTGCACCACAGAGCTTCCCATCTTAAGAGGTAGGGAAAAACCCCACAAACCTGCAAGGATTTTGTGCCAGTGAAGATGGTCAGTGAGGCAATTCCTCAGTATGCCAACAGTCTCAGTCTGCCTTATCCAGAAATACAGTGATTACTGTCAGGATCCCATGGAAAACCAAGCTGGAGAGATGTTACTTATGACACCAGCACAGGCAGTGGGGAACTGAGGGGCTCTCCTGACTCTTTGGAAGCATCCCCAAAAGCACCCAGTTGAAGGCCATAATTGTACTGTTTCAAGGAGAGTCATGTTTCCCTTGGCTGCTGCACTCATTGCTTGGAGAAGTCACCTGGGCATGTCACAACAGCCACGTCCACTGTCCTTCTTTCCACCCCTTCTTCCTGCCATGCTCTGCAATGCATGGATGCAGAAATAGCCCCCACTGGACCACCAGTACAGCCTGGTGCATCCCTCTTCAGGACCTTGTGTGCTCTTCTTCCCTGCCACAGTTTCAAGGTGCCTTTGTGCCTCTCTGTTCCATGTCTCAGCTCTTGCTTTCTCTCCACTTCTAAGCTTCAAAAATATTTAATCAAAGGAGGATTTACATTTAAACCAGTGCAGCAGGTGAAGCTGCATGCTGGGGAGTAGTTAACCCCTACTGCATGCTACTCGCTGAGTGTGTGCTCCTACCGCTGTGACTGCACTTGCACTATCAGTCAGCTGCTCTGTCCACTACACTCTTGCAAGAGCAAGTAGAGAAACCAAAAAGGAGTAAATTTTAAAATTTAAATATCAATCTACTTTCTGTCTCTTCACAGTGCTTTACAAGTAATGGTTAGACCTAATATCTTTCATTCAAAGTAAATAACAGTTGGAGTTATTATCTTACAGCACAGCACTGAAACTCTCTTTGCCCTGTGAAATCTCTCTGTATTCTGAGCTGAGACTGTACAAGCTCATTAAACAAACAGGGTGGAAAAACTGTTTCCTGTTCTTATAATACTCTTTATAAGTCATTTTCCCCTTGCTGTTCTATAGGACAAAATATCACATGCAAAACTTTGTGAGGAGCAGAAACCAAGTAAAAACAGTTCCATTTAGTAAAAATGTTCCCATTTTATTTTGACAATTTCAATTTAATTTTCCTATTACTTGCTTACATTTTGAAGGAACAAACCCCTCCATTAAACCAGAAATGAGAAGTCTTCTACTTAATTAGTTAATTCCCTGGCACTTTCTTCCCTTAAACAACGGTCAGAACTTTTTGCAGTTTCGAAGCTCTACCAGATTTCACTGTGTTGAGGGTATTACAAGAAAAACCTTAATATAGCCAGCAAAAACGCCTTGTTTTTGACAAACTGACTTTTCTAATCAGGAATTTACCCCCTGAAAATCTCTGGCCATCTCTCTGAGGATGGGCCCTGCTGAACTGTAGCTGAGGTTCCTCCTCGGTGACTGTGCCTTAGGCGTGGGGTTGGGGCCCAGTAGATGGCCCCCTTTGACAAGGCTCCACTAAGCAGGTCCTCCAGAACTCATCTCGCCACCTCCCCAGCACCTCTACCCAAGGAGCCCAACATTTCCAGATGACTATTGGTTTTATAAATTACACCAAGCTACACTTACCAACAGTGCAAATCGAGCAATGTGCTGCCCTGCCTTCCTGATCAGCTGGTATTCATAAACACATAACACTTCCTATCCTTCAGTAGGAAAAAGAAAATCCTAGGCACATCACAATTGTTCAGATTTTTCTTTCACCAACAAAAAATGTGCATTCCCTGCATGAGAAAAGCTTTCATTGCTGCTCTGGTATTGCAGAAAGGCTTTTCTGTCCAAGTAAATCCAAGCTGTAGGGCTCCTTTACTGCATCAGCAGTATCATATTTTAGCAACATTACTAGTACTTCTTAAACTGAGACTGACAAACTCTAACATCGTCAAAGGATCTTTTACTACTCACAACCAATCTCTCCTCACTGAGGAATCAATAAAATAAACATTTTTAGTCTCATGGGTCAAAGGGCAATTTCTAGCCCTGTAAGAAAGAAAAAAAAGGAAGTGCTGTAGCAAATTCAGGAGCTGATTCAATGACAGTGAAGGTAATGCAACGTTATCACTGCTATCAATAAGATGTGATCAGGCAATTACCTTTGATCTGTCAAATGTCATTTGATTTCTATGTTCTAACTTAGAAAAAGATAATGTTTCTAGGATGCGAAAAATAGCACTGTTTCAAGTGATTCCTTACTTTTCACCCCCACACCACAGCTATTGCCCAATATGGTAATATTTGCATATATGAGCCAGACAATGCATTCTTTGCATGGTTTCATTTTCGACCCAGATCCTGAACCTTTGGGCCCTGATTACATTAAGCACATATTTCACTGTCACTCCCATTTTTCTTGGAGCCAAAAAAATAGGCAAGTTAGAAAACTCAGAGGCATTTTCCTGAATGAGACAAACTTTCAATGAGAAAGACTTCAGCAGGGACAAAGTTCATTGGCATTAAATGCTGATACAGCTTCCTTGACTGGAAGCTACACTCTTGCTCCAGCTGAGAACTTGGTCTTACATCTGCCCATGTCAAAAGGTACTAAGCAAATTGATTTTAGTCTCCTGAAGACTTTAACCAAAAATTCTCATTCTGGCCACGCTGTTTTCCACCTGTGTCTCGACCTCTAATTCTCCATTTACTCTGGTTACATCTGCACAGGCAACTTAACTCACTTGTGTCCGTGCAAAATGTCTCCAAATGGCTCAGAAATCATATCTAGCTCTTAAGCTCTGGCCTTTCTGGAATGCTGGCACCCTGGCACTCTATAGATATGCCATATGGATACAAAATGTAGCCAGGGATCTGATCCCAGGCAGGAACGTGTCTGGAATATTCTATAGTCATATCAAAGCCAGTTTGTTTATGTATGTCTGGCTCCCAGGACAACTTTCCAAGCCCTTCAGCAGACCCAAATCTTTTAATACCTCAAACTCCCAAATCAATTTCCAGACATGTTCCTGAACTTTTTTCTGTCTGTCTTCCTGGAGAGGTGCTGAGGAAAGAAACTGGTCAGATGGCAGCAAAGTTGAAGCAGAGGAGACAACCATTGGCTGAAGTGGCTGCAGTATCCCAGCTCTTTCCTTCGCCTCTCTCTGGACTCAAGAATGACACCCAGATGGTAAGTTTAAGGATTTGCACATAATGTCCCAAACCCTGGAATCAGCACTATGGCTAAACATGCTTTAAAGGAGCTCCCATGACCCTTGAGTTTTCAGCATCTCTTTTGTCTTGCCCTTCCTTTCCCATAAGAGCTCTGGAAGTAGGGGATCCTTATTTAAAGTGCCCCTGACTTTCACACTGGTCTTTATGTAACTCCTTCTGGAAACATGCTTTCTTCTCCCACCTAAGCAAGGAATATTGTGGCTTTTTTAATATTTTTTTGTAATTTTTAAAGTGAAATACGTTACACAGCCCAGTGAAGCACTGCATTCATGGCAAGGCTGACTCTTAAGAGGCACTGAGCTCTTGCTGCCCAGTGGAGTTCATAAGCATGGAGAGAGGAATGGGAAGCAGTGGTGGCTGTTGGGAAATACATTGAAATTCCAGCCTGGGAGCCTGAATCATATGGGTTTTCTTTACAGATGTTTAGCTCCTGGAGGCCAAATGTGTCTCATCTGTTCTGTGCAATTTTCAGGCTTCACTTATTACCACACTGCAAAGATACAGAGATACAGAGAGGTGTTCTCTGGTGATTAAAGGAAAATCTGCCATGGAGTGTGTTCTAAATAAGTTAAAAAAATAATCCTCTCTTGACAACACTGGAAGGATAAGGTTAAAAGTTTCCTATCTCAGTTATCAATTTAGAGATGGTGTAATTACTCAGCCGTTTGCAAAGCTACTTCTCTGTATCTTACAAATAAGAGCGATGTCTTGTGACTGGCATCAGATGGGAAACCCAGAGCACTTGCATGTGATGAAAGGTGATGAAAGGACAGTCGTAGAAAATTAAGTCCTTTCTGATCCACAAGGGATGATCAGCAATGGCAGCAGTCCTGGGCCATGCTGTTCACTTGGATGAGTTAATTTTCTGAGGATCAAACTCAGCCACCACTTTCTAGCCTCATCTATAACTCTCTGCAGAGTCAGACAAAAAGCAGTTTCTGCCAGTTTTACTATAGTTCAAGGACACTTTAGCAACACAATCAAGATTGAGCAGCTCTCTTGCAATATATTTATCATTACTTAGTGTTTATGACAGAATCACTGGTTTTGAGAGCTTTTTAAAGAAAATATGGAAGAAACATATGGAAGATGGTATTTGATGCTCTCTACAGATGCCTGGATCACTTAGAAAGAGAAAAGGTAAATTTAAGGTCCCTTCGATTCAAGCCCTTCTTTCTTTGTTTTAAACAGATGTCTCTCTTACAGAGGCTCATCACCACAGGCTATCTAAAGTCTTCTTTCCACAAAAAGGAGATAGAGAAAACTGGTCTTTCCTCTTACAGACGAGAGACTATGGTGTGAGAGACTACTGCACTTCTCCAAGGTCACACAGCAAATGTACAGCACACAACGGCACATCACCTGAATCTGAAGAGTCCTCAGCTAGTAATTTTCCTCAAAAATCAAAGACAACCTGGCTGATGAGACGCAAACGTAGCTCCTGGAACCCTACAGCAACTTCCAGCACTTCTATGCCCTTCTCTCCTTCTCCTGCACACAGAGGAGAGCAGAGAACTACTGCTCACCTGGTGGGTGCATGCTTCTGCTCTTCCTCTTCATCCGTGTCGCTGCTGATGGTGATGACGCTGACGGCGGGGCTGGGGGTGTCGGGGATGACGATCGTCTGCCGCTGCCGCTCCCGCGTGCTGCCGCTGGCCACGTCGCCCCAGCCGCAGGTGAGCGAGGTGCTGCAGGCAGGGCTGTTGTGCACCATGGCACAGCGCGGGGGCGTGTTCTCCTTCACTCGCTTCGACCGCTGCGGAGAGCTGATGGACTGAGAGGATGAAACTTCATAGGTGGATGCATTGCTGGAAACGGGAAGAAGTGTTAGCTGGTTAAAACTCCACACCCACGGTTTGTGAGTCCTGGTCTCTGATTCAGTAGCACTGATTTACGGAGTCTAGGAAAACTGCAAAATTGGCTCAGTCACTTCTTCAAAGACAGTGCCTTGCATGACTTACTCATATAATTGGCTGAAAAGTAGTTTCTTTTAATAAAAAATTCAAATTTGTTTTCCCTGGAAATTTCCAGATGCTGCCTCTTAGGAGTTTGCACTGGGAGGGTAAAGGCCAGCCACAAAGCCCAGACATACAGAACAAAGGCAGGCACAGCATGGCTGACACAGGAGGAAGAACTACACGAATGATAATCCCTTCCTCCTGTATCCTGCATGGATGCATCCTCACCACATACTTTTTAGCCAGAAAAAAACTAGAGTTAAAATTAGAATTTGTTGTGGAAAACAACAATCACTTATCAGGAAAACTGTTTTTTTAAACATAAATGAATTGCTGTTTAAGAATCTTTTTCAATGAACATTTCCGGCTCAATATTTTATCCTCTAGGACAGTGGTGTCTTATGGATGAGAGCAGGCAGATGGGAGGACATATACTCAGTTTCATTCCTGTATGAAGCAGCATACAACATACATAAATCAGAAAGAAATAAACAATATAGTTACTACACAGTAGAGAAACATTCCCAGTCTTCCTACTTCAGCTTCCCTGCCTGACCAATCAGAAAAGGCCCACTTTGGATCAGGGATCCAACCACAAAACTATCAGCCAAATAGTGCAGTGTGGGTCTACAGATGGGGTTATTTACCAAAGAACACTGACTAAAGCCCATTTCACTCATTTCCCACACTTCCTTTCTTGGTCATGTTTCTTTTTGCTATTGCAGAACATCTGGAGATTCAAAAAGGAAGAAAACCCCGAAGTTCTGGTTTTGTTCTTCTGTGGGGCCTGAGCTGCATGTTCAGCCTGGCCCGAAAGCTAACAAAAGGAATAGGTGGCATCCATCAAAAGGAAGTCACCCTGCCAGTATATCACACTACACCAACTTACAGGCTCTTTTGCATAACAAATGGCTGCACAGTAGCATTCAGTGTGCTTTTTGAATACCAATGAGCAGCGTGGAGTACCCTCCTCTCCAAAGCAGCAAGGTTCCTCATTTGGCACAAAAAAAGAGTCACAGTCCATGAAGCTGTAGAAACCCTTTGCTCTGAGAGTGTCCCATTCGTCCTGGACACAGCCACCCCACCCTAGAAGTGACAGAAGAGGGGAGGCCCTGCACAGGCACACTGGCTGCAACAGGCACTCTCTTTCGCTGGCTAGCTGGGGACAGAGCAGCCTCTCTATGTTATGAATAGACTAAGACAGCTGGAGCCCACCCAAAGTAAATCCAACATTAGAGAGCAGATAAATGGGAAGGATTTAAATAGTGGCCTCTTAACTTGACTCAAACTGGTTGTGAACTCAGAGCCCCTCTGGCACCAGTCCAGTCACCCAGGAAAATCACAAGCTCAAGCTTTTGCAACTGCACAAGTGGTGACCCATTTTGGTTCTCTCCCCTGCACGGTTTTGTGTTTTTTCTTTTAAAAAAGAAGTGTGATAGTTGCACAGCCCAGAGGACCTTCTCCGGAGCAGATGCACGTACACCTTGAATAGCCTTGTCCTCTAAACAAGATTACAGTGCTGTGACAGGCACTGCAACCATGCTACCATCTGAGCTGTGCAAGAAACCCCAGACTCCTTCTTCCAGAGCTAAATGGTCCTACTGAGAGATGACAGATTCTAAGGACTTCCCGGTATGAGATATCCTTATAAAACACTCCTGTTTTATGCTGCCATAATCGTAATAAGGCCAGGGTATAATAATGGGTATCTGTTACTGGTGTGACTGTTGAAGACAGGGGCTGATGACCTATGTTAGGAACTAGAGAGCTCAAGTGGCTAAAGCCACCCCAGTCCTCCACTCCCTGTGGCAATAAAGCTCAGAAGACTGTCATCACTGCACTGCTTTTGAAAGGGCAGATCTTGTGTGCACACATCGGGTGCATGTTCCTGAAGATTCAGCACCCTCAAGGTGCAGATGCTGCACCTCGGGAGTGCTTCTTCCAGAGGATGTGGGAAGAAAAGATGTAGCAACTGGGCACTGGGCCTCACTGACCTGAGAATACGGTGACATTTTTAAATCATCATGACTACACAGCTCTGGGAATTGCAGCAGCATAACAAGCTGTAGGAACAGGGCCTGAGCCTCCCATTCTGCATCTTCTCCAGACATGAACTCCCACACAAAATGATGCTTGCTGGGTATAAAACACCCCTGACTACCTCCTGCGTACCAAAGAGATGAGGCAGCGAAGAGCCCCATCACCAAACGTGATCTAATCCCTCCCGGGCCGCGGAACAAAACCTGTTATGCCCCAGAGGTGCCAGCGAGCGCGTCTCTTGCCAGCAGCGCGGGGCCGCGGTCGGAAGCGCCCGGGCTGGGAGCCCTGGCACTCACCGTGGAGCCGACTGGTGCTGCTTGCTCTTCCTGGCAGAGGCGGCGGCGGGCGGCTGGCGCATGACGTGAGCGACGCCCACGTTGACGGGCTGGGCGGCGGGCAGGGCCACGTGGCTGGCGAGCAGCGTGGGCTGCTGCATGATGGGGTTGTAGTGGCTGCCGTGGGCGTGCGTGTTCCTGCACAGCGGGGACACAGGCACACGTTGGAAATGCGACCGGCCGCTGCTCGGCGGGCTCCTTCTCAGCCTCCCACCACCCTTCACCGAGGTGCCCTCACTTCCAGGGCCTGTTGGGTTCCCAGCCTTCCCAGCATGAGGCGTTTTCCCCAGGGAACTGAAGGAGTGGTGTGGGCACAGCATTCCACTCCAAGGGCATGGAGCAGAGCTCTCAGACAATGGGGTCACAGGCTGCATCCCTTCTCCTCCCAGCCCTTCAGCCCTTCTCCCCCCAGCCCTCACGCCTCTTCCAGCACCTGTGGGTATTTCAGGGCACCTCCAAGCACCTCCAGTTTACCTCCAGTCTGCCAGCGGCTGGGTGCCTGCCATGGACTCAGGGATGACGGTCGCGTGCTGGACAGAAGTGTGGGTGGCCACCCCGGTCAGCTGCTGCCAGGCAGGAGGGAGCAGGATCTGCTGAGTGCCACTGGGCCATGCTTGCTGTCAGACAGAGGGAAAGCAATCCCTTAGCAAAAGGCATCAAGCACTGAACACGAGCGATGGTCCATGCTCAGCTGGGCCCCTAAAAATGGTCATGGTAGCAGCTCTTACCACCTTTCAGTCACAAATGACAAACACTGTTAGGAAACCACAGTACAAGCAGGAGTAGTTACCAATATAGAGAATGCAAAGGAGGTGGCAAAAAAATCCTTGCCGTACAAAGCAGCAGCTGTGGTTTAGTTTACTCTGGGAATGGAAGGGATCGAAACTTGGCATTTCAACCCAAACATGAAATTTTTTAGCACCTTCTAATTTTGACTCTTCAGATTAGCTGGGCACTATGACTCCATTGTTAATTTCCCCTTTCTACAGCCAGCTGACTTTCTCAAGTAATGCACAGCTACACATTGCATTCCTCTCCTCTCTGTGTGTTCTCCAACTTTTTCCCCCTCTTACAGGGGGAAAATCTCTGCCCTGTGAGTTGAGCCATCATTCTGCTATGCAATCACCCCTCCAGCTGTGCTGCCACAGGCATGACTCAGGTTGTCCTGCCCCAGTGACTCCACACAAGTCAGATGATTGTTTTTTGGATTTGGGAAACTTTCTTAGCTATGTGCTGCCCAAATGTGGCTCTGGCAGCCTTTTGCTGCCAGGCTGAGGAACTCAGGGGTACCAGCTACAGCCTGTCTCAGTCCTAACCTGCACTACTGTACTGGACCTCTCCTGTGTTATCTCACTACTCCAAAGAGGCTAAATTTGAGGGGAAGCTTCTTCAACACATGCATTTATCCTCTTCCCCACCTTCACAAGGATCATGTTAACCCTCCCCATGATTCCCTCCTATCCCCCAGTGACACAAACCCCAAAACAATCCACCCTACAAAAAACATCTTTTCCCAGTTCTAAGTTTGGTCATCTTGTAAGTTTTTGTATTGCTGAGTTACATGAAAAGGCTGCTATAGTGAGGCCTCTTGGCAGCATCTGCAAAGGAAGGAGAGTCAAAAGGATCCTGAGAGCCCTTCATCTAGGGAGCCACAACGATGGACTGGTGATGCTTGGAGCAGGTAAAAGACTGAGACAAAGGCACGAAAAGATCAGGGAGAAAAAAAGCCTTCTTATTATTCTCTTTTCTTTTTTTTACCTCAGCTTTGCTTTAAAAGAGGAGACTGAACTACTGTTGCAGTCAATCCCAGGGGACTACCTGGATTTACTTGCAGACAAAACTGCTTCCTCCCTTTTCAGGAAGGGAATGGAACAAATCTAAGCTCCTTGTCCGACTGCAGTGCATAAATTTAGACGCAGTGTCAGGGCCTAGGCACAAATTCCTCACTTATTAGGTAAGGACCACTGAATCATTTAATCTGCAGATAAGACTTGTCTAGGCTGATCCACCAGCACACTGTGCTGTGCTTACACACGGAAGGCTTGTGCTGGCAGCTGCAGCCTGTTCCCAGTTAGAGCATTACTATGAAATTTTGCTGGAGTGGTGGAGCAATGCTCTGGCTTTTGTCCCCTGGAGTGACCAAGGTCATACTCCAGATATAGAGCAGGAACAACTAATGGAATAACGTTTTGAAAGCCAGTGGCAGGACCTCTGTAGGAAGTGTTGTTAGGAAGGAGTTAAAAGGCGTGAAAATCAAGAATCCAGGGTGTTATTCAAGGGCAGGGGACAGTTCTGGGTCACATCATGGAAGCCTGCTGGAAAACTGTACAGCTTTGCCTCTTTTGAGATCTGAAGCTGCAGTGAGCTATTAGTAAAGACAGGATCTGTCTCCTTTCACCGGTCTCGGTGCATACAATATGTGGACCATACTTGCTTGAGAGGATGAAAAGAGACCCAGAGAACTTACAAACAAGTTACTTTAGCCATGACCCTGCATCTTGCAGGCTGCTTGCTCTGCCCTGCACTGCCTCACTCCATGCCACAGGCTGTAGACACACAGCTGCCAGACATGATGCTCAAGCTCTGTCAGTGCCTCCTGCCTTGGATCCCTCCATCCCTCATCTGGGACAGCTGGTCTTGTACAAAATGCACAGGGAGAACTGGATGCCAGCTGCAGTGGGATGCAGTAAGGCTTCACCAGCCACAGGCATCCTGAGGAGTGCAAACATAGAAACCTGTGCCATGTGCTGGGCTGGGGAGAAAGCCTGATGACACTACAAAGTTCTGGGAGCACAAGGAGCAGCACCATGCCCGATCAGTGGGACAAATAAAGCAGGGGACAGACAGAAGTGGGCTCTGGAGGCGCTGCACTCTCTGCTGGGGCCAGTCCCTCTCGCAGTTGCAGCAGTGGCAGGGCCCAGGCTGCAGAGCATTAGATAAGCAGCTGTGCATGAGAGGAACAGCTCTGCTGGGAGAGAGACACGCAGCCGCTGAGATCAGATGTGACTACAATGCATCACAAAGAAGCTGTGTTTTTCCATTCAGGAAACTGGAATTGGGTACAGATTTGTTTATCAGACCAGCTGCTCATCCCGAACCAAGCGAAGCCCACGGACACCAGATGCCACCGGCATCAATCAGAGCGCCCTGCCATCAGAGACAGCTCACATTTCTCACAGCACGAGACAAACAGGGACAGCAACAGGCACATATCTTTTATTACATCAAAAATTAAAAATCTATGCAAGTGAGGAGTGTTTCTCAGAAACAGCCAGAATTCCCCTTTGGCAGTGACAGCGAATGAAATGTCAGTAGAAAGTATGAAAGTGGGAGCCCATGAAACGGGTGTTCACATGGCAGAGGCAGCACTGAAATTGGTAACCTGTGGGCAGGAGAGTGCTCAGGAAGAGCTTTACTACAAAATATTCCTCACTTGCATAGAGCCCAACAAGGCCACCACGAGAGGAAAGAAGGAGCAGGGGATACTGAGATCTTTCAGGATCCTGCTATCTTTGAGATGTTTCAGATCCAACCCTCACCCCTCCAAGCCCCAAAGGACAGCACACCACAGGAAGCCTGGCAGAATGGTGGGGGCATGTAAAGCTCTGTGACCTCCTTCACTCACTGTCTTGGCTGACTTCTTGCACAAGCAAGAGATGCCAGCCACTGAGCCTGCACAGACTGCTCCTTGCTTTGCCATGGCTTTTGTTTCCCTGCCTCTTAGGCTCTTCTTTTCTACCCAACAAGGGAGGTGGCATTGATGTTTCAGACAGCTCTCTGACAAAGGCTGTGCTATTGGGAAGGGGCAGGGCATCCTAGCTGATGAAAATCACATAGGCTGCAAGTTGTATTTTGATCTGTCTTCACCAGGTAAGTGTGACTGGCAAAGGAAGGCAAGAGCACAACAGTCTTACCCCAGTAGTGCAACACAAAGGCGTAAACCCTGTAGTCTGCTGGTACCTGACTGTATATAAATGTGCTGGCATGGCAGACCAAACAAGCCTGAGACAGAGACATGCCTTTGTAACTATTTGGTCATCTTTTTCAGCTTGCACAATTTAGTTTTAAGTATCTTAGGTGGATTTTTTCCCCTGTCTGTTATCAGCAGAGGTACCTTGGTGCCAGCTCAAAAAGAGTTGGGGCAGATTCACTGAAGCTAGCACAAGGAGGAATTACCTCTTCCTCTGGTTTGAGGAGCTGGGGTACCCCTTGAGAATGTGCATGTAATCAGTAATATCCATTCCTGTTTGTTTTGGGAGTTTTTTTGAGGAACAATGCTTTTCCTGTGAGAATATTTCAGACAATTGTGCCAATAAGAACTGCTGACAAGGAGAGCTCCTTGAGTGTGGGGCCCTTGCCTCTGCCTCCTGCATCTCTCCACACCTTGAGAGCAGAAGTGCTCATAAAACAGAATGGTGAAAACTTAAAGCTTGAAATGTATTTATCAGCAGCATGCAATTCACCAGTGCAACTCCTGGCTGCAACTACCCCCAAGATTTCCAGTTCAGGAGGATGCAGGCTTCTCAGCAGAAGCTAGACACTGCTTTCCCTGAGGCCTTCCCACTGATTTCAGCAGAAAAGAAGAAAGAAAAAGGGTTTTTCCAGTGGCTTTTTTAACTCTGACATAGTCTTTGAGCTGAACAATGAGCTGGGGGAGATTCTGACATTTCAGAGAAAACTGTAGACCCATATACAGTTGCCCAAGTCTCGAACTGCACCACAGAAGGCCCTCAGATAAATCTTCTCTCCAGCCCCCAAGAGCTAAACAACACAGTAAATACCTGCTGAGCTCAGTGCCTTTAGAATTCCTTACCTGTGCGAGGAGTCCTGGCTGGATCTGAAGAGGCTGGGCCCCAGGAGCCTGAGTGACAATGGGAACGGCGTTCTCCATCCGAACCGAGTACCCAGCGTGCTTCGAAGGGGAGGCTTGCAACCCTGTTCCACGGCACAGAAGGGACAGCATAAGCCACCAGCAGCATTGCCAGAAACAGGGGCTGGCTCTCAGAGGAGCCTAAAGGTACTCACTGATGGCCACTTAAATTGCAATGTTCAGTCCCTTGAATAATCAGCTGTCAGAGTGCCACATGTTCTACCCTGGCCCAAAGATGTCAAATGTTCACAAACATGATAGATGTATAAGGATGCAGAAAAGAGATTTCCAAGGGCACTAAGGGATTTGCTGTTTTGTATTTCTAGGGTACCTCAAGTTCATGGGAAATACTGCAATACAATGTGCACAGGCAGAAAAGGGGAAGAGGGGAGAGAATGGCTTCCCTTTCCCATATTCTCTGGTTTAACAACAAGAAATGGTCTTTGTCAGCCAAAACCCATTGCTATATGAGAATGCTCTCTTTACACCGAAGTGGGATGGAAATCCAGAACTCCATATTCCCTCAGCCTTGATGGTGATTTTCTCTAGCACGGTTTCTTGGGACTAATATTTAAAAGGCCCTAGCACCCCCCAAACTCCAATCACTACTGACTGAGCCCTACATTAGCCTAACTGAGCTGGAGGAAGCTTCCCTCTCCAGCACCTCAGTGCATGGCACAGCCTGTTCTGCCTCCTCTACTTTGCCACCTTCTCAGGCAGCACGCTGAAGATGGTCGCTTACATACTCTACTTCTGAAGTCAAACCCTTGAGATGCATTTTAACTACACAGAAGAGGTCTAGCTAAACTTCTCTAGCTCAAAAGAGCTTTGATGATCTTGCAGAACATTTAACAAGTGCCTGGAGACTAATGCACAGACAGGCTTGTAGAAATGAAGAGCAGAACTTGCACCAACTGAACTGAGGTCTACTTAGACCACTTCCTACAGATACTTGGCTAGTTTTCCTGAATTACTACAGCATGTAGAGTTAACAGAAGGACAAGTGGTTAACACTGAGCATCTCCCAAACTGTCTGACAGTAGTACCTACCACTAGTATACACAGGCAGAGCTGTTTGCAGCAGGGCTGGAGCTGAGGGAATTGTCCTCATAAATGGCCATGGCCATCTGCTATGGGGGAGAACCCTCGTCTCCAGAGCACCACACTCCCTGCTGCATTACCCTCCCAAGCTCCCCTTTTAGCAATTGAGTCACTGAGAAGTGGCAGTATGACCCATTACACATGTACTGATTTACTGGTATTGTGTGGGAAAGCTTTCAAGTTTACCAAAGTATGGCAGAAGAGCCTTGAACTTGGTTCAAGGCAAAGAATGACAAGTACCACATCTTCTCCCTCAGCCCCTTCCGAGTATCAGCTGCCTCCAACTCAGGATGTTAGAGGTGCCTGCAAGTTCCTCTGCCAATGCAAACGCTTCCATCTGCACCAACCTCACTGCTCTGATTTACTAGGCCAGCCCTTTTTTCTGCACTGAGGAAACTCATTTCCAACAAGAGCTGGACGAAGCAGCAGGCCAAGAGCTGGTGGGGCTGTCACTTACCTTGGAAGCCTGGTGGGCAGACGATGAGGGCTTGCTGTAAGGGGTCTGGGCGGGCACAGATCTGCGCTGTTCCCGTCTGCAGGGGCATGCTCCGCTGGGCCACCGCAGCCATGGACGCCGCTGAGGGCTGGTAGAGTGCAGATTGGTAATTTAGTATGGAGACCTCGGGGTTGGCTAAGGAAATAGTGGCACTGGAGGAGGTGGGAGCCAGGTTGGTGGTCTAAAGGAATGACGGGAATTAAAACAAAAAACAAACAAAAAATGAGGGAGATGGGTACGCTGGAAGAAGCAAAATCCAAAAAATAATAAAGTAAAATAGTGTAAGATAAAATAAAAACCAAACCAAAACAGCAGACAAGGGGTAGAACAGGACACTGAGGAGTAAAGAGACAAGGGCAGTGCTGGGGGAAGGATTACAATCTGTCTATCAGTGCTGTACCATGCCATGGGACCTCCAGCCACACGGTGCTGCCTGTACTGCTCAGAGACACAGCACACTCCCTACAGCCCCATTTCTCACCCAACTGGCTCTGATTTGCAGCATGATGAAGATGGGCTCATAAAATGTTGCAAAACATTGTGCAAAACACAAACCACATTGCTCACTCATCATGCACATAGCTCTAGAAGCTGCTCACATTTCTTAGGTAAAACAGACTCAGCACCTCAGTGCACTGTGAAATCTCATCCCGAGACGGAAAATCGATTCTGGCCTTTCCTCTTAGATACCTTGTATCTAAGATGTCACATGCGCCTTAAATTATGTTTTGAATTTGAAGTAATCAGAAGGCATAACAGGAGGCAATGCTAATACTTGCAAAGTCCAACTTCACTTGAATTGTCTTTAAAATTTCTTAGAGCAGAAACTCCAGTAGGGAATGTTTCAAAGACAAAAAAATCAGCTCAGAGTTCTGCAAAAATCTAGACATCTGAAGACTTTTTTTTTAGTTTGTACTGAGTCTAACAGTTGCAGGCAACTAAACAGCTCTAAATATATGTTCTTATCATGCATATCTAGGGAGCCAGACAGAGTCCATCCTTCCTCCCTGTCCAAATATGCCAGCAACACTGCTGGAAATAGGTCAGAAAACACTTTCTCATGGTGAATATATGAACCCAAGAGGAGGCTTTGATCAAGGTGCAGGAGAGAGCAGACTAAGCATTTTGCACTGCCCTGGTTGCCACTGGACCTATGCTGCACTGCCACAGCTACAGCCACACAGGATGTGAAAATAAAACTTTTCTTCCTCCTCCTCATTCCCTCTCGGTGCAGAGGCTGTGAAGTGCAATTTGCTCTCCTGTGCAACACACTGAGCAGCAACCACAGCTCCCACACTCGTAATCTCAGAAGCCATAACTGGAAGGAGGCAATCCCCAGATATTTTGCAGAGACAGGAAACAAAAGAAAGCCAAGACGAGTGGTATGTTGAAAAGAATTGTGAAAGGCTTAGAGCTTGTTCAAATTAAAACACTCTTCCTGGAAATATTTCTACCAATGTTCTTCTAGGAACATTGGGCATACTGGTTCTGCTCAGAACACACACCCCTTACGAGAATTCAGAAATGACCATGGATCTCCCTAGCCAACAACTGATCTTAATGTCAAGTGAAATGCGAGGAAATGAAAGCAGGACTGCCTTTCCTACAAGTAACTCTGGTACAAACAGTGTCTCTGCCCTGCAGCTGGGGCCTAGGGGAGCATGTAGCATGCATTTCTTTAGTCAGCATCTCAGAAACAGCCTAGAAAGGGAACTGGTGTTTGTAACTAATACCCTCTCACACCAAGTCGTGACCTATCTCCGTCTGTGCCTGCCTGAATTGTTTCCAAAGACCTTCTGTGATCACATGCATCAAGACCTGAGTCAAGAAGCCTGGTTTTCTCACTGGCACGGGAGCATCCTGCACATCTACACAGACTCCTTTGGCTCCCTGGCTTTCCAAACACCATTTCCGCAATGCCACCTGCAATCTCGAGAGTGAATCTTGAGCAGCCTGTTCCCAAAAGGCTTCAAAGACAGCAGCTATTTCTTGAGCTTCAGCCTCCTACAGTGCTCTCCCTGAAGAGTTTCCTTTCACTGCTGTAATATAGTACCACAGCAAACAACTTAGCCTGGTAGTCACATAAAATTTGTTAACACAGCACCCCCCAACACTGGGGCAAGTAAAATTAATAAAAAGCATGATTATAAAGCCAGAGTCCATCAAACCAAAGTGCAATGTGTTTGCAGTGGGGGCACGTGCACATGGTCCCCACATCAACTGTGGCCCCTGGAGTAAAAGAGATGAGAAATAAGAATAAACATTATTGCTAAACTCTTCTTTCCTGCTGATCAGTTACAGTGCTGTGTGTGTTACAGAGGGCTTAAATTCATTTCACTTCAGTGCCAAATTGAAGAAGAGTTGTAAGATCACAAATACTTCTGCCTGACCCAGGGAGTGAAGTACTGCTTGCTGCATTAAGGGACTAATGAGCTTTTCCCCATAGCAACTTCCCAAGTAAGCAGGATTTATCACCCCAACAACAACATAAACAACGAGGGCAACATTTCACCGTCACACAAATGTCACGAGATTACTGCTTGCCTGAAGAAAAGAGAATGAGGAAAAGAGCAGAGGAAGGAGAGTGAAAAGGCACCATCTCTTGGCAGGCATGTTAAATGGGATGCTACTCTGCTTTTCATCTTCTAGGCCCTCCTGACATAAATGTTTCAAGCACTGGCTGCTTGTGATTGATGCCCTCACCTGGTTGTGGACTGTGTTCAGCTGGTTGTTAAAAGTCATGGTCAGGTTGGTCGATGTACTTGGGGCTACGTGGGTGATGAATGGCGTCTTGCTCTGGTTCACCGTGTCGTACATATTCACCCGCCGCTTGCAAATCTCCATGTTCTGGAAGCAGGACTTGACACTGCGCAGGGAGAGGGGGGCAAGGAAGGCAGAGAAAAATCAACCAAGCTACTCACACAGGTAACAGTTCATCACAGTGGCCCTGCAATAGGTCTCCACGGCAGGCTTAGCACTTTCTAGGCTCTTAAAACCCTTTGCTATTTCGTGCAGGTCTCTCTTAAATGGTGAGAGTCAGATTAACCCTGTACTGAAGAAGGCCGAGAGGAGAGCAGCTGCCCTGGGACTCCTGGGTGCTCCCACAGGTCTCTGCACTGCAATACATGTCACAAAAGCAAGCAGATTGGTTGCCCTTTAGGGGACTGGGCAAGAAATACAAAGTGGCTAAATTAAAAGACTGAAAGAAACTGAAAGCAAGAAAGATACTGCTTTTTTCCTGATGATAGAGCCTGAGAGGAAAAGAAAACTCATGCTTTTTGCCTCAGTGTAAGCATAAAGATAGTTTTACACATCTTTTGTGAGGAAGAATTTTACTGTTCTTGATCACCGAGACCCCTAAAAAAGTCATTCTTGTTCCTTTTAAGTAGTTGTTCACTGAGAGCTGAGTCCAGCTAAGCAGTTAAAACATTGCCCCTGTCTGGCTAAATGCTTGTGCAGATGCTTATCTTGAAGCATGACATCTCCTCTTGCAGTCAATGGGACAATTCATATCAAAAAGTTATTCCAAAGCAAATTCCTCAACACCCTGAGGGAATCTGGTTCTGAGGTTATCTCACACTGAGAACTGGCTCTCTGGGGGAATGATTACAGCTTCTTCCTCTACACTGACTTTCCCTTAAATGTTACTGATAGAGCAATGGAAATTTTGAGAAGTATCCTATTTTGTGCCCCAGTAAAAGAGATTAAATATTCTCTACGTCGCTAGAGCACAAGTAGGCATCTGGTAGACGAAACTGTCCATAGTTCATTAATTAGAATACCAAAGCATACAGAAGCTGAGAGACAACAACACAGTGAACCTGGACAACACTGTATTTTAGTACAATCTCACTTTTTGACATCTGAAAACCAATACAGGTTTTCCACAATTCTTCCACAATAACTGTTTTTACAAATGTGACCTCAGAGTATGAAACACAACCTTGGAAAGTATAAAGGCATTTATTTTATTTCCACTATGCCAACATGGAGAAAGAGAAATTCCAAGCAGTGAAAGTCAGCTGTATGCTAACCATTTTGCAATGATCTAAGCTGTTGGAGGTAGGGGGTATATCCTCATATCATTTTTAAGAAACAAAGTGTCCCTTCAAAAGGAATAACCTTATAGGATCCCTAAGGTTGATGAAGAGAACCTAGATCTTTTTATTCCTGTCTTGTCTCTTACTCAAATGGTCACCTCTCTTTTCCTACAAGTAATATCTGGGTAACTGGATCTGGGCCATAAACACCTGCAGATATAAGCCAGGCTCGACACTGTGCACAGCTGCCCATCCACTTCCAGAACTATACCTGTTAGTCACAGAGCAATATCAAACACTTATCAAATAAATACAGAGGGCTATTGGGTCACTTCTTTTCAGTCAAGTGTGGATGTAATTCTCCCTGCACAAAGAAGAAAGTACTGGTAAGAGTATAGGTTCTGTACATAGTGACTAATGTGTGTTACCAAATGGTTTTATCTAACCAGATGTAAGGTGTAAACTCTACAAATGCAATACCATGTTCTCTGGCTTTACTTTAAAAAAAGGTGGGGGAAAAAACCCAGCAGGGGCAAAGCAAAACAGACAGAAAGTCTGAGGAGTACTCAGCAATTTAAGAGCCAGGAAGTTAAATATGTGAAATGGGAAGCGAAGCTCACTTTGCTGTCTGCTTGTAAGAAAGCAGAACAGCCCCTCTTGTGCTGCTCGAACTTGCAGCCTCTCTGAAACATGCCACAGCAGAGATTCTTTCCAGAAGCTACAGCTTCCATATATTCTCACTTTTTCTGCTGCCCAATTTATTTCCAAGAGAGATTATAGCTCCCTGCATCTTTCAAAGCTTTGAAGTTTCTATTCTCCAAACCACAAGTAATCGCAGACAAAAGTTCCATCCACTTGCCATGCTGGTTACAGCTTATTGCTCTCTTCGCCTGTCACCGTTTCCAGCGTGGAGGGGCCTGTGGGGTTACACACCCAGCTGGCATACATTTAGTATTCAGAGACGTGATGCTGAATTCTTTATTTGGCTAAAATTCTCACTGCTATTGGCCCCAGTGATATTTTCAATCTTTCTGGGGCTTTGCCTGAGCAGCCACAAGTGAGCACTTCAAAAATGAAGATGTGGTTATGGACTGTTGCGTTAGTGGAAAGATTTCTGACGGCAATGCATTAGGTCACAAATCTCTCCTATCTTACACAATCAGTTGTTGCACAGTCAAAAGGACTGTTGCAAATTAAAAGACTTTTGTCTACCATGCTCACTCAGTATTTTCATTGCCATATTTTATTCATGAATGTTTTTTATATGAAACTTTACTTTCGTCCTGTTTAGCACAATCAGCCCCCATCTTGTTTTAATTTATCACTTACTATCTATTTATAGGTAACAATGCTCAAAGATGGCTGTGCAGGCTAAGTCTGGGTCTACACAGATTATGCACCCACTACCTTCTGGTAAGCAGATGCTCTTATCTCGTAATAAATGTAACAAAAAGGCAGCTACAGCTCCTTCAAAGGGGGAAAGCTACTTTAAACAAACTCAAAATACTGCAGCTACCCATACAGGCAGGGGAGCTGACACAGTTACCTGTTGCTCTGCAGCACAAAAAACATACTCTGCAGCTCTTCAAGCAGCCTCCTTTAATTTTGTACCTGAGCTCCTGACAGCCTTTAAAACACTCATGTAAATGGCACCCAACGAACTACAGCACTGTGCCAATAATTGTTCTCCTGCCAAGGGGAAGGGACAGCCTGCGAAAGTACCTTGAACTGCCAAGTGCTGTAAAGCAGGATGTTCAAAGCTAAGTGTCCTGAAGGCTTTGGAAAACTCCCACTATGTGTCTACCTTCTCCACTTACACCTGAGAAGCCTATCCCTATGTGAACTGGACACGGGCTGGGTGTACGGATCTTGCATTTTAGGCTGCTGTGCTCTGTGGTGCAGCCTTAGGAGAAGGGGCAGTCAGGTTTGAAGACGTGACTTCTTCTCATCTCCATCAGGCAGGGAAGCCTGTCCCCATTCCACATGTGTCAGCTGAGGCCAGAATGTGGTATTTAAGGTGACACAGGTGGACAACAACCAAGCTGAAAATTGAACTTCTTGTCCTGGTGCTTATGCCTGTAAAACAGCCTGCTGCAGAACAGCTCTTCCCTTAAAAAGTCCCAAGCTGATTCCTGAGATGATGGGAAGGTTCTGGGAGGAAGGGTCGGCTCCCCACTGCATATAAAGTTGATTACTCCAGTAACAATCAGGACTATATTACTTTGAAATAGACTGATACTTTCAGCACTAATTGCATAATTTCTTCTGCATTTCAATGCAAAAATATGTAATTACTGAATATTTACATAATTAATGTAGCACACACTGCAGCGTTTTAAATGCTAAACACCTACAACACAATTCTTGCAACCTTGAGGTTTTTTTTTTAAGCAGGAAAAGATTAAAACTTAGGGATTAAACATCTTAACAAAGCCCCTCAGATACACTTGGTTTCCACCACAACCAGCTCTCCTCTTCACCCCTCAATTCAAAACCCAAGGGGAACAAAAGCCACGTACTGTGTGCTGTGAGGGAAGTCGAGCAAATGCGTCATGGTGACAAAAGGGTGGCTCAGCGTTTCAATGGGTGTTATCCTCTTATCCGCGTCTATCGTCAACATCTTCTTCAACAGATCTATGAACTCCCGCCGGTCTGCCTTTTCCACCAACATATCGCTTCCTTCCAAATCCGTTGTCATGTTTACCTAAAGGAGAAGGGACAGGAGTGAGCGCCAAAGGGGAAGAGCAGATGGTCAGGTCTCCAGCAAACTGTGTTTACTCCTCGTCAGAGCACATGCCCTGAGAGCCTCCCTGTCTAAAGGAGTAGCTGCTGAATGGCCACGCCAGACTCCGTGGTGGCCACTCATCTGGCTTGTGCATGTCACGTCTCCAGACAGACTGCTAAGTGTTCAGCTCGCCTGGGTCAGTGGCTAATGAAACACTTAGTCACCCTCCACTGAAGATGAACAGCTTCCATGTGGTAGCAGGCAAGCTCTAATAATCACAGTATTTATCATACACTGTGCCATCAGATACTTATCTATGTGTCCTATGAGCCAAAAATATATAAAATACATAAAAATTGTCAGTAAGTTTATGATAAATATCCCATTAGTGTATCAGGTGCCAGGAAAAAAAGAATTTGTTACATTATTTCATGTATTATCCAGTCTCCTCGGATTCCAGTCCTCCATTCCTACATGTTTACATGTTTACTTGCTACAATGTCTAGACCTTGCTAGCACAAACTCCAGTTTGGTGCTAGTGTAGGGCCAGTTTTGCACACTGGTTTGTTTGTCAGCACAAACTCCCATCACAGGAGTGGTTATGCTGGGATTAGCTCTCACAACCCCATGGACTTGACACAGTGAATTACTATTTCCCATTCTTCCCCTAGCCAGCCACGTTTTACGGTGAGCACGCTCTTCCGTGGCCATGATGAATATTTCCACTGTCACCCTTTAACAAATGGAAATATTAAAGCACAGAGAACTAAGTGACTTGCCAGCAGTCATACAGAAGAGCACTGGAGAGACAAGAGAAAATGCAGGATTTCAACATTCAGAGACGTGCCTTAGCCACTTACCCAGGCTGCTTTACTACAGAACACATACCCCTGTGTGCAGTCACTCCCACAAAGCAGCACATAACAGCTAATTTGGTAGGCATAATCCTGGTATTTTTCAGGAGCTGGCCCAAGAATAGGATACACAGAGAACTTCTATAATTCCCTTTTGTTCATGCTGCTGGAAAGCATGTCAACAGTCTTGCTGGTTACTCACCAATGCTCTTACCTGTGCCATATCATCCAAACAGTTGAAAATGTATTTTCTTGCTTCCTTTGACTTAATCCCCGTCTCTGCCTCATGATCATCTGGCGTCTGCTCAAAACAGGACACAGGCATTGACCAACACTGCCCTGTAACCAGCTGCAGATTATGTGGCACTTCCCACATGTACCTCATCCTGTCCTCATCAGAGACCATCGTGTCTCTCTTGCCTGTGCAGACACCATTTACATGATCTCCGCCAGGGTTATGAGACATCTTTTATGTCACAAGGTGATTTATCTCTTCTATTTCACTTCTGAGCATCCTCCCAGCTATGGGGGTCTCTTACATCCACCCTGGCATGAGGCTCAGCATCCCGTCCCAGCCAGAAGCCCACTGGCCTCTCTTTTTGGGGACAGCATGCAGCCAAACAAGAATTAAAATGCTTGCCTTTTTTCTCCCCCGCAATGAGTTAGATATTAGAGCAAAGTCTGCCCACCACACACCAATTCATTGACTACTTAGAGGGAAATTTCCAGGTCAACTCTGGACTTAGATTTCCTTCACTGCAATGCCAAGCAGGTCTGTTATAGGCTCCAAATTTTTTAGGGGATGGCAGTTTTACCTTAGGCAGTACCCACCCCTATGTCTGTGCTGCACTGCAAAAAGCAGAACCTTAGACTCTGAGGTGACCTGAATGTCTCCTCACTTCCAACCAAGAACTGCAAGGTAAAAGAAACAATGGAATGTCTTCCTACCTTCAGCCTCCACAAGGGATATGGTGAGTCTGTATCCCTGTTGAAAAACCTCGTAGTCTTTGTCCCTGCACTTAACAAATACTCTGCTGGTAAGCCCTGCGTCTGTGAAATGTAGCGAATCTGTAAGAGAAGGACGAGAGGTCACTGTTTGTCCTGTGAAGATCTCTGGAGGTCTTCCTTGAAGGAGTGCAGGAGGCATTTGAACCAACAGAACAGACAAAAAAAACCAACTGTAGCACGTAGAAAGACTTCACCCCAAAAAAACTCAGTGCAAGGACTGAGAGGAAGAGAATTTCTGTATGGAATTCCCTCCATTTATCACATACATCACTGGAAGCTCACCCTTAGAATGCACTCCCACAAAGCCTAAGGATGAAAAGAGGAAAGTCCCTAAGTTTTTAAAGGTCAAAGAGAAGGACCCACACAGTGATTTCAGTGGGATGTCTCAACACTTTGCAGCCCCTCCTCTCCATGAAGTCATTTCAGCAATTTCATATTTGCTCTCTAACTTTTGCAGGTTTTCTTCCGCCTGAGCACACAGCCTGTCCTAGGAGCAGTTTGAAGTTCTGAACAGAGGATTATGAAGTGACTACCTTTGAACTTTGAAGGTGAAATATACACTCAAACCAACTGACGCCCTCATGGTATGGGAAGTACTTGTCTCTACTGACTACATGACGTTATTTGGGTTGCATCCACAAGCATGACCTCATTGGCACCCACACAGCTAAAAGATACTCCTTTTGTGTTTCCAGGATCTCAAACTTTTATTTATTTATAAAGGAGAAAGAGTCAGTGATTATCCAATTAAAGACCGATGTCATGCATGCCTGAGGTGCCACACAAAACCTTAACTTTGGCACCTCCTGACTCCTGAACAGCTTCATTCTGCAAAATTGCTGCACACTCTGCAAAACTACTAAAGCCAGTCACCTAACTCCAGAAAATTCTAGGGAAGAATGGAATGTTTTTGAGAGAAGAAACAGAGAAGGTGAAAAACATTAAATAAACAAAGGCATAAAAAGCAGCCGTGGTTTCAATCACTTCAAGCACTCAGGCCCCGGTTCACTGTGCATGGCTCAGCTCTGCAGCTCCTCAGGTCCATCCGAGCTCACATCCCTGAGAGGCACCAGCATCCTGCCTGCAGCCCAGTGCCAGTGCTGCAGCCAGGGGCCAGCAGCAGCCCCTGCCCCTTTCCCAGCTCCCCAGGAGCCCTCGGCACACTTTACCAGAGGAAGCTTTGTGCTGGGCAGTTAAGCTGGCCAGTAAGGTATGGTGATTTCTTTTTCAGCTGTGTGTTTTATGGCTTTTGGGGTGCAATGGGGAAGAGAAAGAAATCTACTTGTCATGCTTGGTATGTGATTTTCAAATGCTTGTAAGTTTCTCAGCTACATCTGATTTCCTTTAGAGTCATTAATAGCCCTGCTCTTTGCTGCAAGTTATTTCCCCTGCCAAATTTTACCTTTAGAGCTCTGAATAAAAAAATACTAGTTTCAAAAGAAAAGTCAAGAAAACATTTCAGTAGATGAAAAACTTATTTATTATCCTGACTTTTTTTTTTCTTAAAAAAAAAATTATTTCCTAGAAGAAAAAAGACCCTTTTCAGGCTGCATTTGCAGACAGCTAAGATCATTCTGAAGAATACTATGGGAATGCAAAGTATTCTACAGCCCTGGCTCTAGCTGCCGCTGCATTATCGGTTTTAGGACTACAAAAAGGGCATAAAAGCCTATAGGGAGAAAAGGGACGACAACTTATATTAACTGGAAGCCTACATCAATGTCAACATTTTCCTTCTTGTCATTGCTTTTAATATGCACTCTCATAAAAGGGGTTATGAAATGCAGCCGAGCTCATGCAGTTTCTTCTAACAAATAAGCCTTTATATAGTACAGCAGAGAACGGGTGCCTGCTCTGCTCAGTGAGGAGAGACATGTACAGAGCTCTCCAGTCAATGGCAGCATTGACTCTTGATTGAGTTTCATTTCACTCAGGCGGCCAGGTCTTAAAAGTCAGCGTACCAAGCTGCACACTGGTTACCTGGAATAAATACCCAGGCGCATAATGACAATGCTGACTTGGGAGAAGAAGAATCACAGGCCCATCATTAGCAAAAGTGAAAAAATTGGCATCTGTTCACTCTGACAAGAGAATAGAAACAGATATGTGCATTTCCCAGCACCCAGGGCAATATCCATACCCACCTGATCATACTCTGAAGCTCCTGGGTACAAAGGCCAGCCCAAGAACAGCTCTGCAATGACACATCCCAACGACCACATATCGATTGCTTCACAAAAGGGTAAACCGAGGATGATTTCAGGGGCTCTGTGAAGGAAGAGGTCAGAAAACATCAGCAAGGAGACCAGAGCTGCTCAGCTGGCGTTGGGCAGCTGGTGCCCATCGTGACACTCACAGAGCTGCCGCCAACAAGTGTCACTGCTCTAACAGAGCTGAGGGACATGCTGGTCACTGGGCACAGTGCCTGCTAACCAAACATTAGTTGGTGAATATTTATCCTTAGAGAAGAGTACTGTGGCCATATACAGCCAAGAGATAGCCCTAAGTTTTGCAGCATTTTGTAAAGGAGAGAACTACCACTGCTTTCATCCAGCAAGTGGGAATATGAAGGCACCCAATCAAGGCCCCCACTCTCTCAGGCCCAGCTCTCTGTCCTGTAGAGAACTGTGCAGATCCCCTGCAGTGAAGCATCCTCTGTTCACACAGCTCTGTGGGTTCACAAACAGCCAGACATTAAATAATCATTACAGGACTGGTATAAAAGGATTACTGACTTTCTAAACAAATGGCTGTAACAATAAAACACAGAAATAATGTAATTAGATCTATTAGACCTAAGCCTTTTCCTCAGGAGGAAGTAGCCAAGAAGCCTTCCTTTCCTAGTCTGTCCCAGGCGCCTGATTAGATTTCCTTTTCCCTTCCAGCCCAAACAGTCAAAATGCAGCAGCTCTCTGGCTATGCATTTATTGCCAGCTCCAGGAGATGCCACCAAAGCACCTCTGCTCCTTCCCCTTTCCCCTTCCAGGAGAAATCTGTCCCACTGCCTTGGGGTGGTTGGAATCCTTCTCCACTGATGCTGAGAAGGTCTGTAGGATGAGATTAGATGAACTTGCTCAACTCCAGAGGCCAAGGTAAGATGTGATGAATCCTGACCTATGTACCCCAATTGTTCTGTGTTTCAAAAACTTCTCTGTGAAAGAACCTAAAATATTTTCCATATATTGAAAATCTTATACACACGAACACCTTCCTTGCTTATCCCACCTCTGCCTAGACGTCCACATGCAGTTATGTGACACAGTTCCTACTTATACAAGTATCTCCCAAAGCTTCTCTCCTGTTCTTCTTAGAACACTTCTAAAGCCCCAGCTTCTGGCTTCATGGGATGTACAGCAGGAAGAATAACTTACTTTCCCATACTCCTCTAACTACAAAGAAAAGAAAAAGCAGAAGACAGATAAAGGAAACACACACTACTTTAAAGCTTTCATCATTTCTTGGGCCCTCATGCATATTTTGGGAATGCCTGGGGTTGGCTATTGAGCAAATCAAGTGCTACCATCCAAAGCTCAAAATAGGACCCATGGTTCCCAGTTGCCCATCTGTCATCAGGATAAGATCTGACACTAGTGAGATCATACTAAGGATTACCAATTGCAGTGGAAAATATTATGTTTTAATCACGCCATTACATAGTCATGTCAAGACAAGCCTTGAGCCAAGAAACCAAGCATAATGGTAATTTTTTCCCAAAGAAGCAAAGACCCTGTAGCAAGAATCCATGCCTCATCTTCAGTCCCATTTTGGGGGGGACTTGTAATGGTAAAATTCCCAAACTAGCTCTTCTTAAACCGGCAATGCAGAACGTAAAATTACAGGAAATTCTAGGATTTTAAAATTCGAATTCTTTGTGCCATTCCCACAAACAAACAAGTCAGAAACTTATAAAGTGGCTACCTTTAGCCCTTCTAGCTTCATCTGTGCTTGTCATTGTCATCGGAACCCTACTGCTCTTTAGCCCATTGTGACAAACTTCTTATTCTAACAGCAGTTTCTCCCCATGAACAAGGGGTTAATTTTCTTCTTTTCCTCCCTATTCCGTCATCTCTGCCATCCCTACACAGCACTCGACACCTAGACAAAATGCAGAGAGAAAAAGACAGCTATGGTGACCTGAATCTCATTACTATGTAAATCCTGCATTCAAAGCCATCTGCCTCTCCCTGCCTGCCTTCCACACTGTGAACGAAATGTCCCTGGTCACTAATGAGAGCTCAGCCACGAATCGCCTGAACTTCAAACCCCTCCCACTAACTCAAGTGGAGGGGTGGACTACAGGGATATTCCCAACATGATTTTGTGTGGAAAACTCCCTGTTCATAAAAAACACTTGCACTGCTGTCATATGCAACACACATCTCCTTTTCTCTCTCCCCTTATGCTGCCAACACCTTTCAGACCCCTACAAAAAGGGATGACCCAGAATCTGAGGTTCCAAAATCTGTAGCTTTTTCCTCCTGATTCTTTGTCTGTCCAGTGGGTTTTTCTGAAAGCTCCACTTCCTGGAGTGCAGTAATTAGAAGAGAATTTCTTTTTTACATGCAGAAGAAGTTTTCCATCTTTGCTATTGGGAAGAAAAGCATGAATCAGTGTCCGTATTATTTAAATGCATAAAATGCCACTAAACAGAACACCACTCATTCTATGAATTCTAACAATGGTGAGAATGCCTGTGAGAAAGGGCTACATCAAGGTGATAGGGTGCACTTGCTGTGGTTTTCTGCCTGCCTTCATGTCATTATCGTGGTTTTTCCATGGAGAGGGAGTGGCCCTGAGGCAAAAAGATCTTGTTAACTTAATTAAAGTTATTAAGACACGTCAAGAACAACAAGCAGTGGACACCACACAGGATTCCAGATTTTCAGCCAGCAGATACCTCCTGTTTACTGTGTGAAAGAGGGAGCTGCAGTCACCAGGAGCAGTGCTCTGTCTGCTTGAGATGGCCAATGCCAAGCATTTTGGGGCAGGATGCTATGAGCTCTGTAATGAAGTCATCTGTCCACTGATAAAATACCTTTGAATCTCCACTGTGGTGGATATTGTTCTTCATGCTCAGTTATGGATGCATACATCCTTCTGCACATAGTATCTAACACGTGCAACTCCTCTCTTTCTTAACATAAGCATGTCAGTTTTTGAAGACAAGGTGAGATCTTGACTTCCATCACATGTTGTGGCACAGAGTTCCATAGGCAACCTTCTGCTTTCAATAGCATCTTAACTCAGCTGTTTAAAGCTTGATTTTCCTTCATCAGGTTTAAATTTGTCACCTCTCACTTCATGTTCACATAGATTAGTCTAGAGGTGAAGATGGAAGTGATTGAATCTCCTGTCCTTCAACACAAGCTGTTTTTATATCTCTGCCCTATTCTCCCATGTCTGCAGCAGCTTCTGGCTTCTCAGTGTACCATCCCATGGATGTTTCAATCCACTTCCACTGCCTGACCCTACAACTCCTTTTCCTGACATGACTGCTTGGAGACAGGCTGCACAGACCTAGAAAGAGTTAAACACAAGGATATTCCCCAGACTTATTTTACACTATTTGCAGAATGCTTTTGCGTTCCAGTCTTCCCTAAGCTTAATATTTTGTTTGCTTTTGGAGTGACACGAGGCATTTCAGCAGATGTTTTATCTGGGAGATCCTCTGAGACACACAGTCCTTTCTCCAGAGAAGCTGCAGTTAATTTAGGACATAGAATTATGCAGAAATAGTTCATTTTTTGTCTTCCAGTGTTTACCGCCTTTCAGTACTGCACTGATATGGCACAATGTTTTCTGTAATCTAGATCAAGTCTTTTAAATGCTCTCACTCTTTTCTGCAGCCTAATCTAAGCAAGTCTGTGATATCTACAGGCTTGAACACTTCACTACTGGTCCAGTACTTTTTACAGATAATTAATACATTAAATAACTCTGGTCCTAAAATGTGCATGCAGTCCACTCCACAACTGACCCTTGTTTTCCTAAAAGCACTCATATTTAGCTCAGCACTAAAAATGGTGTAATTCTCTTTCCCAAAGGGAAAGAAAACAGTTTCCATATCTTAAACAGTTTTTGTGTGGGATTTTTCTGTTCTGCAGCTGCTAACACTGTGTAACAAGGGAAAATGTCCTATGAAAGTGTGCACATCCGAGTATTACAATCATAAATTGGAAGGACGATTCACATGGCAGCAGACCCTCCCAAACAGCACTGAGGTCTTCAGCAGATCTCTCCATGACTGCACAGAGAAGTATTTTCTGCACCAACAATACAGGTTTTTTAACACAGACTCACCAAACCTCCCAATTGTGGAGAGGATCTTGTCTGACAGCACACAATGGAGCCAGCTGCCAGATACCTCAATACAGGCAAGAACATCCCCATTTCCCACTCTCCACCCATTTCTTGGCTGTGCATCTGCAACACTCTTGGCACAGTAACTCCTGCCTCCAGTAGAAGACATGCAGAAGGAAAACAGAAAACTTTGCCCTCCTGTCCTTCCTCTCCCACGAGCTGCCCTCGATGTCTTCCAACACAAGGCAGCACTCCCCTTCTGCATGCACAGGCACAACCTGTTCTACAGCTCACACAAATCTCACCAGCATAGACCAAAGACTTAGAAACCACTTGCCACCAGCCTGGGAAAGACTGAAGAACCCTGCCAAGAGCCCCTATCTCCAGGACAAAAGCATTCCCACTTCCCACATGTCCTACCCTTTTACGAACAAATTACTTGCCTGGACAGCAAAGGGTGACCTGTTCTTTGGCTCAGCAGTGAGTCCAGTCAGTTCCTCATCCTTTGGAGCCCAGCTTGAATGTGCCTGTGTACACCAGAGAGCTGCTGGTGCCCCAGGGTGCCAGGGTCCCTGTGCTGGCATCACCTGCAGGTCCCCAGAGGCAGAAGTGCCATCTCATCATTTGCTTGCACCTCACACACGACCCCGTCCTGCTTTCAGGCCTGCTGCTGGCAGAGTATTTACTTTAGCAACCCTGCTTTGTGGCAGGGTAATTTCATTGTCTGGTGTTTCTGTCAGGAAAATTAATTACCAGTCTAGCTCGCTGGCTTTTTCACCCACACATCACAGGACATTAAAAACAAATGCCAAAAAAATTCATTTCCACAGACTCAGATTCAGAGAGCTGGGCTCTTTCTGAATTTTAAAACTTCCCTGCAAACTGCCCTCCTCAGGGATAATTTACCACCTCTGGTAGGATCCCATGGCCAAGCGTGATAGTCTCAGCATGGACTAGTATACACATCAGACAAAAATATAACTCTAAACTTGATACTTGCTGGCACCTTGAGCAGAGAGTGTTCCTGCTTCCAGAAGAAGGTTGGGGGCAGCTGCAGGCAGTGCAGACAGACCTACAGTGAACGTGTCTCTGAGCTGGGGCACACAGCTCCTGTCTTACTCTACCTGCTCGTCTCACCTGCTCAAGCCTGGATTCCGGGAAGCGGCGGCTTTCACATCTCCACTCAGGAAGCCCTGGGCAGAGGCAGAGAGGGAGGAGCTGAGCTCCTCTGCCCAGGCAGGGATGCACTGACAGCTGCACACCCAGGGTTTCACCCCGGTCAGGGCTCATGCTCTCTCATGCACCAAGATACCTTTTGTAAGGACAAGGAACTGCATCCTTTGTGTGTCTTACAAAGGGGTTTTTATTCAAGTGCTAGAGCTCTAACCTCCTCTCAGATGAACCCTTTCTTTGGCATCTTTATGGACTCTTTCTCATACCTGCTCACTTGACTCTCGTATTTTGTAGAGGTGTCCACCTTATATTGCCATATATTATAGAATGCAGAGTTAACTCCTAGATAATAGAGGTGGAATGCACAGAGAATCTTTTTTTTGTTCATGTACTTCTTTTTGCTCTGTACTTCTCAGACTCCAAATCATTTCTTAACTGAAGGGATGTAAAAGGAGACAGGCTCATATTCTGGAAGTAAAAGGTTAAAGTTGCACTTTCCCTCATCCCTCTCCATGCACCTCTCCACTCACACAGATACCCCTGAAGGGATGCAGACATCAAATATGGATGACCCCCAGACTAAGGCCATCCTCTGCTCCAGGGCTGGGCATCTGCAGACTTTTGTGTCTGTGATAAAGACAGCCACCAGGGCCAGAGCTTAACACACCTACCAGCACCAACAGTTCCTGCTTGCTACTCCCCATCCCATTCATTGGACAGGAGAGCAGCTCTTGGCCCCACTTGTGTCACTCAGCAGGGAAATGCTGGGCTCACCCTCATTGCTGGACTTCTGCATTTCTCCTGCATCCCTGAGCAAGAGACAGCCCTTGGAGTCAAGATTCATCCCAGAATATGCAGGCATACTATGCCTTTTAGATTCCAGCATAAAGTTCCAACCATGGAGAGGTTAGTAAACACAGGGTTATTCCTGAGGGTGGGAAAGGACCACAGAGGAATGCCACCCAATTGGTCATAGTATACTGTTTGCCCACAAAGATGTATTGGTTTGAGTGATAAGGAAGGACAGTGCCACTACAGGGCCTTCTAGCAGGCTTTATATTTCACTAGTCAAACACAGGCACACCTGGCTTCTGGGACGGACTGTGGGTACAACCAGAGCCATTTCCAGGGCTGCCAAGCCACCTGTACAACCACCATTAGAAGGGAGCTCCAATACAGCACTATTCACACTGCTCTTTCCCATCCCTCAAGATCAGCCTGCAACAGTTCAAAAAATATCTGAATCAGCTCAAAAGACTGGAAGCTGGATCCACTCAGCCCTTGGTGATGGTTTATGTTACAGGACATAAATATAAACTGGAGGCTGGTAACCAGTGAGGTACCGCAGAGGTTTATCCCGCACCGGTCTCATTTAACATCTTTATCCCTGACCTGAGGAGGAGGCAGAGAGCATTCTCATTCAGTTTTTGGGTGATACCTGGAGAGACCTGGCCATGCACTTGAGGGCAGGGCTGTCACCCAGAGGGACCTGGACAGGCAGAAGGCATGGGCTGATAGAGACCTTCTGAAACACAGCCAGGAGAAATATCAGGTCTGGCACCTGGGACAGACAAGCACTGGCCACAACTGGGGAACTGCTCAGCTGGAATGGCCATGAGCACCTTGACTCGAGGGGCAGTGGGCTAGAAAGCAAGACTCTGGCAGCAGTAGGACCCTTGGAACAGGGCCAGCAGGAGAAGGAGTGTGGTAACCCACCTCTAGCCACATCTGGACACCATGTTTGGTCTGGGGATCCCAGTGGGCAGGTGAACTGGGGCAACTTCAGTGGAGGGAGGGAGAACCATGGTGTCTGTGACAGTAGCCTGCCCCTCCTCCTCTTCCACATGGAGAAAATGGTGCCAGGCTCTTCCCTCAGGTGGGCAGTGGAAGGCAGAGATGACAGACAAACTGAAACAGAAGGTCTCCCTCTGGGAATGGGGAAAACACCTCCACTGTTCAGATAAATGAACCCCCAGCACAGACTGCCCTGAGGGACCCTGCACTTGCTATCCTTGGAGGCTTTTA